>NW_025763525.1:1800000-2117275 GCF_020726555.1 Boeremia exigua
CGCTGGATTGGGCCGGTTGATCGTAGATCTTTTGAGAAGAGGCAAATCCGGAACAAGCCAGGAATGAACAACTTCTCTATTGTGGTAGATTCACCTCGTACCTACGAGGAAGCCTCGGCGCAAGATGGTCCAGATCTGGTATTGGGAGCTTTGACGTATCCCCATCTGGAAAGTCAAACAGAAAGATTCGACGACGAGCCTGCTAACGGCGAGACTTAAAGCCGTCTTTAACGGTCTAACAACTAAGACAATCACTATCATCGGGGTGGACGAACAGAGGCGCGGCTCATACCACGTTCACGGAAGTGCCCTTTCGCCCCCAGGTGCGCCAACTTGCCCTTTTTGTGTCCTTTTCTGTAGTGACTGGGGTTCGTTCACACTCAAGGTCAAACAAGCGTGTTGCACGCAGAGGGCACCGAGAGACCCTCGTGTTTTCTGCATCCTCCTCGATTGAACGAAGAACCGAGGTCAGCCCGAGGACTATCTGTCGATCATTGAGAATTCAACATTCAACGCAAAAGACGGAATATTCTAAGGCGAGAAGATTGCAAATTAACGTATCTCCTGACCGCTGAACTCAACACCTGCGAAAGCATCCACGACGATTGATGTCACCTGCAGATAGGTAAGCGCACAATGATGAGGATTTAAATTCGGACCGGACTCGGTAGACTTGTCTGTACACGAGTCGCTGGTTAAGTGTCAATATTCCCCAAAGTGTAGTATCGATGTCAAACATCGTGTACTTTGCTCGCTAATCTGCCGAGCCTTCCACACCATCACTATGACAGGCTTCGAAACGCCAACCGTTGTGTGCGGCCTGAGGAAATAAGGCACATCACACAAGACTGGCTCATGCCTGCGACTGTAATAATCCCCCGACACTGGACCATACCCGACTCAAGAATACCCTGTCTGCCAGACCACGGCCGCTGAACACCATGCGTTCGGCTTTCCCGGTCCCTTCCCGATCGTTCGTGCCTTTGTCTCCACAGTGAGAGTCGCTAGAGGGGATCTCGAACCTATCGATACATTTATTCGTCCCTCATTGCGGAAGGTCGAGTTGCGGCGTCATTTCGCTGCACGTAACCGGTACGTCCGGTAACACAGAGTCGCTATCCTGAAACCCCGATTCCGATGCAGACTTGACTACCACGAGAAGCACGTTTTGCACAGATGACAATCAACTGCTCAAAAATCAGACATTGTCTCGTCTCGGTGTTTGGTGTTTCTCGAGTATGTTTTGGTGTTCGACCATAATTTGAAGGATCAATTAATTCCCGCCTTGTTATTTCGCCAACGTTTGATCTCCACTTAGCGTCATCTCCAACCCTGTGCGCTCATCAGAAAATCCTGTGGACCTCATCTAAACCAAGCTTTTCGCACCTCCCACCGCGTGAGCCTAGACCTGGGGGCTTCTAGTGCGGCTTGTAAACATTGGCCTCGCTCGGGTACCCTGTATGTATGCAGCCGTGCCGCCTTCCCGCCCCTTGAGTGCGTGATAGCGAGCATATTTGCTTCCGAGCAAATTTCCACGCAATGTTGGAGTCAACTGCATACGGCAAGGTACCGGTAGTCGAGATGTTGGGCCGGGGTCACGAGGGGCTTTATGTAGGAAGGCTGCCCGCTTGAGTGACACCTTACAAGCTTCCGGTCTCTCCCACCATCGTCACTCTTTATAGCAAGCCTAGTGCTGCTGCCGCTCGTTTGATACGGTCCATTACAGTCATTACTACCACAGAGTACCGAAGACATACCCAAAACCGTCCATTTAAAAATTAGCTTGAATCATGAAGTCTACATTTTTCTCCATCCTCCCCCTTGTGGGCTTTGCTCTTGCCCAGGAGGGCTGCACCAGGCGAACTGTCACCAAGACTGAGACTGAGAAGACAACCGTTACCGTAGAGCCCAGCGACATCACCATCACTTCGACGATTGACATCACGACAACTTCGACCATCGACATTACGACAACAATCACTGTCCTTCCCTCATCAGTTGCTGCATCAGTGACTGGCCTCCACTGGGGAAGCTACCCTAACGGAACCTGGAGCAACAACACTGCTCGCCCTGAGCCTAGCCTCCCTTCTGTGTCTATCCACTACACACCCACTCCCATCACTGAGACACCTGCGCCTACCTACGTTCCTGGCCAGGGCTACAGCTCCCCCAGCGAGACCAGCTCGGCTGCTGTCCCCACGTCCGAGGCACCCGCTGCTGTCCCCACATCAGAGGCACCCGCTGCTGCTGAGTCCGAGGCTCCTTACGAGGCACCTGTTACTCCTAACCCCCAGGTTCAGGCCAAGGCTGTTGCGCGCGGCGAGGCTACCTGGTACGGCGGTAACACCGATGGCGGCATGTGGTAAGTTATTCTTAAGAAAGCCAGTTCTGTCTATGCGATTCTAATATCTCTCGCAGCTCGTTCACTGGATACAAGCTCCCCGCTTCCGTCTTCGGCCTCGCCCTCACTGACGCCAGCTGGAACAACGGCAACAACTGCGGCCGCTGTGTCTCCGTAACCGGCCCCACCGGCAAAAAGATCACCGCCATGGTCACCGACCAGTGCCCCGGCTGCGGCACCAACAACCTCGACCTGTACCGCGACGGCTTCGCCGCGCTGGCCAACCCCGACACCGGCCGCATCGCCATCAGCTGGGACTTCGTGCCGTGCGGCATCACCTCGCCGCTCGTGGTCAAGAACAAGACCGGCACCAGCCAGTGGTGGTTCAGCATGCAGGTCATCAACGCCAACGTCGCCGTCGCCTCGCTCGACGTCTCCACCGACGCGGGCAAGACCTGGAAGAAGACGACCCGCCAGCCGTACAACTACTTCGAGAACTCCGCGGGCTTCGGCACGCAGAGCGTCGATGTCAGGATCACGAGCACCGACGGCCAGAGCATCATCATCAAGAGCGTGAGCATTGCGCCCGAGACGTCGAAGACGGCGGCCAGCAACTTCAAGTAAGCGTGCTGTGGGGGATAGGGGAGGGCTCGTGTGTGCGCGAGGCGCGCTTTTAACGACGGTTTTTACTTTGATGACGGACGGATGATGTGCATGCTTCGCTTCTCAGGGACTACTTGATTCACTTCATTCCTATCTATAACTTCTTCTACCGCTAGATCGGACCAATTCAATGCAAATATATGCATAAGCTCCAGAAATGCCAGAACGATGCAAGGTGATTTATGCTGCGAGGTGACCATGTACAATCCCACCATGTATCAGCACGCACTCGCCGCGCAGATTCTCTTCCGGCATACAATCACAGAGACGACGCCGCCTATCTCTTCCTCGGCACCTTCGGAGCCGGCAGGTCCTCCCTCCTCCGGATCCGCACCCTGATATCACCCTTCGGCACCTTCACACTCACCGCATCCACCGCCCTGGGCAGCACCCACACACCCGCCTTCTTCTCCTCCCCATCCTTCGCCACGCGGCTATTACTCCGATTCGCCTTCCCATTACCATCGAGCGACGCAGCGCCAGCGTGCACCTCGTCGCGCACCTCGATCATCTGCTCCATGAACGACTTCTTGGGCGCCGGGCTGATCTCCCACAGCTGGACGATGCCCGCGATGATGGCGGCCAGCAGGGCGTTTTTGTACTGCTGTGCGGCGTCGGTGGGGACGGCGATGGACGGCCCCGGCGCGGCGGTCACGAAGCGGTCGGCTTTGAAGGTGGCGGGGGACGGGAATGCGGCGGGCGAGGTGTTGATGAGGGTGCGTGAGAGGCCGACGTCGACGTACGAGCCTGCGTCGAGCTCCCACTGCTCCTGTTCGCCGGGGCGCAGACTCTTTTCGTCGAGGACGAGGGGGGTGCTGGTGGTGTATAGAGTGGCTGATGAGCTGTAGAGGCGGCGGGCTTCGTTGATGCTGGAGTGGAGGTGTGGGAAGGGCGTTGGGCTGCGGAAGTGGGCAGACGATGTGAATGAGATCTCTGGTGGCGCGGGGAATAAGGGATGTATCGATGGGGGCTGGATGGCTTGCGCCCACGACCTGGTCTCCTCTTTGATTTTTGAAAAAGGGGTGTCTTCGTCGCCCTGAACAAGCGGCCAGGACGAAGAAGCGTAAACGTTGGTCAATGTCCAGAAGACAAGTGGAACGACTTCTGCAACGATGCTGTGGATCAGGTCGAGGACGAGAGACGCTCGCGCTGGGATAGGGACGTCGTGTTTTGTGAAGAATGCATTGAGAGTCGCAAGAGGGGTCGATGTGTCAGCATCCGTTTCTTCTTCGCTCACGCTCTCATCGTCGTCTGGTACTCGTCGGACCTGGGGGTGCGTGAGCTCCGTGAGAAGCCCGCTAAAGTTCTGGAGAAGTCTCTTCTTGGCCAGTTCGGCTGTGGGAAGACCTGGGACTGGCGACAGTCGTGGGATTCCAAGAGAAAGTGCGTAGTAGTGCCTGTTGATGTCCGCTAGATCAGAGGCCAGCAGCTGGTATGACTCGGCAAAGTGGGATCCAGTGATGGGTCCAACTATAGCACTGCAGCAGAAGTCGTTGATCAGAGTGAAGAGATCACACTCCGCTTCTGAAGTCCCGTCTGTCAGCTCGATATTGGCGACTCGTTCCCATTGCATCTGGTCGACAATGGACGAGTTGAAGGTGATCAAGTCTGGCAGAGTGTCTGAGAGGATGCACGATGCGGCGACCAAGTTCTCCATAGCCTTCAAGCGGAATATTTCTGTGTCGACAATCTCGTTCATCTTCGGTTGCAGCTCCGTGTAGCCGCTCTCGAAGCCTTTGGGCATCCCGTACGCATTGCGGAGTACTGCCCACCTGGAAGCACTGTGCTCTACGAAGCTGGTGCGTTTCTTATGGAACTCTTCCAACAGAGCCGCTGTCAGGATGACAACATGCTTTGCACCTGCTGCTCGATACGAGATGATGCCGTGCACAGATGTATCTCGGACTTCCTTCAACCATTCTTCTTGACCAGAGACCACACTGCCGAGGTGTCGAATCCCCGGGATCCAATATGGCAGCGATTGTACCCTGCTCTTCCCGCCATCCTTGCTCTTGTCTACGCTTCCCGAGCCTGACAACAGCCGGGTAGGAAGAAGCACAAAGACAGTAAAAATTGTAAACTGTGGCAGGATATCAAACCAAGAGAAGTCCTCACCCACGGAATCTTGTAGTTTCTGGCCGAGTCCGTAGTAGTAGGCTATCGCCAAGGTGAATGGACTGAGTAGCAGGGCGTACCATATTGGCAGAAAGAGTGCTCTTATGATTCCATTCGAGGCATTCACGGCCACGAATAGACCTTTGAGCGCCATACTGGCGGGTTGGCGATGTCGTCAATCAGGAGACAGATGCCAGATGGGAGCGTACAATGCTGACGGACTTGTCCCCGGATCAGGTGCGCTCGACGAGATGAGGCTGTAGCAACGCGGGCTCCGAGCCGCAATTAGAGCGTGGTCTGGCGTACCACTAAACGAGGACAAATGGGAGTGGACACCGTTGGTAGGGCTGGGAACAGGACGCTACTTCTCGGAGACAGTATCGTGGCTCGAAGGCACGGTGACATTCGACGCAGCTCTAGCTCAATCCTTCTCCTCTTTGGGCCATAGCGCGCTCGCTTCCATGTCCAAGTTTAGACCCCACCTTTTAGTCGTGCAGCTCTGGTGGTGTTGATGCACGTCTTGCACGAGTCTAAGAGGATAGAAGCTCAGCTGCTCAATCAGCTACGACATCATCAGCCCTGTAGAAGTTTGTAAGTGTGCCGTGTTGAGTTGCGTTCGGGAGCTGCGCCCTTTCGCCCTCTTTCACGCCTAATTCCGCTACCAGTCACACCTCGCTGCTTATCACATTCTCATTATCAAATCTGCGGAATTCACTATTGAAGAGATCGTACGATATATAGTCTACCGCAAAGCACTCGCTTGTATGACATCAATTCTGACACCTCGAAAGCAATCCACCGCGTGCAACTCTCCGGACCGATATCAGAAGGATTCAGCTGCACCATCAACGCCACATCCCGCTATCCAAGAGCCTCCAAGAGCCTCATTCGCTATCCCCGACCACATCTTTGCTGTACTCGGCCCCAGGTCACGCTGTCAGAATGACATCGACTCCAGTCCCCAAGCACCTGAACTTCATCACGGGCAACAAGAACAAGCTCGCCGAAGTCCAGGCCATCCTGGAAGGCGTCATTGAGCTGCGCAACCAGAATGTCGATCTGGTCGAGATCCAAGGCACAGTCGAAGAAGTCACGCTGGACAAGGCACGCCGCGCAGCAGAAGCAGTACGTTCAAGTTCTTCATTTGTATTTCTCAACGCAGGTCCACTAACCACGCTGCAGGTCGGAGGCCCCGTGCTGGTCGAGGACACATGTCTCTGCTTCAAGGCCATGAACGACCTGCCGGGTCCCTACATGTACGCTCTCCGCCCCCCTGTGCCCGGCTGCGTGCCTGCTAACGCGTCTCCAGCAAATGGTTCATGCTCTCGCTCGGGCCGCTGGAACTGCACAAGATGCTGGCCGGCTTCGACGACAAGTCCGCGCAGGCCGTGTGCACATTCGGGTACTGCGCCGGGCCCGGCCACGAGCCGATTACGTTCCAGGGCCGGACAGACGGCAAGCTGGTGCCGAGTCGAGGGCCGACTGTGTTCGGTAAGCAGGTGGACTTGCACGCCGTCGACGCGGAGTTGCTGACAAGAAACAGGCTGGGACTCGTGCTTCGAGTACGCAGGCACGGGCGAGACATACGCCGAGATGGACAAGGCGGAGAAGAACAAAATCAGCCACCGCGGCAAAGCACTCGAGAAGCTAAAGGCATGGCTCGCGGCCCAGCCCAGCGCGTGAAGACCCCGCAAAAGCAACAGAATAGACTCACGTTCCACATTCCCATCCTCAATCCCCACCCCCCCTTTACTCCCCCCCTGCGCGATCCTTCTTCCAGTTCTCCACCCACAACTCCACCCGCTCCAGATTCCCCTCCACATCCTCGACCGCATCGCTGCGCAGCTCCACCACAATCTCCTCCTTGTACGCCTCCCGCGCCTCGTCCAGCAAGACCTGCATAATCTCACTGTCCATGTTCTCCTCCAGCTTCTTGCCCGTGTAGCCGCGCGCCGTGAGGCGGTCGTACAGGACCGTCGAGTCGCAGCGCAGGACGACGACGAGGTCGATCCAGCGCTCCGGAAACAGGTCGCAGGCGTGCCAGTCGAGGATGTTGCCGCCGGTGGCTGCGATGTCGCGGGCCTCGAGGTAGTCGAGGAGCTGTGCGCTGTTAGCACTACACGGACTCTGCACATCGTGACCCGGGTCTCGAGATCTCGGGACCCAAGTGATGTGATCTAAGAACGGAAACACACCTTATCCTCATCCACAATCCAGCTCCCCGTCTCCTCGTCCTTACCCTCGTGGAACCCCTCGTCCTTGACAATCTGGTTGACGGAGATGTGCGTGAACCCCGTGGCGCGCGCGAGCTGCTCGGCGTGCGTGGTCTTGCCGACGCCGGGCGTGCCGGTGACGATGATGTTGGGGGTCTTGCGCTCCATTGTGTGGTGTGGTGTGGTGTGGTGTGTGCGGTGCGATGGCGAGCTGGGGGAGTGCTGCGCTTTGTAGTCGTAGGTGCTGAGCTTCGTAGTTGTAGTCGTACTCGCCGTCCTATCTTCCTGAGCTTCGTACTCCGCCACGAATTGCCTCAGCCAGCGAATTCCAGCAGTAAACAGTCCTTGACAGCAATCTCACGCCGCAGCCCTGATTATCTGATCTGATCTGAAAGTAGTATGTGTATATATCGCAGTGTAGTGTAGAGCGTGGTGCAGTCCAACAGCCAAGTCCACACAGGCCCTCGGCGCGTCACCACCCTCACAAAAATATTCGAACCAGCGGCGGGCTTGCGTCAACCCCGCCAATCAGACCTACCCCGCCACTAGCCTGATCTGGTCAGGAACACTGCCTTACCAAAGGCATCGCATCGCAGCGCATGCATCGCGCACGCGATCGCAGAACTGACAGTACCTAGGTTGGTGCGCACAAACCGCAGACGGAGAGGGGGGCAGTTTAATGCTGCTACTGCGCTGAGTGAACACTAAGGACTGCGGACATACACGACAGTGACAGTGACAGTGACAGCGACAGTTTAGGGAGTAGGAGTAGGAGTGCACCAGCACAGCACAGCACAGCACAGCACAGCACTCAGCATCAACACAACTTCTATAAAACGTGGAATTTCCGCTCTCATAACTTCATCGCAATCTACATATGTACCCAAAAAACAGACTTTTAAATCACCCCATGGCACCTCGTGTCGGGATCTCGTCTCTCTGGATGCCGGGAAACAGCCTCTCTCTATTTCTGCCAGCAATTCAGCGGAAGGAAAAGGGCGTCGGAGTGCAATCCCGAGGTGCGGCAGCGCAGGGGACTATTAAGGGGGGGTGAGGGGAGTGGGAGCGAGGCAGGGGAAGACCCAGTATAGTTCATGTATAGCTAGAGCAACCCACCCGCGGCTGGCGTCCGGCTCTTTTGATGCAATGGTACGCCCGTGTCAGAAACATGTAGTGCTGTGCAAGGATAAAGGGAAAGGGTCAGGTTGCGAGCCCGTCACAGCCAGAAGTGCCATCTAGATTGAAACAAGCCCAATGCCCGGAGATATCATCGAAGAAGATCGGTCCAAAGAGACATTTAGCTTTGCTTGCACTCGGCAGCCTCCTGCTTGGGTTTTGTGCCGTCGTTCTGCGGAGCGTTAGTCTACTGCAAGCACATTGTGAGAAATCATCTTACCTCGTCATCTGACTCCTCATCCTCATCGCGGTCGTCGCTGAGCTCATCCTCATCCTCGTCGTCCTCGTCCTCGAACTCGCCCTCGTCGAAGTCCTCAATGTTCTCGTACTGAAGAGCCTCGCCGGTGAACCAGTCAATGGCGCGGGGAATGAGCTTCTCCTTGATGTCCTCGCCGAGCTGGTAGTCGAGCTCGAGGCGCTCCTCAATGTCGGAGGTAGCGTCATCGTCGTCCTGGGGAGGGCTCGGGGGGTCGAAGAAGTTGAAGAACGACTCTGTGGGGACGGTCTTCTTAACGACACGGGTCTGCTTTGTGTCTGCGGGTGTTAGTTTCGCTCGTCACAAGATTACGTCGCAACTCACTCTTGTTCCTCTGCTTCTTGCTCTCGACGCGGACAGTCAGGTCCTTGCCTGTCTTCCAGTCGATCTTGTCACCCTCGGCGTGGTCGTAGATGAAGTCGCCACCGTAGCCGTTCTCCTCCTGGTAGAAGTAGGTCTTGGTGATGGACTTGTTGGTGAAGAACTCGTTCTCCTCGAACTCGAAAATGAGGCGGAAACCGGGGCGGTCAAGGTACTCCATGCGCACATCGGTGAGGGACTTGAGCGCGGCCTCATCGCGGTCTGTGATCATCTCGGCAAGCGAGATCTGGTTCTTCATGGCGCTCAGCCAGAACTCTGGGATACCCTTGACGTCCTTGCCCTCGTCCTTGTTGAGCTCCTTCTCACCCTCCTCCTCGTCGTCCTCATCGTCCTCATCCTGCTGCTCGCCGATCTTGACGTGCTCCTCCGAGGGCTCGGTGGAACCGTTGACAATCTTCGCACGCTGCTGGTACAGGGGTGTGAACTTGGCAAAGTACTTCTTCTCGAGCTGAAGGACCTCCTCCTGGAACTCGGCCTCGAGCTTGGAGTGCTCCTTCTGGACGCCCTTCAGACCGGCAACGCGGCGGCGGACGGAACCAGGAAGCGACTCAATGTAGCCGCTGGAGCGGCCGACAAGCGAGCCAAGCTTGGCCTGCATCATCGAGACCAGGGCAGGGTTCGCAGCGAACAGTCCTGCGGCGGCGCGGTCAAGCTCCTCTGTGAAAATTCAAATTAGCGGTCAGAACATTTGCGGCGCCAGCGCGCGGGGTTGGAGGGGCAACAAAACAATCACGAAAAAGTGAGTGCGACATACCTTCGTTGATGGTACCAACGGTGGGCTGCTGGGCGCGCGACGAGATTGGCGCAGCATTTGCGGGGGTGTTCTGTGGTGTGCTGGTAGGCTGCTTGTTAGACCTGGGGACGTCCATGATGGCGGCGGTTGGAGGGAGAGTGTGTGGTAGGGGTCGGGGAAAAGGTGTCGGGAGGCAGAAAGAGACTTACGGAGCGGAGATGGTATCCATCTTCTTATTGCGAATCGGTTCAGACATCTTGGCAGAGGCTCTGTGGTTCAGGGACGTAAGGTGGCAAAATGTTGAGGGATGTTGTGTGTTGGTGAGCGTCTCTGCAGCTTTCGGCGGGGCTCTAGCGCTGGACTTTGGACGGGCTGCTTAGCGGCAGGCCGAGCGTGGAAGAACGACCGTCGATGCTGAGGGCGCGTGGGAAATGGCACGGTGCACGATAGCGTGGTTAGGTGGCAGCGAGTTTGTTGTTTGATGCGGACGTCGCGGCTTATCAACTATTACCTCGCGGTGAAGGCGCTGCACGTGTCTCGCGCCATGCACGACCACGAGAAGCAGCGACTGATTCTACCTGCCGACAACAGCGCTCGCAGCAGTTGCCCAGTCATTGCAGCATTAGCGCCGACATTGGCCGCAGGCACCTTTCTCTGGCCCTCCCTCTGCTCACGTTCCTCCGCAGATTGGGCGGCTTCAACAGCCAGGAATGACAGCTTGTTGGAAGGGGCACCAAACGCGGTCTCGCTAGCCTAACCACCTGAGGACTCCAACGGTGACCGAACCTTGGATGACATGCAGCAGTTGACTGCGCAAGGGCACACTGTGCTTGCAACGAGCCCTGCATCTCCATCGACGTATAGCCAGCCATACTTTCTGTGTTCTAGAAGAAAGCGGGGGCCGGACGAGAATTTCTTGCTAGAAAACTTACCCGCCGCCGTCATTCACGCCTAGTCGCACTACCAGAAGGGGAATCGCGGCTGGAGCCCGGGGAAGGGAGATGCTTGCACGTCATGTCGACCACGCGCCCAGTGCGGAAATGGTACCGATGTGTACTGGGACGTGCATGCTGCCTTTCGTGCCTGATATCAACAACCCTCTTTGGGGACGTGAACCCCAGGTCTTGCATTGCACTCGCCGACACGCGTCGGGCTATCAATTACGGGGCTGCGGCTGAAGCAGCCAGCCTCTGGGTGCTCTCATCTGACGAATTCCTGTGCTCGTAGTGTTTGCGTGACCCGCCCGTATGTTGTACGAACGCGGGAGCATCTAGCATGCTATAGCGAGATGATATTGGACATTCTAGCTTCTTGCTCGAATCCCAGACGCCAGCAGTCTCCCATCCATGTCCTGTGTATGCACCGATCTGCGTCCCCCTTCCGAGCTCCTCCGTTGGCCCAGCGTCGAGTCCGTTTCCCCACCAACCCACGAGTCCAGTAGTAATCAGGCCATTCAGTAATCAAACAGCGAGGGCAGACCGTGATCTTCGCCCCCAACCCGGAACGAATCACAGGCCGGCTCGCAACAGTGCACCGGCACCACGACATCTCGCACCCAAGACCAAGAAATTGGCTGCGCCTGTGTCCACACCTCCACAGTCGGGCCATCGCAGCCCAACATCTCACCTCAGCTCTGAAAAGATGTGTAAAACGGCCCCTGCACGGCAGGACCGCCAGTGTGTATTAGCTACGGACGCCTAAAACCTCGCAATCCGGCCCAACTTGACCGTCGTCCAGGCAGCGACAACCGCACACACAGCGCCAATGAACAAACACACACTAATCGCATTGACGCCCTCGGTGCCATGGTGCTCCTCGGCCGGCGCGTCGCTGAGCTCCGGGCTCTTCCCCGGCTCCAGCACGCTGAACACCACGAAGCTGATGCCCGTGCCCACGAACTGCGGCAGCGTGGTGTACACGTTCATGATGCCGAGGTACTTGCCGGAGCCCTCGCCGGTCGACTGGGCTTCGGCGTCGGGCGGCCCGAGGTGCAGCGTGGGCGCGTCGAGGTCGATGGAGTTGCGGCCGAGGGGCACGTAGGAGGGCGATGAGGAGAGCCGGTTGATTTCTACACCGAGGAAGGCGAAGGGCGCCCAGCAGCTTATAGCCCAGGAGCTGCGGGGGGTGAGTAGGTGGGGAAGGGGGGGAGGGGGAGACGTACATGCCGCAGATGCCGATGATGAGGGTTGCGCTGCGCAGGGACTGGACGAAGGGCGCGAGACACATGGAGCCTGCGAACACGCAGTGGGAGATTGTCCATGCGGTGAGGAGGGAGGGTTTGAGTTGCCCAGCGCGTTCGACGAGAGTAGCGATTTTGGCTGGGGGGCGCGCGGTGAAAGGGGCTTCTTCGCCTTCGGGACTCTTGACTACGAAGGGTAGCAGGACGGACATGATGAAGGTGACGACCGAGAAGCCGATGAGTGCCAGGGAGCCGATCCGGCCGACTTGCCCAGTCATGTCATTGGAGTCTTTGGCAGCAGCTGGTGCGTCGTAGCGGAGGTAGACTTCGCCGACCCAGGTTGTGCTGTAGAACAGGAACGGGAACCAGCCTACACAGTGTCAGTACATCTCAGACGTGGGAGCTGCTCCAACCCACCGATCCATGCCCAGAACTGCACATAACAGATCGTCCTGATGGTCGCAGGCAGGTCGAAGGTCGACTTTGCGAGGTCCGTCAAGACCTTTGTAGTGCTCAGCTTCTCCTCGCCATCATGTCCAATCAGTACCCTCTCGGTGACAGCCCAGCTCGTAAGCCCCACGGTCAGACACAGACAGAACGCCGCGAACACAGTGAGCTGCTTGAACTGCGTATCGCCCAGCAGCGTCCCAAAGACACTCTCCAGCTTAACAGCCCCCGCCCCATACCCCACCAAGCTCCCCACAGCAACCATCCGACTCGCCCAACTGCTCCCCGCCTGCTGCTTCGGAATCGGCAAGGTATCAACAATGAGGCCCCTGCAGCTACCCTGCACGGCATTGATCGCGAAATCAATCCCATAGATGCTGAACACAGCGAGCACAATCGTCGCATTCTTGACCGTGTCCTTGTCCGTCGCAAACCAGCGCACAACCTCCTTCGTCCAGCCCAGCAGCAGCAAGAACAGCGACGTGAGCAGCGTGCAGCCGACCATGAACGGCCGCCGGCGCCCGTACCGCGACGTCGAGCGGTCCGCGATCACGCCCACCAGCGGCTGCATGATCAGCCCGGACAGCGGGCCCGCGATCCACACCAGCGAGATGCGCGACTTGGTCAGCCCCAGCTCCAGCAGGTAGGGTGTGCAGTACGTCATCTCGACGTTCCATGTTATCCTGCGGGCGCGTTAGCGACGAGGGGGGGCCGGTTGGAGGTGGCGGGGCGCGCACTGCAGGCCGATGAGCGACGCGGTGAGCAGCGCCATGCGGACGCTCTCGCTCGAGCCCCTGATGGACGGCGTGCCGGCCCATTGAGCGACGGACGGCATCCTCCCTCTTTCTGTGTGTGTGCCAATTGGATGTGGGTGTTAAGGTCCGGCGAAGCGGTATGGAGTCGCGTGCGCAGGAAGCTGGGGAATGGAATGTAGCATTGGGCGATGGCGCGCGTGGGGTCGGGAGGAGGAGTGCAGAGGGCGCAAGGCTGGGTGATTCAGGAGATATAGCACAGGACAGGATACGGCGCGAGACGGGCAAGGTCAACAGTTCACTGCGGTGCACCAGCATGCGTCGCGGCAGGGGTGGGATCAGCTTCGGGGGTGGCTTGAGCGTGGAGACGTGGAGCTAGCTGGGGTTATAGATAGAACGGCCGCTTGCGTGCAGCGAACGACTCCGAACGCCTGGTCTCGGCTGCGAGACCACCGATGCAATCTAGGTTCGCAACCTCACTCCAATGCGTCCGCTATGGCAAACACCCCAAGACAACGTCTCGCGCTTCTCTGTTCTCGCCCTCGCTGCACAAGCTGCCCAATCTCTCAGGATGGGACATGACGTATGCCATACCTGCGTCTCCACACCGCGTACCGTGTTATCCAGCTGGGCAGCCAAGCTTGCGGAGCGGACTTCCGTGACGACGCGTGCGCTGAACATGTGATTTCTCACGTTACCAGAGAAGGTGAGGTGGATGCAAGATTGTGGCTACGTGAGTGATGTCTGAAGTTGGTAATCAGACTCATTGCTAAAGCAAGCACCTGTCCACATTAACACCTGATGTCTCACCGTCCAGCGAAAGCAGCACATTCCAATGCCCGAAGCCCACTGAATCACTCGTGAACATAGTGAAGACATGCATGCTTTTATACAATCTTAAAACAGACGCCTCGTTACTCGATTTAGTCGAGGCCGTCAAATGCAATGCTCCCTCATGCTACATATACACTCCAGATGCCCCACACATACATTACAAACAGACATAACCAACACAGCCCCCGCCGCTGCAGGGCAAGGGGCCAACAAAAAAAAACACGCCTCAGGCGCCAATAAGCTCCTTGGGAAGCAGTGCAAACCCGGTGCTAATGACGGCCAGGATGCTGCTGAAGACAATCAACGCCCAGTTCAGCGCCTTCTCGCCGGGCCCAATGTCCTTGCCGAACAGCTTCAGGTGGAACGCGACGGGCAGGATGATGCAGATGGAGAAGCACGCGACGCTGCCGAGCAGCGTCATGATGCGGTCGAAGGACGGGAACAGGATGGCGATGACGACGAAGACGATGATGGTCACGATGCGCAGGGTGACTTTGAAGAGGCCGCGGTTGAGGCCCGACATGCCGTTCAGCGAGGAGGAGAGCGCCATGGAGCGGGCGTCGAGGCCGAAGAGGACTTCGAGGGTGGCGACGATAGGGCGTGAGTTCAGCGGCACCTTGGTCAGCGGGATGATGGCGATGCAGATGGCGATGAACACGGACAGGCCGGCGGGGTAGCCGGCGGTTCGGAAGATGTTGTTTGTGATTTCTTCGCTGACGCCGTCGCCGAACATGAGGATGCCGGCACAGGCCATGCCGACATCGATGATGAAGGTGAAGATGTAGGTGATGTCGACGCCGCGGCGGTACTTGTACGGATGCCTCATGTCGCGGTAGATGTTGGGGAACACGGAGTGTCCGCCCCACGGAGACATGAGCAGGCCGAACGAGAGGGGGATCGTCATCCAGTTCTCGGGGAATAGGTATTGGGTCATGGGTTGGCGAATAGATCCAGGCGCGTCAGCCTTGATGAGACCGTCCATCCACACAGCGATTGTGATGCCAAAGCAAGACATGACCCCCAAGATGGATGTGAACGACAGTAGACGCAGCGGCAGGAAGCTGAGAGGGATCAAGACGACACCACACACGATCTTCCATGTCATGACCCCGTAGCCAGAGATTAGAGCGTTCATGCTGTCAGCGAAGAGCACGACAAGAGCGACACATGCTGCCAGCAGCTCGAGAGAGAAGAGAATGCTGACAGCAATACGGGCCTTGTTGCCGAACGAGACGTATGCCAGGTCGGCAAAGGTAATGAGGGAGCTGTCGACATCCAGACATTTGGCGAGCAGCTTGGCCGTGTAGGCGGTGACCACGGCAGACCAAGTGAGGAAGATGATGCCGATCACCCAGCCGGAGTATTTGAGAGCTAGGGGCAGCGTTAGCAGCCCCACACCGACTAGAACGTTGACCGAGTTGAAGATGGTCTGCGGAAGCGTGGATTGCCCAACTACAACGTTGATAATCTGCCCGTCTTCCTCGACCTGCTTGACCAACAGCGGCTCGCGCTCCTGCTCGGGCTCCTGCACGCCCTTCATCTGCTGCTCGGCGAACAGGCGGCCGGCATGGCGCATCGAGGGCTCGTTGACGCGCGACGACAGACTGCCGTAGCCGGTGCCATAGCTGCCACCGAAGGGCGAGGAGAGCGAAGGCTCGATGTTGAAGATGCTGTCCCCGCGCGCGCGCAGCCGCTGCTGCGAGTCCCGTGGCAAAAGCCGTGTGTGCTCGTTGGCGCCAGTCTCTTCATCCACGTCTGTGACAGCCTGATCAGACGTGCGCCGGCCGCCGGTCTGCAGCGCCTGGCGCAGGGCCGAGCGGTGTTCGGCGAGGGTGCTGGGGACGAAGCCGGTGCGCGGGAACTCGGCGGTGGGCGTCTCGTCGTCGTCGTCGCTCTCGACGCGGAAGCTCGGGCGCACCGGGGTGATCTCGAAGAAGCCCGCGGCACGGGACCACGAGCGGGCGAAGTTGTTGATGCTGTTCACGCCGCCGGCGTCGCCCAGCGCGTGCAGTTGCTGCGAGACGGAGGATCTGCGGGCGTGGTGAGCCGGGGTTCAGTGGCGCGCAGAGATTGCACTGGCCTACCTTCTTCGTCGCATCGTGCCGTTGTTGGCTGTCGAGGCGCCCGTGTTGGAGGCGCTCTGCTCGCTGGGGCGGCGCTCGAGTTCATCCCACTGAACGCGACTGCCCTGCGAGCCCACCGAGGAGCCGCGCACGCCGTCATACTGGTCCCAGGTGGACGGCTGCTTGCCCTTGATGTCCATGGTCGTTCACGCGGTGCACAGAGGAGCAGTGCGAGAGCAATGGGGGCGCGAAAGGAGGGCAGTGGAGCCAGCACAAAACTTGTCACGGACCCATGCACGGCGCGGGAGCTACCGGTAGATACAGTATCTATCAAAGGAGGCTATCGTCGGTGCAAGATTGGCGTAGCAAATGCGTAACGCCTGCTCCATGGCGGCGCGGCAGCGTCCAGATAGAAGCGCCGAGAGCGGAGACGACATGCTGCGTGAGGCTTTGGGATGGCATCACGAGGCCCCGCAGGCACCGTCGTCATTCCGCGGGCGCACAGCAGCCGTGAGTGGGCCCCTTAGCGATTGGAAGGCCGGCACGAGCAGCGAGCGCCGCCGTGACTGTGTTTGACTGTGCGTGACTGTGTGTGACTGCGCGGGCCTGCGCTTGACTGCGCTTGACTGCGCGCGAGGCACGGCGCAGACGGGAGCCTGGCCGCGGCACATTAAATTAGACGCGCCCGGCCTGGTTGGCGGTGCATCTCGAATCGCAAACCGTGGTTGATCGTTCGCGGGCCGCAGCGTTGGGCGCCCCTCCGGACAGCGTTGCAGCAAAATTTCGCGCCCCCGCCATCGTCACTTCACACACCCACGCACAACGCCGCGAAGATGTCGTCGAAGGAGCCCCAGCCCAACGACGCGGAGAAGAACATCGAGATCTGGAAGGTCAAGAAGCTCATCAAGCGTCTTGAAGCCGCCCGCGGAAATGGCACATCCATGATTTCGCTCATCATCCGTACGTGACATGCCGGCCGGCCTGCCTGCCTCACGCCTCACGGCCCCGCTCACTGTGCACAGCGCCCAAGGACCAGGTCTCGCGCGCCGCCAAGATGCTGGCAGAAGAGTTCGGCACCGCCTCCAACATCAAGTCGCGCGTCAACCGCCTGTCGGTGCTGTCGGCCATCACCTCGACCCAGCAGCGCCTGAAGCTGTACTCCAAGGTCCCGCCCAACGGCCTCGTCATCTACTGCGGTGAAATCCTGACCCCCGAGGGCAAGGAGCGCAAGGTCAACATCGACTTCGAGCCCTTCAAGCCCATCAACACCTCGCTGTACCTCTGCGACAACAAGTTCCACACCGAGGCCCTGAGCGAGCTGCTCGAGTCCGACCAGAAGTTCGGCTTCATCATCATGGACGGAAACGGCGCCCTCTTCGGCACCCTGTCCGGCAACACGCGTGAAATCGTCCACAAGTTCTCCGTCGACCTGCCCAAGAAGCACGGCCGTGGTGGTCAGTCCGCCCTGCGTTTCGCCCGTCTGCGTGAGGAGAAGCGCCACAACTACGTCCGCAAGGTCGCCGAGCTGGCGGTGCAGAACTTCATCACCGCCGACAAGGTCAACGTCGCTGGTATTATCCTGGCCGGTAGCGCCGACTTCAAGAACGACCTGAACCAGTCCGACCTGTTCGACAACCGTCTGCAGTCCAAGGTCATCAAGGTAGTCGACGTTTCCTACGGTGGCGAGAACGGTTTCAACCAGGCCATCGAGCTGTCGTCCGAGACCCTGGGCAACGTCAAGTTCATCCAGGAGAAGAAGCTAATCAACGAGTACTTCGACCACATTTCCAAGGACTCGGGCAAGGTCTGCTACGGTGTCGAAGACACCCTGAAGGCTCTGGAGGCTGGTGCCGCCGAAACTCTGATCGTCTTCGAGAACTTGGAGATCACTCGCTGGGTCCTCAAGGCCTCCGACAATACCGAGGTCATTCTCCACACGAACAAGATCCAGGAGGCCGACCGCACCAACTTCATGGACAAGACCACTGGACAGGAGATGGAGATCGTCGAGCAGTCTTCTATGCTCGAGTGGCTTGCCGAGAAGTACCGCGATTTCGGTGCCACCCTCGAGTTCGTCTCCGACCGCTCCTCTGAGGGCAACCAGTTCGTAAAGGGCTTCGGTGGCATCGGTGCCATCCTGCGTTACGCGCTCAACTTTGAGCAGCTTGCCGACTTTGACGACGACGAGGACGAGTTCTACGATGATTGACGGTTGTGCGCCCTCGCTGACTGCGAGGCAGCGTCCCCACTCCACGCGCCGAGTGAAGGAACGTCCGCTGCCCGCGAACAAGGTCAAAACGACGCGCCCGGATTGAAGGACGGAGCAGTCGATGTTACGACGCTTCGCCTCTCCCGATTGTAGATGAAAAGGGGAGCGTTCACGGAGGTTTTGCATGGTAAGCAGGCTCAGTGCGTTTGACTGGCATCGCTAATCGCGAACAGGCTGATGAACACCCATTCTTATCACCACCCCTTTCGTTCAACGGAGAGGCACCAGCCTTCTCCGACAAGTTGCCCAATCACACCGATTGTAGAGCTCTATCCTAGCCGTGACTATGTGAGACGAACAGGACACTGAGAATAGCCACTGTCAAGCATCTGCTTGCGAACTCTCCGCAACAATCCTAGGTGGACGAAGGAGAGGCAAATTGCTCATTCGCGTATGCGTCAGCTTGTCTGTCGTTCATATCCAGCTGAATCGAATTGTGTTTGAACATGAATCTTTATTGTGATGCTTGACTTGACTTGTGAGGAGCTGGCAGAATAAATATGCTTGCTGTCGATCCATGCGCCCTATGTACTTGTTTGTACATCCGCCCTATGATGTAGCCTGCGGTCTAAAAGGCCGATGCCGGTCCAAATTCCATTCCGAACTTGCATCTCAACTCTCCCGATTCGCACACCAATTGCAGCTCAGAATAATGTCAGAATCAGAGAAACCGAAGGTGGCGTTCTTGGGGCCAGAGGCCAGCTACACACATCAGGTAAGTCAGCCTTGCTACAATACTGTCACATTCAATGTGAAGTTGTGCGCGCAAACCACCACGTCACGAGACCTCTCCTAAACATCTACAAATAAATGCACGAACTCCCCGCGACTAACCAAGCCCTTCCTATCTCCTTCCAATCCGGCATCCCGTCTCTTCTTCCAAATCCTCAATTTCCACACTCGCCATTCATCCCCCACTAACACCCCCAAGGCGACCCTCGACACCTTTTCGCCCACCCAATACACCCTCACCCCCCAGCCCACCATAGAAGATGTCTTCACCGCGGTCCAAAACGGCACCGCGCACCGCGGCGTCGTGCCCTTTGAAAACAGCACCAACGGCTCCGTAGTCTTCACACTCGACCTCTTCGCCGACCCGCACAGCAAGCACCGCGACATCCTCGTGTGCGGCGAAGCGTACGTGGGGGTATCGCACTGCCTCTTGGGTCCCGCCAGCGCGTCTCCGCCCGACTACGCCCAGATTACGAAACTCTACTCGCACCCCCAGGCCTGGGGCCAGTGCAACGCGTTTCTGCAGAAGCATCTGAAGCACGCCGAGCGGTTTGATGTGAGCTCGACGTCGCGCGCCGCGCAGATTGTCGCTGCGGCGGGCGACTCCGGGGCCGCGGCCATCAGCAGCAAGGTCGCGGGGACGCTGTTCGGGCTCGCTGTGCGCGCGGAGGCGATCAACGACGCGGCGGGGAACCAGACGCGGTTTCTTGTGCTAAGGAGGCGCGATGGACCCGCTCCTCCTGCTACACCGTCCGCGGAGGAGTCTAGCAGACTTGCACCCGCAGCCCCAGACGCAGACAGGGAATTCAAAACGCTCCTTCTCTTCACGCTGCCCTATGCCCCGCAGAACCCCAACCCGGGCGCGCTCGCGCAGTGTCTGTCTGTGTTTGGGCGTCACAAGCTCGATCTGACGAGTATTAATACGCGGCCCAGTGGGGTGGCGAACTGGGAGTATGTGTTCTTCATTGAGTTCAGGGGGCGCAGGGAGGAGGGGGAGGGAGGTGAGGTGAATGCGGCGTTGAGGGAGTTGGGGGAGGTGTGTGAGTGGTACAGGTGGGTGGGGAGTTGGGAGGGGATGTAGGTGGGGGGAGGGATAGAAGAGGGGTGTAATGTATGGTTGGGCAGTACTTAGTGCCGTGAGCGTTGTTGATTCGAGTGTGCTGTCGTTGTGTCTTCGGTCTGTATCTCCCTTGACACTGCGACTGCAGCAATCGCGACTACCATCTGGACTCGCCAGCACGTCCCTGATAAGCGACTTCCTAAAACAACAAGCACTGATGCACGGAATGATTGAAGCAGAACGCTGGTGAGATATCTTCCATCTTCCTCCCCAGATCCGCAGCATTGATACTGCAAATATTGCTACACCGTTGAACAAACATTCACCACCACCAACGCATATTCTTACAGCACCGTCCAGTACCATGGCTCCGCGCAAACGCAGACAGCGATCCTCACTACACAGCACAAGAGCCAAGCGCGCCAACCTCTCCCGATCCCCACGGCCACAATCGCAATCGCCGCAGCCTCCATCACAGCGACAATCGCCATGGTCAGATGTACCCGGTTCAGCACCCACCAGCGGCATCCAGACACCCGACGGCGTTCAACTTGCAGATCGGGTACGCCGCGTGTCGCCCCCGCCCGGACTCTCGACGACAGTGACCACACGTCGGACAAGCTCGAGCGCGTCGCACAAGCATGCAGGGCCCAGTCGGGGAGATGCTTTTGGCGAAATGGCGACTTCAAGCCCGTTCATGGAGTGGCTCGAGATGCACATGGGCAGTTATGACGTGAAGCGGAGATTGAGTGAGCAGCTGCAGGAGGGAATCGGGTCTGGGAAGGACGCTGCGGTGGGTGATGTTGGGCAGTCTTCAGAGGCGCACAATGACAGCACCAAGCAAGGAGATCAAAGCCCAGTTCGTTATGCGGAAGACGGTGTCTCGCCCACTCACGTGCTGGACGACGGGACGTACATGATGAGCGGCGCTCTGCCCATTGGAACCGAACAGAAGAACATCAAGTCAGCCAGCTCTTAGGAAGAGGCATCGCCCGGCTCAGACCGAGCCGCACGACTCCGCAAGCGCGATGCCAAAGGCCGTGCCACCACCGCGAATTCGCGAGATGATCTCACCGCCTCCAAAGACTCACCAGAAACATCTCCGCACACACGCAAGCCCCCTCGCAAGGATGCGAACAAGGTCAAGCCCTGGAAAGGGAAAGCTGTTCCGAGAGCCCCCATGAGAAGCCCCCAGATACCGACAAACACGACAAACCTCAATACCGAGGACACGAAGCTCGCAAAGGCGGTCGACAGGATCAATGCCAACGCCCAAATAACCAGTGTCCTGTTGTTCACCATTGCGCAGAAACTCCCTGCTGCGCGCGAGCTCGTTTTCGAAGCGTACGTATATATCCAGTCATGATAACAAACAGTGTACAGACACTGACTGGCTGATGTCTGACTGACTGATCTCCCAGAGATGAAAACCTGCAAAAGAACCGCGCAGCCGAGCTCTACGACCCCGCTGTCTTCCAGCGCAAACTCACCGTCGACGAACTGCTCGCGCGCGCGTAAGCCCCCCCCCCCCCCTCCCCTCATCTCCACACCCCCTCTCTAACAAACCAGCATCGCACGCCAGGACTCCGCACTCGCCGACGTCTTCGACAGCGCCGAAAACTAGGAGATCCAAGAAGCCATGCCGCGCGCCCAACCCAACTCCAAACCCCCGGGCACCTTCCGCCCCGCCGTCGTTCCCAACAGCATCGTCGGGTTCGCGGATAAACTGCGCTTCAACGAGGACATCTTCGCGGAGCCCGTGCAGCGCGCCGAGCGCCAGGGTAAGTTCACGACGCCGAGTGCGACGGATGTGAGCAATATGTCCTGGACGTGTGGGCGCTGCGGGGTGGGGAATGCGCCTGTCGCGGACGAGGTGGTGGCGCGTGGTGCGGTCAAGGGGGTTAGGCAGCGGGTTAGGTGTAAGGCGTGTCAGGCGTGGTTGCTGGGCGAGACGGAGGTGGCGAGGCGGAAAAAGTATGGCCAGGCGGCGGGGAGGGAGAGGCGGGGTGAGGTGGGGAGAGATGAGGCGGGGGTGGGTGAGGGAGAGGAGGAGGGGACGAGGGCGGTGCCGGTTCCCGGGTGCGAGGAGGGGGGCAGGAATATGACGGATGTGCTCGCCGGGGGGAGGTTTAGGGCTGCGTAGGTTGGGTGGTTGTGTTGGGTTGGGAGTTGGAAGGGTCTTGTGAGGGTTAGTTGGGTTTTGGTGGATTGGTGGATTGGTAGTCTGGTAGTCCGGTAGTCTGGTAGTCTGGTAGTGTGTGGAGCGAGACAATACAATGATTAAGATTACAGAACACCACGAGATTGAGTCTATGGGGCACGACGATTGAGATTACAGAGCACAAGGATTGAGTCTATGGGACACCACGATTGAGATTATCGAACACAACGAGATTGAGATTACAGAACACAACGAGATGTAGATTGAGATTACGAGAGCTGTATCGAATGGGTATCTTGTGAGAAACTGGAAGCGGAACTGAAATCCACCGAAGAAGACGAAGAAGAAGGAGAAGTCGAAGAAGTCGAAGAAGAAGAACATACGAAATCCCCAAGCACATGCCATGCCATCCAACTAAACACGCACGGCTCACTCCACCCCCTCCACCCCCTGCACCTGCACCCCCTCTCCCTCCCCCACCCCCTCCACTAATCCATCTCCACCCCTCCCACAACTCCGCCGCACCTCCCAAACAACCAACCCCCTCCCCCCCACCACCCTCCTCAGCGTACCCCACACCCCCTCGCCGCCAAAGTCCAGATCATCCAGGTTCACATGCGCGCGATGGGCGAACACTTCCTCGAGCGAGAGGGGGAGCGAGGTGTTAGGGTGTGTGTAGGGTGCTAGGAAGAGCGCGGAGCGCGGGGCTATGAGGTAGATTGGTTTCAGACTCGCAGGGGTCTCAGGACGTCCAGCGGGTGAAGCGACATCGCACCCCGGCACCACCGCGCCCACAGCCTCCAACATCCTTCCCGCCTCCATGCCCATCAAATCCACCGTCTGCAACTCCGCGTTGCGCCCGTTCAGCAGCCACGTCGGCGGACTATACGTCTTCCACCAGAACGCGTGGCCGGGCGGGCTCGCGCACGCCGCGAGGTGCGTCTGCACGGGCACCACGCCGCCCTGGTGATATACCCCCATCAGCGCGCCGAGCAGCGCGTTGAACACGATCCAGGAGACCACCCAGACGCGCCACAGCGCGGGGCGGGTCGGGAGCCGGAGCGACGACAGGATCAGCGGGATCGCGGGGAGCAGGAAGCGGGGTTCTTGGTGCGGGAAGATGCTGAGCAGGGCGGTGCCGGAGAGCGCGGAGAGGAGTGGTGGGGCGAGGCGGGCGCTGAGGAGGAGCGGGAAGGCGGGGCCGAGGAGTTGCGGGAGGTTGGCGAGGAGGTGCTGGTAGCGCGGGTGCAGGCCGTGGAGGGCGAGGTTGGCGGCGTCGGCGTTGTAGCGCAGGTTGTTGAGCGGGGCGACGACGGGGCGGGCCAGGGCGGCGAAGGAGAAGTCGCCCGGGGTGTAGGACGCGGTGTCGACGCAGACGGCGACGAAGGCGGTGGTGAGCGCGGCGGCGGCGAGGAAGGCGAGCGAGAGCGGCTTGCGCGTGAAGTGCGGCAGCAGGCGGAGGCCGGGGAGCAGCAGGAAGGCCGGGAAGGTGATGCGGTTGAAGAGGCCGACGACGAGCATGCAGCCGAGCATGGCTGAGGCGACGACGCTGGAGCGTTTCTGGGGGTTTAGCTGGGGTTGTTGGCGGGCGGGATATACACACCTTGTCGGCTGCAATGCGCTGCACCAGCACCAGGCTCCAGCACACCAGCAGCGTCTCCAGGCTGTTGCTGAAGGTGTGCGTCTGGAAGGTCCAGGTGACGTACGACGAGGCGACGAGCGACACGGCGACGCGGCGGGCGCGCGGCGACTCGACCAGCTCGTGGACGGCCCAGTCCTCCAGCACGAGGCTCAGGGCGAGCATCAGCACGCGCAGGGCGCGGTAGACGACGGCCGGCGACACGTCGTAGCCGAAGCCCTCCCACAGCCAGCGCAGGATGTACATGGGCCAGCCGTACGCCAGCCACAGCGGGAAGACGCTGCGGATGGGGTGCGCGGCGGTGAACTCCCACGTCTCGTGCACGGGGTAGTCGAAGACGCGGCCGGCAATCACCTCCGGGCCCTGGAAGTTCTCGTCCGGGTGCAGGTAGCTGGGCGACAGGGCAAAGTAGACGCGCACCAGCACCAGCAGGAAGTAGATGCGGCGCCACATTATGGCAGGGGAGGCTCGGGGGAGCCGCGAGAGGGGAGCGAGGAGCAGCGCATGCGCATCGCGGGGTTGCGGTCGTTGAAGTGCGGCGCGTTCAGCGGTCGTTCAAGTGCGGTGCGGTGCGTTCAAGTTCGGTGCGTCGTGTTGCCGTCGTTCAAGTTGCGGCGCGGTCGAGGGCGGAAACGGGTGAGGGCGGCGCGTTTGCAGTGAGGCCACTTTGGGCAGACGATAGGTCCTAACGACGCCGTTGCACCGCGGGATAGGGGGTCGTGCAGGGTCGGCGACTGGCTGCCAGCTTGCGTGCGCGCATCGCGCGGGCACGCGGTCAAGTATAGCGAGTCCCGCGCTCGTCTGAGCTGGTCACGCCGCTCCCAGACGAGCGCTCGCGGATGTCAGCCCTGCGCGCTCGCCGCATCAAGCGCGACGTCACGTGAGGGTGGCACTGTGCCTGTTCGCAGCCTGGCATGCAGGCGGGTAGCGTAGGAGGCGTTTCAGTGTGACATGCCGCCTTGTCGAGGCATCAGTGCATGATTGCATGATTGGGTGAATGTAGACCGCTTGATGTAGACAGCTTGATGTAGACAGCTTGAATGTAGACATAACTTTGATTGTCGACATCACTTCAATCGATTGTAGACCACTTCGATTGTATGGAGACCAACATTCACATAGCATTCACATCTCTCACCGCATGTCCGGTTCGCTGCCCGTTCGCTGCCCGTGTGCCACATCTCAACGGCTCGGGTACCTACCACCACGTCTTGAAGGCCTGTTCTGGCAGCTTCCGTCGGGGTGAAGTCGTCGGGATGAGCATCGTCGGGGTGAACAGTCACAGTTTGCCAGCCTCCCCTTGAGCGCGAACAATGACTAGCCAAACGGCTTAATTGCGCTGCACTCAAGTCCACATGGCGGACACGACAAAGACAATCGTCCAGGTAGTTGCGCCCTTGTGCGCGGCAGCAACAAGAGCGCTAGTCCGCATTGGGGGGCTGGCGCCTGAGCTTGTGCTGCGGAGCACCAGCAAACCGCTGGTTGCCTGTACCCAACTTCACTTCACCAACGAACCCGAGATATAAATACAATTCGCCCGCCTTCTCGCTTCTTCTCTATTTGCATCCCCCGCCTCCCACATCCCACGACTTGCCTTGCGCGCGACCCGCAACACCGCTACCCCACTTTCATACACACGCCATGTCGACCGAAGCCCCCACCAGCCAGAAGATCAAGCTCACCACGAGCGACAACATCGACCTCGCTGTTGACCGCCAGGTGGCCGAGCGCTCGATCCTGATCAAGAATCTGCTCGAGGATCTCGGCGGCGACAACGATGAGGCCATCCCCATCCCCAACGTAAGCGCATTGTTTCCGATTCTTGGCCCGGCTAACAGCGCAGGTCAACGAGGCCGTCATGAAGAAGGTCCTCGAGTGGTGCGAGCACCACCGCAACGACCCGCCCGCCTCGCAGGACGACGACTCGGACTCGCGCAAGAAGTCGACCGACATCGACGAGTGGGACCAGAAGTTCATGCAGGTCGACCAGGAGATGCTGTTTGAGATTATTCTGGTGCGTATTTTACCGTTACGAAGGTGACTCTGCTAACACACCCAGGCCGCCAACTACCTCGACATCAAGGCGCTGCTCGACGTCGGCTGCAAGACGGTCGCCAACATGATCAAGGGCAAGTCCCCCGACGAGATCCGCAAGACGTTCAACATCCAGAACGATTTCACCCCGGAGGAGGAGGAGCAGATCCGCCGCGAGAACGAGTGGGCCGAGGACCGCTAGACGGTGCAGTCTCGGGCTACGCGCCCCCGCGGGTCTGATTTCGGTGTTCGGGGTTTCTTACGGGCATATCTTTCTTCGGTTGGCATGATTCCGGCTCGCTCGGTACGCGATACGTCCTCGCCATGTGGTGGGGTGCTGACAACCTTCTGTGGCTCTGTGACTCGCTTCTGTAGCTCGCAATGAAAAGTCAAATTCTCAGTTATCGTGCTGGATGTGATGCCGCCTGGTGAGTCACTGTTCGTCACATCACGTCATGTCTGTATGCTCAGATATCCACTGTATTCATGAGAGGAGTACCACAGCCCAGTGTTGAAATTGCAGCCATTTTTTCCGTCTAACGCCGTCAAACCAAACTTCTCTCTCTCTCGAATACCCGCTACCAGCCCGCCTCAACGCCCAGCAAGCTTGTCCTTGGGCTCCATCGTCCCGCAGTTGATCCCCACCATCGCCTCGCCCAGGTCCATACTCACCTCCATCAGCACCTTGGCATCGTTGTAGTGCGTAACCGCCTGCACAATCGCCTTGGCCCGCTTCGCCGCATCGCCCGACTTGAAGATGCCAGACCCGACAAACACCCCGTCGCAGCCGAGCTGCATCATCAGCGCGGCGTCGGCGGGCGTCGCGACACCGCCGGCTGCGAAGTTCACAACGGGGAGTCTGCCCAGCCGCGCGGTTTCTTTCAGGAGTGGGTAGTCGACGCGCAGCTCCTTGGCGTAAACGCGCAGCTCCGCGTCGTCGAGGCCCTGGGCGCGACGGATCTCCGCGGCGACCGTGCGGGTGTGCCGCACCGCTTCGACGACGTCGCCGGTCCCGGCTTCGCCTTTGGTGCGGATCATGGCTGCGCCTTCGGAGATGCGGCGCAGGGCTTCGCCGAGGTTGCGGCACCCGCATACGAAGGGGGTCTTGAAGGGGTGCTTGGTGATGTGGTGGGTTGCGTCGGCGGGGGTGAGGACTTCGGATTCGTCGATGTAGTCTACGCCGAGGGCTTCGAGGATCTGGGATTGGGTTAGAGGGGGAGGGGATGAAGGGGTTGAGGTGAGGGGGGGAAGGCGAGGGGGGAGTGAGGGGGGAGAGTGTGTGAGTGTAAGAGAGACGTACCTGGCACTCAACGAAGTGGCCGATCCGCGCCTTCGCCATGACGGGAATCGTCACCGTGTCCATGATCTCCTTGATCATCTGCGGGTCGCTCATGCGCGCCACGCCGCCCTGCGCCCTGATATCCGCGGGCACGCGCTCCAGCGCCATGACGGCGACGGCGCCCGCCTCTTCGGCGATGCGTGCCTGTCCACATGTCAACAGTGTTCACCAGTTGAGCTCCACGCTTGAGCTCTACGTTTGAGTTCCACGCTTGGGCTCCGCGGTGAAGCTCCGCGGAGAATTCATAACACGCACCTGCTCGGCATTGACGACGTCCATGATCACGCCGCCCTTGAGCATGCGGGCGAGGCCCGCCTTGACGGCGAAGTTGTTCTCGCCGTCCAGCGCGCTGGCGCCGTTCGTGGTGGGGAGTTCAGTTGCCATTGTGAGTGAGAAGGAGGGGTAGCAGCGACACGGGCGTCAATTGCGAGAATAAGTCTACAAAGAAGTGGAATGAAGTGAAGTGAAGATGAGAGATGGAGACAGATTACCACGCGACACGTTTAAGAAAGGCGGTTTTGGCGTGAGTGAGTCAATTCGCATCGATGACCACGGTCCAAGACAACGCAGCGGCATCGCAACAATTTTTTGCCTATCCAAGGGTCATTCATCCCGCAATGGCTCGTTCGGCGCCGCGGCTGATGGCGGGGCACGCCTCCGGAGTATGTGACGCGCTCTTAGACCCCTGCGCCGCGCCCTTTGACCACTCTTGACACATCGGATCCAATCATAGCGGGGTTGCTGGTATTGGCATCCGCGAATTGCCGCAGCTTAGTCAGTAGACTCAGCGGTGGTGAGAACCAAACTGCCCGAAGAGGTAACTTTGCATGCAGGGACTCGCAGTTTAGTACCGTCTTGCGATTGTAGTCAGACCAACGCCAATGCTATGCAATTGCCCTGAGCCGCTACATGCCGATGACCTGCAAAAAGCCTCCTCTAAAGTATATTATCCAAGTGCTTAGTACGGTGCTGTCTCGCGCTTGAGCCATGCCAGCGTGAGGGCGTCGTCCTTGAAGTACTCGCTCGTCTTGTCAAACACCTCCTGATGGTAGGCGTTGATGAACTGCTTCTCTTCCTCGGTGAGGAGAGTCATATCCACGAGATTTCTGCAGTGGGGAGTCATCGTGACATGCTCAAACCCAAGATACGGCTTGTCACCAAACTGGTGCTTGGTCTCCACTTCCTTGACCATGATCATGTTCTCGATACGGATGCCGAACTTCCCATCCTCATAGTACCCAGGCTCATCCGAGAGGACGTTGCCGACGGCCAGCGCAACCTCCGAGTACTGTACCCTTGTGCCGATCCCGATTGGACCTTCGTGAACGTTGAGGAAGGACCCAACACCGTGTCCAGTTCCGTGTCGGTAATCGAGCCCTTCGGCCCAGAGGAATTGGCGAGCGAGGACATCGATTGCGAACCCTGTTGTGCCCTTGGGAAACTTGATGCGCTCGAGAGCAATGTTACCCTTGAGCACGAGTGTGTACGCCTTTCGCTCCATCTCGGTCGGCTCGCCAAAGTGTAGTGTTCTTGTGGTGTCGGTGGTGCCGTCTTGATACTGTGCGCCGGAGTCGCAGAGGTAGATGGCTTTCGGGTCGATGACTGCGCATTCGCCCTTCTCTGGCTTGTAGTGGATGACAGCAGCGTTGGATCCGGTTGAAGAGATTGTGTCAAAGGAAAGGCCCATGAAGCCGTTGTGCTTAGATCGCATGCTCTCCAACTTATCAGCGCCATCGACTTCGTCTAGCGTGGCCTTCTTGTTGATCAGCTGGTCCTCTAACCATGCGAAGTACTCGCTGAGTGCGGCACCGTCCCGGATGTGGCATTGTCGCATGCCTTCCAACTCGACCTCATTCTTTACAGCTTTGGCGTCGCCGATTGGACTGCGCACCTCCTCGACCTTGTCCTCGCCACCGAGAGCCTTGTTCAGTGCCCAGGATGCGCGGTTGGAGGTAAGGAACTTCTTCTTCGCCTCAGACTCGTCCTTGGCCTCCAGCGATGCCTTGCTCAGGGCGGTTACATCCTCGAAGATGGCCTCGTAGGGACGGATCTCAACCTTGTCGCCAATGTGATCTCTGACCTGCTGCGGCAGCTTCTTCTCGTCGACGTACAGAGTGGCGGCGGTTGGTGTGACGACCGCGTAGGAGAAGAAGACAGGGTTGTAAGGGATACTGGTAGATGTCAGAGATGCCGACAGCCGCATGATGTCCGTATACGTACTCGTTTCCGCGTAGATTGAACAACCAGGCGATCTCGTCCAGCATAGAGACAACAAAGCCCAAGCTCTTCCTCTTCTCAAGCTCTTTTCGCAAATCCGAGATTTTGTCTTCAAAGCTCTTGCCGGAGAACTCCAGAGGCTGCACAATGACCTTCTCGCTGGGCTGGCTTGGCCTGTCCTTCCATATTGCGTCTACAAGATTCTCGTCGACAGCCTTGTATTCACCACCCTTCTTCTTGATTTTGTCGGCCAGCTTGCGGGCGTCCGAGGCCGCGACTACACGAGGGTCCACCGCAACAACCTTTCCTCCTTCAACTCGGTCCAGTGTCCATTCTTGAATGGTTGGAACATCCTGGATGCCCTGCTTAAGCAGCTCCCAGTTGCCGTCGAGTTGCTTTTCAGCCTGGTTGAAGTAGCGGCCGTCAGTGGACAACGCAGCTTTGTCGTGTGTGATAACCGCGAAGCCGGCTGAGCCAGTGAAGCCGCTGATGTATTCTGGTGGGAATCAATAGCTGTGTTGCGAAGGCGGCTGGGAATCTGACCTCGACGCGCGTCGCACGGGGCAATGTACTCGCTCTGGTGGCTATCTTCGGACGGGACCACTGCATCTGTGTTAGCGAACTCTCCGCGCTGCATGGCCGTGCCTCATTACTGTAGATATCGACATTGCGCTCCTTCATGAGCTTGCGCAGCTCCTCCAGCCGCCGTGTAGTGTTGACCTTGGACATATCAATGACGCGTAGAGCAGCAGATGCGTGGAAAAGTCGAGTGGCGATCGGAGGGTTTCTGGCTGTGTACACGGCCGCTGTCGCGTGAGTGCGCAGCAATGATCGTGGCAGAAGCATAGAGGGCGCCTACTATCGGTATGCAGTGCACCCCACCACAACGGTACAGCTGCAATGCGGCGCGGGGCCTAGCGTCACTTTTCGGGGCAGGAGCAAACGAGCGACTCGCCAAGACGCGTCACCAAACTTCTTCTGTCAGGCTGCTACTAGACTGCAACACACAGAGTGAGTGGTTCAGCCTCCTGCAGAAATCGACGACTCCAGCGCTGCAAAATATGCGATCGAATGGTGGCGAGTCACTAGCGAGTCCATCAGACGATCGTGGGAGGTAGACGAGCCCAGCCTGCGCCCGAAGTATATAGCTCGAGCACCACTAGTCACACATCCTCGACTGCCTCCTGCGTATTCTTTGCGGCCGAGCACCGCAACGTCTGTTACTTCGATTTTGCTATAGACGGTCGGCCTGAGTACGGTAAGATGCTTCTCTCCACTTTGCGAATTTGTCTCTCGGGTCTTTTCTTTCAACTTCACATTCTCGAGATCAAATTCTCTGGTTGGTCGATGCTGTCTTGAAATTGCCGGTTTGTATCACTGTCAGCGCAGGGGTAGTCAAACTCCTTTTAACCGGCTGATGGATTTTATGTAGTGGACTGGGGTCAACATGGCTACAAATGGTGTCCAGCATCAGGGATTCCCTCTAAGCTTTGTCGAAATCGAGGGTCTGGTCAAGGCGTTCTACGATCCCGGTAACGCCAAAAAGATCACTCAGACAGAAGCGACATTGCGAGTCTTGCAGCGCTCGCCTCAAGGGTGGGAGATTGCAGACGCACTTCTAAAGAGTGACGACGAACAGGTCCGGTTTTTTGGGGCTTTGACATTGACGGTCAAGCTCAACGCCGACTCGTGAGTGCAGTCATGTCCACCTCAACTGTAGACTGACCGGTTGCAGGAATGAGTTGAGCGAAGAACATTCCGCACAACTGCTCACTACACTTATCGTACGCTTGTCCCTCCAGAACATATTGTCCAGCTACTGATCATGTGCAGCACCATCTAGTTTCACGCCCATCGTCTTCAATAGCGACTCGCAAGGTCAGTTCGACATTGGCACAATATTTCGCCAAACCTATCTCGGTATGGAGCCTGTGCCTGCGCAGCTTGATCGCATCATTTGCTGCCCAACAGCCTGTGCTCGACGATGCGTTAGAAGGTCACCCTTCAACATGGGATCTGCTGCCCCAGCTGTCCGACGACCAACTGCTTGTCCTGCTAGATTTTGCTATGAACCTGGCGGATGAGGCAAAGAAGCTCTCCGCGAGCCCAAAGTAAGCTTCAAACCACCTGCTCTTAGTGTTGCCTTATTGACTTCGCTAGCCGCAAAGTGCACCATGAGATGATTGCCAATGCGGAAAGTCTGGAGGCGCTTTTGCATGCTTCGTTTGGACGCGGATTCAAGTATTTATCAGTACCGATCAACGACCCCAACTACGATGTTTCGGTGCAGCAGGGAGAAAAGATCTGCATCGCTGCTTCGAAAACCTTCATTGTGAGTCTGCATGCACAGTTGAGATCCAGGGCTGACTTGTTAGGGCTGGATCTTCTATGCGCAATCCGAATTCAAGCACGTCCCAGAGAAGCTGCATTACCTCCGATCTGTCACTGAGCTCGCTTTGACATGTCTAGAGTATCACGTCGAAGATGCTATGGACCTTGTCGCAGAAGTTCTGGAAAACTATCCAACATTCTTCGAAGCAAAGCACCAGGAGATGCTGTGGGCGGCGATAGCCGGCCCATGGGGGCTAGAAATCTTGAGAGAGCAGGATGCTGAAACAGTCTCGCTCGCCAGAATTATTGTTGCTTATGGTCAGATCCAGTTGGACGCGAGGAGTCTTTACAGAGAACATGACACAGTTCACAACCAACAGGTCATGTGTAAGTTGTCACCTAATATGACTCTAATCTGCAAGCTAACCCATCTCAGCATTCCTGCATGACCTACTAAAGTACACAGAGACCGTCGGCGTAGACGATGACGTGGCGCCAGTCGTGCTTGACTTTTGGAGTGGTTTCGTCAGCGCAATTGCAGAAGAATCTTTCGAATACACAGAGGGAGTGTCTCTGCCTTCTTGGATGGATGCTGCAAAGACGAACGTCTTTCAGGCTGTGTCCGAGCTCGCACAGAAAATAATCTACCCTCCGCCCAGCGAAACCAAAGGATGGGATTCAGACACCAAGAAGACGTTCAAGGTCTTTCGTATCGATGTTCGCGACATCATTATGGAGGCCTACGAATCTCTCCGCGATGTCATGACGGACCAGTTTATCGACTTCACCCTGCACGCGCTTGGGACAGGCAACTGGCTGGAGCTTGAGGCTGGTCTTTTCTGTCTGATGTCTATCGCAGATGCCTTCCAGGAGCGGGATGACGAGCGCTTACATCGTCTGTTCGAGCAGCCTCTTTTCTCGGCCATGTCTGGCGATGCCAACATACCTGCCATCACCCGGAGATCTGCGGTAGAGCTGGTCGCAGCTCTCAACCAGTTCTTCTTGCGCAATCCGCGCTTCCTGCCTCAGGTGTTGCCCTTCCTCCTCAAAGCGTTGGCTCAGCCCGCACTGGCTCACACGGCGGCCAAGTCATTTGCGTCTCTGTGCTCGGAATGCAGGAAGTCGCTCACGGGAGAACTCGACTCGTTCTTCCAGATGTACGAGCAATTCCTTACTTATCCGACCGCAGAAGAATTTACAAAGAGCAAAGTCCTCGAGGGCATTGCTGCCATCGTTCAGTCAGCGGACACCGAAGAGAAGCAACTCGTTGGTGTCAGACAGCTGTTCGGCTATATTGCGCACGATGCGATGAGCGCCATCAAAGTCACAAAGGAAGGAAATGACCCAGAACAAGGGCAGGTACTTGCACTGACAACCCTGAAATGTTTGTCGAGTATTGGTCGCGCGCTGCAGGCTCTCGACGAGGAAGTTGTAGATCTTGAAGCGGACTCGAAGGCGGAAACATCAAACTTCTGGTCAGAAGGGCCAGGCAAGGAGATCCAGAACCAGGTCATCAACATGCTCAGTTACCTGACATCGATTTTCCCTGGAAACGATGAAATCATCGAGTCGGCCTGCAACGTCTTGCGCACCGGCTTCAAGGAGTCCCTTCCGGGTCCATTCGTTCTTCCGCCATCCGCGGCCGTTGATTTCATCACCAAAACTACAGTGCAAACACCACGTTTGCCATTTGTACTCGAGACTGCGTGTTGCTGGCTGTCGTCTCACAAACACAAGCGACCTGCCGATTTCACCGTCCAAGCGCAGCGACTACTTCAGCATGATCTAGGCATTATGCAAGCGCTACAGCACCCTCGCAACGACCCGGAAATCGCTGTTGGCTGCATCGAGCTGATCCAACAATTCGTTAACACGGATCTACGCCTTCTTACGCAGGAACACCCGGACATCTTACAGGGTATGTTTGGCTTCTCCATCGAGTCGATCAATTCACCCGAGGTCCTGCCCAAGCGAGCATCTGCAAAGCTTTGGAAAGACATCTTTGAGTCAACAGGCAACTCGCATGGCCAGCATCAAGGCACATCGCAGGATATTGTGAACCACTTTGGATATGCAGTGACCCATGCATTGATCACTAATGTATGTGGCGAAGTCGACTTCACAAGCCTGGAGCACATTGTTGCACCACTGCGTGCACTTGCTCGATCAGACAAGAACGCAAGAGCCTACATAACAAGCTCCCTCGCAGAGCAGCCTTTGCTTCAGAGATTTCAACAGGACGCAGGAGTACAGGAGATGGTACGCAAATTCATTGAAGGGTCCATGAGGTAATTCATCGAATCTCGATGCAGTTGTTCAACACTGACATATCTACAGGAACGCAAAGAGCTCAACTGGGTTCAAAGACACAGTGAAGGGCTTTTGGCAGAGCTGCAAACAGCTTCAGATGCAACTGCAGCCGCAAGCCATGGCTCAAGGCCATGGTCGTTTCGCATAGCACAGCGATGACTACGAGCCAGCACAGCGACGGGCGCTGCTTGTCAACATCCACTAAACTAGAATTCAGCAAACGCGGCCAGCGCAAATGTCAAACCAAACGACAGCTTGAAAGCAACGTTGTCCTGCACCAGTGAGCGGACATTCGTCGATTTGAAGCGGCGCTGCAGATACGAATACGGAATGACGTGAATGCCTCTTGACTCGATGAACTAGACAATGGATCAGCATTTACCTCTTTTAAGGCAAAAGGTTCGCAAAATTCAAATATTGGGTCTCCAGACTGTTCTGAAGATCCTATTCTACTCTCGCACAACCACTTACCTGCAATGCAACAATGCCTAACCCAAGCAAGATGGCCAATGGCTTGCTGAAGACACTGATACCCAAACCCCCGATCACACCCAGTATACTGCCCATACTAATCTGTCGCACCGCTTTTGGATTCGGCGCCCCGGACTGCGTGATAATGGGTGTCTGGGCATCGCGCGCATAGGAGTTCCGCACATCGCCGAGCTTCGCGAGCGGATCCGCCGAGTCACAGCGGAAGGCCTGCGCGTGCCGGAAATTGCGCACAAGCAAAGGTGTGGACAGGATCAGGGGTGTCGCAAGAAGCGCACCGCGGCGCAGACCAGGGAGGAGGAAAGACATCGGGGCTGCCGAGGCTGGATTTTGCTGCTTGAGGTACGCGGATAGCTGGCGTTCGATTGGGACGTTATTGAGAACTCGGGCGCGTGTATGGAAACCGGATTGCAAGGCTTTCGAGACCAATTGACTGCGTGGAGACATGGAGGTTGTGTGGATGCGAAGCTCTGGAAGACGTGGTGCCGATGATGTCATTCAATTGGTCGAGCGGCGCGAGGCGTGCAGGGATCAGCGGACCCTGGACTGGAGCTTCAACGTCGCGTCTTTGGCGACACCGTGATGGCCTGTCCTGCGCCGTTTCGTTTCCACTTCATGTCGCTCTTTGACCCGTTCATTCTGTAGATATTGGTCCTTTCCGGTAGATCCGCATTCCAGGTTCTGCTGCAATGGCGCCACGAACGGTGCTGCTCGCGCTCGCGAATCTTTTGATTCCGGCCGCTATTTTGATCTTCGCGACTGGTTTCTTCCCGTACAAACCATTTATGCCAGGACTTGCCGAGTATGAGGAGATATCGTTACACGGAAAGAGCGGAGAGCATGGACAGCCTCCCGAGGCCCCATTCGACAAGCTGATATTCATGGTCGTAGATGCGCTGAGGAGCGACTTCGTTTACGGCGAGGAGAGCGGGATGAGCTTTGTTCAGAGGTATATGATTCCCCAAGTACATAATTCGGCTGCTAACCGTACTACAGCCTCATCCGTGACGGTACTGCTCTCCCCTTCACAGCCCACGCTACGTCCCCCACCATCACCATGCCACGCGTGAAAGCCATAACCACAGGCTCTATACCCTCCTTCCTCGACGTGATACTCAACTTCGCCGAGTCAGACACGACCTCCACTCTCGCGACACAAGATACCTGGCTTGCTCAGATCAAGGCCAAGCGCTTTGGAGACAAGCAGGGGAAACTGGTCATGTACGGTGATGATACGTGGTTGAAGCTATTCCCAGACTTCTTTGAGCGGGCGGACGGCACGAGCAGTTTCTTTGTTTCGGTCAGTCTACTGTGCCCGCAAATACGTAGCTGGAATACAATGTTGATTTCAGATGCGCAGGATTTCACCGAAGTGGACAACAATGTGACAAGACATGTTCCTAACGAGTTGCTGAACGACGACTGGAATGCCATGATCATGCACTACCTGGGCCTCGATCATATTGGACACAAGGCTGGCCCGAAGAGGTATTTGATGTTTGGTGCACAATCGAATTGCCGTTCTGACCTCTCGCAGTCCGAACATGGTCCCCAAGCAAAAGGAGATGGACGAAATCGTACATACCATATACGCGGCCATCGAAAACGAAGACCACCTAGCCAACGCACTGTTCGTACTGTGTGGTGATCACGGTATGAACGAAGGTGGTAATCACGGCGGCTCGTCGCCTGGCGAAACATCGCCAGCGCTCGTCTTCATGAGCCCGAAACTGACAAAGATTACTCAAAATCGGCCGAAAATTCAGAGCCCTACGCAACCCAAGTCAGAGGGCGAGTTCGACTATTACAGGACCGTAGAACAAAGCGATATTGCACCGACACTGGCAGGTCTGCTTGGGTTCCCGGTACCGAAGAACAATCTTGGTGTATTTCTTAGCGAGTTTATGGCGTTTTGGGATGGTGGTGAGTATACTTCCCGCCTTGAATATGGGGTGAGACTGACCAGTCAGATTCGGATCGCAATCAGCTGCTGTACAGGAACGCGAGACAGATCAAGCGTATTGTCGAAGCTACGTATTCAAGCCAGACTTTCGCGGACGAAGTTCCGTCTGTGGAAAGCAGCAAAACGGAGTGCGATCACTCAGACAGCGGAGAGAAGCTTGCTTGTCGGTGGAGTAACATCGTTAACAGCATGGCGTACGACGATGACGATTCAAAACAAAGCCATGTTAACAAAGTATGCATAATGTCGAGAGAAATTCTATATGATCTGGAATACTAATCAGACAAAGTTTATGCACGACGCCCAAGAAATAATGTCTAGCGCAGCATCCAACTACGACGTCCCACGATTGTTTCTCGGAACGGCGCTCGCATCACTCATCCCAGTGCTGACTATCTTCACGCTTCCATCCTTGCAACCTCTATCATCAGCTGGCTTGTACTACTTTCTTACTCTCGCGCTGTACGCTGTGCTTATGTTCGCATCTTCCTATGTTGAGGAAGAGCACAATATCTGGTACTGGATCACGTCGGGCTGGTTCTTCTCTCTATTCCTGCATAGTATGCGAAACAAGAAGAAAAGCGCAGCGTTCTTCCACCCGGCCCTTATGGTATTGGTCGTTCATAGAATCATCCGACGATGGAACCAGACCGGCCAGAAATTCGCGGGCGCTGACGACATCGTAACAAGCGGCATCTTCCACGGCAGTGGCTCGATAATGCTGTGGTTGCTGATTGGTACAACATATCTGGATGTCACGAACCGCATCTCCGCACACATCGCACGCTCTGTGGTCACGCTGAGCAACCCCTTGTACAGAAGACAGGTGGATCCGCAGCCGTTGGACCACCACCGTATGACGGGTGCGATGATTGCATTGCCGCTTTGCGGAGTAGCATTCCTTTTCAAGCTTGCATTCACTGCGAAAGACGCCCCCGAGCTTACGTACAGCATAACGCCGGCCCTGATGGCGTGGGTCGGAGCGATGGATCTCGTTGGGCTTGCGCGGACTGTGTTCGGGGGCATTGCACTCGTCTTCGCATGGATTTTGTATGCCGAATACCAGCGCTCGGCGCGGCGAGCAGAGCGGAATATCAAGGGCCAAGGCGGTATGTCGCCCCACCCCCCTTCATCGAGTGTGAGAGCTAACAAAACAGACCTAGCAACCGCTTTCTTCGACCTGTTCACGCTTTTCCTCTTGACGCAGACAAAAGCGCAGAACATCCCTCTCTACCTCCTCTTCCGCTTCCAAATCTTCTTCCTGTGTAAGCCCCTCCCAAACTCTCCACTCCAACAGCGATCTAACATCTAGAAGCACGCCTCGCCCTCACGCCAACCCAAACCACACTCACAAGTCTCCTACTAAGCCAGACATCCTTCTTCGCGCTCGGCCTCAACAACAGCATATCCAGCGTCGACCTCGCAAACGCCTACAACGGCATCAGCGGCTACAACGTCCTCGCCGTCGGACTCCTCGTGTTTCTGTCCAACTGGGCAGGCCCGGTGTACTGGTCCCTGGCCGGCGTTCTGCTGCTCGGCGGCCACGAGTCCGTGCTTGATGGTGCGAAAGTGCAGCCAGCGGCGAAGAAGGAGAGGAGCTGGGTGCAGCACGAGCACGAGTACTTGCATGCGCTTGCTAAGCCTAAGATATCGTCTGATGGGGATGGAGATGGTAAGGCGCGAGCAGGTCTGTGGTTGCAGCATGTTAAGCTGCTGACGCTGTTTACGGGCATTATGCTGGCAAGTGTTATGGCGAGTTGTACGGCGCTGAGGACGCATTTGTTTATCTGGACGGTGTTTAGTCCGAAGTATCTGTTCGCGATGGCGTGGGGGGTGGCGTGGCATTTGGGTGTTACGGTGGGATTGGGTGGGTTGGTGTGGTGGTTTGGGCGGTGGTGAGCTTCTCTCTCGAACTGTGTGTGCTGTTAAATCGAGATTAGAGAGTTCTCTCTCAGCTGTATAGAATAGGGGGGCAGAGATGAGAAGAAAATAGTCTGTGTTATAGAATAATGTTCATGCTATTCCTATGTTACTAGTGAGAACATCCAGTCTTCGACGTCCCCTGGCTCACTCATCAAGCACAACAGATACCTCACCTGCCACCGTTTTCAAGGCAATCCACAACGTCGTCCTCAAGACATTCCATCAAGCCCGGTGCCTCACCTTTATACTCCCATAGCTTCTCTGCCCTCTCAGCCTTCGTCCGCGAATTACTCGCAAACAGATACCTCGCCAGCTTGGGAAAATTCGGGATATTAGCCATCCCGTCGAGTTCCTCAGTTCCGATCTGGACCGGCTTCTGATCCTCCACAACACCCTGTCTCGCCAACACCTCGCCCACCGCCCTCGCAATCTCGATGTGCGAATGCTCCTGCGTCCCCGCAAAGAAGTACCCATTCTCTCCAAAGCACTGCTTCTCCACCTCCGCATCCCCACCCGCAGCCGCCTCCACAACACGCAAATACAGCCTCATCAAATCCTCCACATGGACCCAACTCCGCGCGTTCCCCCCGTCGCCAACATAAAACACACCCCCGCGCTTCCGCGCCTCCGCGACGAAAAACGGCACAAGCGCGCTGCGCGTCCGCCCCAGCCCCTTCCCGCGCCCGTAGATATCCGGCGGACACATGACACACACGCGCACGTTCCCGCCCTCCCGCGCGGCCGCGTGCAGCATCTTCTCCGTCCCGCGGTGCAGCGCGGTGTCGGGCAGGCTGCGTATGTCCTGCAGATCAGCGGGCGCGACGTCGGACCATACGCGCGGGTTCAGGGTGCCCAGGAAGTCCGGCGAGGCCCAGTCGCTCACGAGACCCGTGCCGGAGAGGTGGATGAGGTGCGCGGGCGTGGTTTTGCGCCGTAGACCGGCGAGCAGCGCGGCGAGGCTGGGTTCGTGGTCGGAGTTGCCGCAGTGCACGACGATGTCGGCGTTGGAGGCGGCAGTGGAGAGGGTTTCGGTGGCGTCGTAGTCGCCGCGGATGATGGTGATGGAGGGGTAGGTGGAGGTGAAGGTCGGGGGGACGCTGCGGAGGAGCACGGTGATGGGCCAGTCGGGGTGGGCGGTTGCGAGGGTGTGCAGGACGGAGCCGCCGATGTAGCCTGTGCTGCCGGTGCTGGGGGTTGGTCAGTGAGGTGTATGTGGTGGTTGGGGGAGGGGGGGTACAGGAAGAGTTTGGGAGGCATGATAGGTCTGAGAATAGCTTGTAGGGATGAAGACGTCGAATGGCCTGTGTCCGGAATATATGTGTGGAGTCGCAAGTTGCACTGTTACTCCAGGTGCGTCTTCACATCGTGTACTGCATAATATGGATCAACTTCTTGTCATTACGGCCAATAAGCTTAGAGTAAGATCTGACGTTACCAATCACATGCACTTCTCATGAGCTTGGGTAGTCGATCCTGCTTGGTGTTTCTTGAGTAGATTTGTAAGCGACTTTGTAGGCACCCTGCCTATGATGTCAGACGTGAGTAACCGTTTCCCCACATAAATGTTTGAGCTACGATATGAACTTCCCAAATTTCTTGCAGAACTCTGATACGAAGCCTATGACATGCAAAGTGGGCGCAGCGCTGGTGGCGCTTCTCGTGGCTGCCTCAGCTGAACAGCATCTCCAATCAGAACTCGCGACGTGCAAAGCCGCCAAAGGCTGAGAACACAGCCTTGATATACAGCCTCAGTGCGTGAAGTATAAATCTAGCCTGCTTCTCGTCACCTGGAATGCGCTTTTTCTGCTTCGCTGTTCAAAATGAACACCTCCAGCGTGGTTGGCTGGACTCCTGAACCCCAAATTCGAGGCACCGTTGGTCTGCTCTGGGGCTGCCTCGCGACTATCTTCTTGTGCACGTGGAATGCCGTGCATGTGAATCTTCCCGGTAGGAACGAAACCGCGTGGCACGTCTTTTGGCGCCGCGTGGTTTACATGTTCAATGCGCTCATGGCACCCGAGTTGGTCTGCGTACTCGCGCTCGGGGACCACTGGCACGCAAGAGCCGTGCAAGCTAAAGCCAGTACACATTAAACTTCTTGATGCGGTTACTGACGCGCGTAGTCTCCGGGCTGGTCGCTCGCGCAATCCTTCTTCCTGATCATGGGCGGTTTCGTAGTCCAGCACGGCGACGAGACACTGTGCCTGTGCCATGAGGATATGCTGGAGCTCTTCACCACCAACACGCTCCGCTGGCCCGAAGCATCCCTGGAACCTCAGATTCGCGACCGAAGTAAATCGGATGGGGCGGTGAAGGCGCTGGCGCTGCTGCAGGCGACGTGGTTCGTGGCGCAGGTCGTTGGCCGCGCCGCCCAGGGCCTGCCAACTACAACACTGGAGCTATTCACACTGGGCATGATTTCGTGCACGCTATGCACGTATATAGCGTGGTGGGATAAACCGTTTGATGTGCGCGAGCCGGTGATTTTGGAGCTTTCGAAGGAGTCAGTGATACCGGGCCGGATGAAGAGTTGCGGGAGGATTGACCTCATGTATGAGCAGGGCAATTTCCGTGCCAGTTCGCGTACTGGCATGAGCATAACGGTCGGTATCACACTCTTGTTTGGGGCTTTGCATCTTGTAGGGTGGGGATTCTTTTTTCCGACCGAGATGGAGAGGTGGCTATGGAGAGGGTCCAGTGTCGCCTGCACCATAATGCCTCTGCTGATGCTCTCCCTGAACTACAAAGAGTGGTGGGATCGCTGTGGGGAGTTTGTTGAAGAATGGTTGATGACGGTGATGGTATGGCTATATGTGGTTTGCAGGGTGTACATGCTGGTTGAGATGTTTCTCAGTTTGAGAGCCGTACCAGCTGATGTTTACAGGACGCCGCAGTGGTCTCAGTATCTCCCTTCATTTGGCTGAGTCACCTATAAGAGAAATGATTGTGTTTTGTTTATTGTCAATTATTCAGAAGTGGCACCGCCACTATGTCCATTAGCAATATGTGTACCTAACCTGACCATGGAACAGCCTCCACGGTGCAGGCGCATCCCATGGTACTGACAAGTAAGTGACTTCGCGCTGGCTCCATAAGTGGTCACTGTTTACGTCAACGATAGCTGACGTGAGTGTAGCTATCCCAAGACCTTTCCTACATCTTTTCTCACCTTACCATCTACTACTGAGAGCCCGCAATGATCGTTTCTGTTAATATTTTACAGAGCTCAGTCGATTATCGTCTGTCATTGAGCTCAGACTGTACAGTCGAACTTTGTTGTTGTTCAATGGACGGGTGTCTCTCAATGGACTGACCTTTGTTCGAATCAGTACCTCGACTTTTCCTTTGTTTACCGTTCTTTCCGGACTACTCCCATCTAAACAATGTTGTTATCTCAGAAGTTCGACATTGTGAGGATTTCGGGAAGCCTCAAAATGTTCAGGGAGAATCAAGATGTAACGCACGATGCGCATTGTCCCTGTTCCCCTTTGAGACGGCTCATATACAGCAAAACTCAGTCGGTACTTATAATGTCTCACAGCGCACACTTGATGTCAAACAGCGATTGATCTGATCACAGCCGAACCAGAAGTTACATTGCTACGACAGAGCACGTGATAAGAAATCGCAAACCAGTCAGTAAAAAAATTGGAAGCGCTGCAGAATGGATAAGATATTCAAGAAAAATAAGAAGGGGACGTCCAAAAAGAGTGGTGCATCCTCCGGAGGACTTCTCACTACTGATCACATGGAGCAACCCCAAGAACAGCCTAATTCTTCTCCGCCACCACCTCCTCCGAAACAGGGTTCAGTCTTGAAAGGTCTCTTGAACGAGGCAAAGACTGGTGCCCAACCCAGTTCCTCCCTTCAGCCAACAGCCAAAATGATAGCAACAAAAACAACTGATATACCGCTCGAGGAAACCTACACAGCTATCAGTCTGTGCATGAGAAATCACGTTCTTCTTACATGCAACTGGAGCTTTGCTGACCCATTCAATCGTAGACGCAGATGGCGCCTGAAGGTGATTGATTCTCGGAATGACCAGAGATACTTCGCAAATGGAGCACAAGAACACAAGTATTGCGCATGCGGAACGAAGTCCGACCGTCTTCGAGAGCTCGCAAGGCGCATGCATCGTGAGTTAGAAAGAGAGAATGACAGACTGCACGATATGAAGTCCTGGGACGTGAGGAGGCAAGAGAGCGAGCATGGTACCGGGAGAACGGAGATGCCCTCTCGTGCGCGCTTAGAGCAGGAGCTCGGCTCTCTCGACATACATGGGATGGGTGATACCGGTATTTCCTTTGGTGCGGATGGTGAGACGGCCAAAGAAAGCCATGGAAAAGAAGAGGCCATGAAGAGAATGCGCAAAGAAGCCGAGATAGCTCGGCTGAGCAAGATGATGCAAGAGAAGAACGAACGCAAGGCGGCGGATCAGGCCAGGATTGAAAGGATGATTCTCGCGCGCGCAGAGGCACAACGTCAGGCTAACGGCGCCAGCACCTCTGTAGATATTCCAATCACTGCAAGGTCTGAGGATGAATCGCCAAAGAGCGAAAAGACAGCTGGGAATACACCGAAGGAAGTTCAGAAGACTATCGAGCGAGAAAAGTCCAATGCATCAGTGCTATCAAAGGAGGATCAGAAGATGCTCAAAAAGATCAAAACCGATGGCAGAAAGGAAGGTATCCGTGTTGCCGAAGCTGAGAAGGACGAGAAGGACAGACTAGCTGCTAGAGAGCAGAAAGAAAGAGCCAATACACAAGAGAATGAGCATCTGGAGGCCGACTTATTTGGTGGGTTGATCGAAAATTCTGGCGCGCCTGAACTCCCTAAGAATAAGCTTCCCGAAGAGGTTCCTAGGAAGACAAAGAGCTCCAAGACAGTCAGACGCGTCCCAAAAGAGCCTGTACGCCGTGTCGTCGAGCATTCATCAGAGGAATCTGACAGTAGCGAGCCAACCAAAAAGGTCAAGCCTAAGCTCAAGACTCCGGTGAAGATCAGGAGAAAAATGTCGTTGGCAGATCTTTTGGCAGCAAGGAAGGCTAGAAGAGAATCTCAAAGTGAGACAGAGAAGCCTGGACTCCCCGACAAGCCGTCTACAGCTAGCAAAGAGGTGGGCGAGAAACCTGCAACCGAAAGTAAAGCGGAAGATGGTAAGTTGTCTAAGTCGGACGAGTTCGTCGCGGAGAATGATCTTAAACACGACACCAAGGATGAGGTTAAGTTGCCGAGCGACGCGTTAAATACTGAGAAAGTAAGTGTGGAGATCACTGAAACGGATACGATCGTTGTGTCAGGCGATGAGAGTGGTAATGCTAAAGAAGCGACTATCGAGACCACGACTCTGGCCGTCGAGGTCCAGCAGCAGGAAACGTCGGTCGAGCGTACTGAAGTGACAGAGACCACGACAGTGGTTAATTCAAGCGAAGGCGAGATGACAGTAGAGCGTTCTACCCACGTAGAAGCCATCACTGCGACCTCCATCCCCGAACAAGAGCTCCCTGACACCTCTTCTGCTTCTACAACACATGAGCCACAAGACGGCGCCAGCAGCCCCGTCGAGGACTACTCATCTCGCTCACATCCCACTCCTCCCGCAAAGCGTAAGCGTTCTTTCACCGCGACAGAGCCCCAGCTGAACCCGGAGACACCCTCGAACCTTCAAACTGAGCTCCCCTCCTCAAAAAAGCGCAAATTCACATCCCCAGTTTCGCCCACCGAGCACCCTGCTGCTGCTCCGACATCGATCCTATCTGTGTCTGAGCCCACTGTCCCCCCGCCTGAGCCTAGTGCTTCTGCACCCGAGACGCATAACAACCCTCCTGCGTCTCCAGGCGCGGCGTCAGTCGCCTCGCCGACGTCCTCGTCGCCGAGTAAGAAGCGGAAGATGACCGAGGATGGAGATGAGATGGTGAGTGCAGAGGAGACTAAGCGCGTGAAGCACGTGCATGACGGTGAGATCCCAGCGGGTGGAGAGGTGGAGGGTGAGTCTGTAGAGAGTGGCGAGAGTAGCGATGACAGCTTTGATTCGTTGTTCGATGAGTGAGTATGATAAGGTAAGGTGAGGTAAGGTAAACTCAGGTCGCGCATTTTGTAAAGCCTGGTATCGGAGTATGAATCTCTAAATACACGTTGTCAATTAGCGTTAGAACAAGATAATGTTAGCCCAGTATTATTCTCTAGATTTGCAGATGAGAAGCGGCGTGTAAGTATGATTTTCTAATTTTTATCTCTACACTCCATCTCTAACTCCCCTCCATCTCGCAACATGACAACCTCCTCGTTCTCCCCGATCTAGAACGTGCCGAGAACCTCGTTCTTACCAAGGGATCCCTTACCCCTGGGAGCAAACAGCCTCTTCGTGTTCTGTCCGTTACCGCAGACATTGCTCTTGACACAGATGCCGCCGCCGGTGCAGCAAGTATCCGTGGTGCAGATCTCGCCAGAGCCGCAGTTGGCGTCGACGGTGCACCTGGTGTACGAGCCGCAGTTACCGTTACCAAGATCAGAACACACGGATTGGCCTGAGCTGCCGGTCAAGCAATAGCAGGTTCCAGCGTTGTTGCAGCGGCCGAGGGCGAAGGTGCCGCACTTGCGGGGCACGCACGGAAGGCACTTTCCTGCAGAGCAAGCGCCGCTGCCGCAGACGTTACCGCAGGTGCCGCAGTTGTTGGGGTCAGACTGAAGGTCCCTGCAGGTGTCGGGTGTGGTGCCGCAAAGGGACTGGCTGGCGCTGCAGGGGCAGACAGTGGCAGTGGCAGTGGCGGTAACAGTGACGGTGACGGAGGGAGTGAGGGTCTGAGTGGCAGCGGGAACAGTGGTGAAGACAGTCTCGGTCAGTTGAGTGCTGGTGGTGATGAGCATCGCCTCAGTAATGTAGGCAACCTCAGTAATGGTGCTAGTGCTGGTAGCCTGAGCGTTGGCAGATGTCAGACCCAAGCAACCACAAGCAGTGGAGATGGCATCACACTCATAGCCGGTCTGGACAGCAGTAGGTGCCGCATCGCAGGACGGGACAGGAGTGGGGGTGGGAGTAGGAGAGGGCGTGATAATCTCCGATGAGATCTCGGAGGAGGTGATGATCTCGCTGGAATAAGAGCTGACGATCTCAGAAGAGCTGACGATCTCGCTCGAGTAGTAAGAGGAGAAGCTAGAGATCTCAGGGATATCAGCTGAGCTCGAAGCAGTTGGGTAACTGGCGTAAGAGCTGAGCAGAGAGCTGATCTGCTCGTAGATGCTCGAGGTGACAGGATAAGCCGCCGAGCTGGACTCCGGGTACGAGTTGTAGTAGGCAGAGGAGTGAATGGCTCCAGTCGAAGCAGCGTACGCAGCAGAACTAGAGTTCTGGTAGTAACCGCTCGCAGCCGAAGGGTAGGGCTTGGGGGCAGATCCAGACTGGTAGGGCATAGAGTATCCAGCACTAGCCTCGTGGGAGGGATAAGCAGCCTTCGAGGGACCGGAGCCGTAGTAGCCCTCCTCAGTACTTGAGACCGCCGGGTGCGAGGGGTAGGCAGCCTGGGAAGAGCCGGAGCCGTAGTAGCCCTCTTGAGCGCTCGAGGTAGCTGGGTGCGAAGGATAGGCAGCCTGGGAAGAGCCAGAACTGTAGTAGCCATCCTGAGCGCTCGAAACGGCCGGGTGCGAAGGGTAAGCGCCCTGGGAAGAACCAGGGGCGTAGTAGCCGTCCTGAGCGCTTGGAGCAGCGCCGTGCTGGTGAGCAGACGGCTGGCCAGCGCCATAGGCGGCGACAGAGGTAGGGTGCTGCTTGCCCGTGGTGCAAGAAGTGGAGGTCTTGACTGGCGTAGGAGTAACGATGGCCTTGCTCTTGGTGCACGGAGTAGAGGTCGGTGTCGGGGTGCTGGACGTCTTGCTCTTGGTGCAGGAAGTCGACTGCGCCTCTCCGTAGTCACGGCGCTTGAGCGCGGTGGTGCACGAGTAGACAGTCGTGGACTCCGAGATAGTCTCGGTCTCGGTGGCAGTGGGAGCAGTCTCGGTCGCGGTGCCTTCACTGATGGTGTCGGTCTGCGTCGTGGTGAAGCTGAGCGTGACCTCGGTCGGCGTGGTGATGGTAGCTGTCTCGGTGGTCGTAGTTGACTCGACGACAGTCTCAGTAGTCGTGCCGACGCTGAGGATGGACGAGCAGTACGCCCTGCCGTCGTCGGCCTGGAGAAGAGCAGTCACATCCGTGACTTGCTCGCACTCGGGCGCCAATTGGGCGACGGCTGCGCCGGCCGAAGCCAGGAGGATGAGAGAGCGGGTGAACATTATTATTAGAGTATTAGCTATAAATATAACGAGATGAGCACCTAAAGAGTGGAGGTGTCTTGACGATAGCGATTGACTTGGAGCTGGACAGCGAAAGAGTGAATGCCGCACACTGAGTAAATGGCGAGCCTACATTACCTTCATATACTCACCAGAATCACCAGAGTCACAGCGTCGTGGGCAGCCTTGCGCAGCTCGACCCCCTACCCGTGCACCCTGGCTGGACTTGAGGCTGAGGGCCTATTGTTCACGATAGCCTCGATCTCAGCTCTGGATTCTGTGTTGTGGAGATTAAACTGCGCGGGACTGCCGACGCGCCATTCCCCATCTGGTAACGCGGGACCCACTTCACGCTCATCTGGGGGATTTTCGATTCAAGATCTTGCATTAGAGTCTTTAATCATGCTATTTTACTCAAAGCCTGCGGCTTTTGAGGTCCACCGTCGTGGAGATAAAGACAGGAAATGGTTACTTCATTGTTGCCCCTGGGCAACGTTGTCCTTGCGCTTTCCCGATTGCGGTTGATCTGCTACAGCAAAAGAACTTTAGGCCTTGCGTCGAGTCAAGCAACAGCACAACTCTGTCTCAACTTCATAAAAGTCGTTGACTCTTGACTTTTTCCTGTCTTTCGGGGAGAGCGCGGATATTCGATCCCGGACATGGGTGAGCGACCATAGGGGCCGTAATCAGCTTGGTACTATGCCCAAAAGCTCTTTAGCCTTGAGCCATGGGTGACCGACCAGTTGATTCGCAGTCATACGGTCTTCCGGTCTCCACTGTAGCATGCATCGCATGAAGTCGAGGAATTCCTTCTGCTCGTCGCCGGTCAGATTCTCTTCCCTATCTTCCAGTTTCCGATCCGTTGGGACCGGGACTTGACCGATCCACTGGCCTGTGGGTGACGGGTTAGCCTCACCATACCTTTGAGAAATTTCGAGAAAGACTTCTTACCTTCAGCGTCGAAAACTTGGCTGTTTCTTGGATCATCTGCAAGCCATTCCTTGGGAGGTGGACCGAGCACTGCGATCATCTCTGCCGCATGTGCGAGTGCGGCATACCCGCTTCCGTCGGGGTGCTGACCGCTGAACATGATCTTGTTCTCGTAAAGCTCCCATACCTACTCGGTCAGTATATCTTCCTCCTCTTCGAAAGCAAGGTACTTACCAGGACACCCACATTCCATATGTCTGCAGGATAGCTCCAACCCCTGTCGAAGAGGATTTCTGGGCACCGAATCTGTGCCGGCTGTACGCCGTGCGTTTGCTTCTTGTCTCCTCGTTCGGCAGCACCAAAATCTCCAAGCTTGATATCCCCAAAGCCATTCGGATATTTGAAGCCACGAGACGCATACACTGGATACTCGCCCAGCTTCCTCGCGCTAGGATTCGACATCTCCTCTTTGACGAAATCTTCAAGAATTCCCTTATCGGAGATCGAAAGGAAGATGTTGTCAAGCTTGATGTCTGTCATTGTTTAGATAGTGAAAATGTCGAATCTCCGTGAGTACTGACCGGTGTGTACTAGCTTGCACTCATTGTGAAGATAGTCCAATGCGAGGAAGAGCTTTACGAGCGACATCCGAAGCAGCTCTACTGAAAACCGACGGTTGGCAATCCGCGACTGGAAAAAGCTAAGACTATCGCCCATTGGCTCTTGAACAAGACACAAATGATCGCCTCCTGGTCGCGCAATCTTGAACGTGTTTTGGGCAGTCCGGATATGTTGGTAGCCCCAATGCTTCGTATCGCCATCTCTGAGTGCCTTGTAGATCTCGGACTCTTTGGCGTCTTCTTGGTACCGTCTGTAGATCTTCAGTGTGGCATATTTTCGCATTCTGTGATCGTCAAGGCGCTGGCAGTGAAGATGTTGTGAGGCAACTTACGGGAGGTCGCGTGCCAGCCACACCGTGGAAGTCACGCCAAAGCCGAGCTTTCCCACGACCTGATATCGAGAGGCGAAGACGTCGCCGATGTTCACAGGGTAATAATCTGTCTTTCTGAAACTCGGAAGCCTTTCTTCTTCTAAGAGACACTCTTCGCTGATGGTCTCAAAGCCGGTAACCGGGAAATTGAGCTTGGGCCATGGTGGTCGGCGGAACAAGTTCTTCAGACACTTGAAGATGGATCCCATGTTGGAATATCGATTGGTTGAAGAATTGAGTGGTGGTGTTGTGTTAGAGCAGAGTGTGGAACGTTGAAATCAGCAGGGTCGCGTCGCTTGTAATCAGGCACGCGCGGCTTGGCATTCTACCTTCACTCCACTTGCAGTGACGCGCTACAACGCAGCCTCGAGCAGAGCTAGGCAAAAGACTGCGTGTAGATGTCGATGAGATTTCAAGGCGTGCAACACCTGAATCTGGTGTCAGCAAATATAGTATAACGTTTCTTTTCCTCAACTTAAATCTTTTGTGAATACACCTGGTCTTGAGGAAAGACGCGACATAAGTCGAACGAAGGAGAGTCATAAAACATACGCTACCTTGATGTATATTGACAGCAGAACTTCTAGCTCTTTCTTGTCACAATGGCTCACTATACCTGTAGCATTACGCGCCTATGCCTCCGCAGTGAAGGGCGCGTTCCGACCCTGGGTCTGTCGCCGTACCTTCACTCAAGCTCCCAGATACCGCCCTTGACCGTTTGTTCATTGTGCTAATGACTTTAGCGTGCTGTCTGCCTGCTACGGTACCCGGGTAGATAAAAAGTCACGATAGCTAGTACCCATACCTTCTTCTTATAGCAGGTACATACCAACAGCTCAATCAAGTCTAAGTCCTACGAAGGACATCGAAACCGTTACGAACTCTCAGTCTTCAACAGACGCTCTGTAAGTCAATACCACACTGCACATCGTTGTGTGCTCTCTTTCACACTGTTCAAACTTGGATCCGTTTTGTAGAATCGTAGCTCATCTGCAAGAAGTCCTCAATACCTATGAACAGCGTTCGTACATTCTCCACCACCGCAGGTCGTCTCTTTCAGCGTGTTGGTTTCCAACATCTGAAGGATCACTGGAAGGAGCACGCCGAAAAGGTCACTCGCCCTGGAGGACCTGCCGAGACGGTCAGCACGCACCACTGTCTCCTTGTGCGGAGACACTAACAACCGCGTAGTCTATGCAGTCTACGCTGGCCAAAGTCAAGATCCAGTTTGTAGTGCCTTCTCTTTGACGCAGACTTCACTGATAACCTCCAGTCACCATGACGGTGAGCCCGTCCACTTCCCGAGTAGTGACCCGACTTGTCCCGAGAAAATCGTAAGCATGAAGTGCTACTACACCAACGGCGAGAAGAACACTTTCCATCTGTATGCAGATGGTGGTCTTACCAAAAAGAAGGGCGCGGAGAAGCTGTACTGAGTGCGGCTTGTCCTTCCGCTCTGGCATCGTCGGCATCAGCAACTCTTTTCGCGTTCCAACTTTCACGGCGGTACATTTTGAGGCACTCTTTGGTTGTGTATAGTCGCCATGACTTACACAGAATTTCCCGGTTGGCGTTTCAAGGTTTCTTTTTAGATACCCAGGGCGGCACGGTTTAGATCGGCCCCCACGAGCATGGGCAAAGGCGTCACGGTAAAGGAATACATTGTTTCACACCAACACCCACATGCGTGAACCGTCATGCGTGAAGACTACTATATTGATACAGCCAGATATATACACCACCCCAACGCCGCCTTGACATTCTCCACCCCCTGTCATCGAGCACATCTTCAAACAGCTACACACCCTAACAACCTCCAGCACTCATCAATCACAATCTCTAGCAACCACTATCCTCAGTGACGTCCTCCTCCTCCAAGCTCAACCCCCACAACTTTCTCCCTCAGCATCCACCTCCTCCTCCACCGCCCCCGCCATCCCCCCCTCCACACCCCCCACCCCCACCCCCACCATCGCCTCCCCAGAACCCTCCTCCCCCTCCATCCCCTCCATGATGTCCATGATACCCTCCATGATGCCCGTGATGCCCGTGATGTCCATGATAATTATGATACCCCTCCACAACGCCCCACCCAGCGTTCAACGCCTCCTCTCCACCGCCGCGGCGGCGTTTACGCATTTGTTTTCTCGAGGGCGGGGGGGCGTACTTGGGGCGGCTTGGTGTGCAGCCCATGGTAGTTGTGGGTGTTGGGGTTTCGAGTGCGGTGCGCGGTATAGATGGGTGAGATGGGTGGAATTTTGTGTGTTGGATAGGTTGTTGGTGATGGGTGGTGGTGGTTGGGGATTGAGATGTGGTGCTGTCTAGTTGAGAGCGGAGATGGGATTTGAGATGTGGGGATTCGGATTCGAGATTTGAGATTTGAGATTCGAGATTCGAGATTCGATAATCGAGGTATAAGATGTGAAGACGTTGAGATCTACGACGTGTGTGATATGCGCCACGTAGATGATCCAAAAACCCGAGAAGAAGTGACGCTTCGATATCGACCCTGAAATTACTTTACCACGGAACCGCCATGTCTCCCCTCTATATACCCCTCTCCGTCCCAGTCGAAGACTGTCTCCATCACTGCCCCAAAAGTCCACAGTCAGGCACCCCAGGCACGTCACACGCTCAGACCATTTCCCGAACAGGAAGTAATCGAGCGTGAGATTACGCACCGCGGTCAACTAGCCGCTGTATCATATCCTGAGCGAGACATTCTAGCGCGCTTCCAGAAGGGCTGTGAAGCGCACACATCGAGCGCGCTGGCGAATTGGGACGGTGTTGTCGGTCGCGAACTACAGACAGCGTTGGAGGCTTAGCCGTCGTCGAGTGGGCACGTGATGAGGCTGAGTTCAAAGGTTGCTGGCGACGATTGTTGGCGTAGGCTGATTCGCGAGGCGCTAGGTTGTAAGCGGGAGAGCGCTGCTTCGGTGCCAAACTGGGCGATCGCAATGCTGGTCGGTTCGGTCGGACGAGGAGTGTGTGCTGCGCACACAGTGCACACATCACACCCGTGCACGAATGTGGTAAGATCTGCAACGGCACTGCGCCAGGTACTGCGTGCGAACAGTTCAATTGAGTTCATTCATCAACATTCGCAGCGTGGAATTACATAATATCGGTTGCCGAAGCCGAGCATCACGCCAGTGCGCCGAAAGTGCAAGCCCAAGCCGTGTAAAAAGAAGAATCGGCCGCCAACCCCGTGTCGCCGCATCGATCTATAAGGTGTCGTCTTAAAAGTCGCCGTGAGATCAGACAGGAAAAGAATAAGCTCCGATGCCGCTGTGCCGCTGTACATTCATATTCAAACAAGCCATGTCAGGGTCGAAAGAAGAGCGCGTTGGAAACGTAAGAAACACCGAACCCCGCCCAATGCACATCTCAGTGTACAGCAAGCTGTGTGCTTGTACGCCATATTGCGTATCGCGAACCGTCCGCGTGCCGCAGGTCGCTGTGCAGCAGGCGTCTATTTGGCCTGTGCCTTGGCCTTGAGCGCCAGGTGCGAGTACACCCAGCCGCCACCCAGTGCCAGAAGTACACCGAGCCATTCGCGCGGGTTCAGGATCTTGCCCTCGCTGTACCAACCAATGGACAGAATAAGAATGGTCTTGAGATGGCTGACAATGTTGAATGTGAGCGCGGAGGTGCGGCCGATGATCAGGAACTGCGACAAGTTGTACATGGAGGCCATGATGCCGGATGCGCAGACGGACCACAAGAGGTTCGTCGGGACGACGCTGAGGTCGGGGATGGTGTCGAAGAAGGGCACGAAGGGAATCAGCAGGCACACGGAGATGGGCGCCTGGTTGAGCAGCAGCTGCGGCGGCGAAACCTTGAAGTCCTCAATCTTCTTGCCGATCCAGATCTGGTACAGAGCAGTCGAGCAGAAGGCGAGAGTCGCAATGATGACGCCGAAGAAGGCCGTCTTGACCTCTCCGCCCATGGTGAACGAAACGCCAATGCAGGTTGTAAGGATGGCTGCGAGCATCCACCGGGTGACGGTCTTGCGGAAAACGATGAAGTTGATCAGAACAACGGTCGGCGTAGTCATGACCTTGGACAGCTGGTAAAAGCCGATCGAGTTGAACGTCAAGCTCAGGTTGCCGAGCACGACGTAGCCGGCGAAGAAGGCGCACACGGGCATCATGTGCCAGATGTTAAGCTTAACAGGCTTGAAGGCGCGGAAGGGCCCGAGGGTGGAGAGGAACAGGACGAGGGCAGTGGCAGTGAAATGCCACATGACGACCATCAACTGGCATTGCTTGAGCTGCGGGTCGCTGAATACACTGCAGGCTGTCAGCGGAAGTCCGGATCTGCGGGATTGCGGGGTGCCTACCGTTTGCTCAGGAAGATCAGGCCCAGAGTCGAGAAGGTGTTGACGGATATCCAGAAGCAGGTGATGATCTTGTCCTTCAGGGACACGGGCGAGGGCTCGGCGGGCTTCTCGTATGTCGGCAGCTCCTCCATCTCGAACTCGGTGCTCTCGCGGGGGTCGACATTGTCGACGAGGCCGTCGGTCGAGGGGCGCTTCTCTACTGCCTTGCTGTCAGCCAAAGTCTGCGTCGGGCGCTCGCGGGCGCCTTCGCGTCAGTCGGGGTCGCGTACCCATGGCGGCGATGTGTGGTGCTGGCGAGCGACGGGTGGCCGGTGATCAGGCTATGCGCGCATGCTCTGGCGGCGAGAGGACAGATAGACAGGGAGCGGAGGCGCAGGCCTGGCGGTACACAGCGGGCGGGAGGTCGGGTTGGTGTCACAGAGACACTGATGAAGGCTGCTGGAAAAGGGTGGCACGCTGAGCCCTGGCGCCGTGGTTGCGACAGGGGTCTTGGCTGCCGGGCCCAATCTGCACTCGCCGGTGGGCCACGCTGCCGACCGCTAGAGACAGGCAATCAGTTAAAATTAGCCCGCCTCTAGAACGGAATTGCACGCGGAGAGGCAAACTGCAAGGCGCCCTTGGGCGTGCCTGAGCCTGCCCGTTCGAGCAGTCTACCCGCTTTTTCCCGCTGTCTGTGGTAGCGAGATTGGTGGCCGTTCCCTCGCAGGTGCGGTACCCTCCGGAAAGAGTGCTACTGTTCGCAACCTCGTCAGCGCTAGAGCATTGCACAACCTCTTGAAGTCACGATTATTCAGACGAGTTCGCACAACTGCATTGCGCTCGGGCTGTTAGGTTCACTTGGCTGTACGCGAACAAGGTACACCCGCGTCGGTATCCGTGGCGCCCGTCATCACTCTGTTGAGAGTGCATGACAAAGGTAAGATGACCGGCGATGCAGTTTAATCCTCAGTACAGCGACGCATTCCACGATTGATTGCCGCCGCACGCAACTTGCAACGTCTAAGAAAAGTGGAGTAGCATGGCTGTGTTGGAGGGTTTACGTTTCTTGGCGGACGCTGACGGCACGGTCGACTCGTTCAATCCTCCGTTTGAGTGGTTGTGGTCGTGTGTGGTTTGTTGAGGAAAGTGCGACCTGGATCCCGAGTAACAATTGCTGAGTGTCTTGGCACCCACCCCTTCTGATTCATGCAGGGTGTCTCTTCAACTTGCGTTACATCAAGGTCTTCGCCGGCCACGTTCAAAACGAACAGCAGCACTTACGGGCATCTCGTGTTCTGGCAACGCTATCGCTTATCGACCATCGCGCCACACCCGCGAACCAACCGCTTGACGTGTTGTCATGTACGGGTTCCAAGGATGCAAGTGCCGACAACCGAAGGATTAGACCATCGCGAGTTGGTACCTGGTTCGTACTGCGACAGGTCCCGAACAGAAGTGAAAGAACCCAAAAATCAAAGATGTCGAAAGGACTCGTTGCTGCAGATGAACACACGCAATTAGATTTGCCAGACCGTATATGCCGCCAGAAACATCGAATGGTTGGGCCCTACTGGAGAAGAAAGCGAGAGGCCTGGAGTATATCAAGCGTGTAGAATCCATCAGACAGGATTTGGCATATCGAAACTACCACTCCATCTACAGTGTAATCTGTCGAGTAATATCATGCGCGTAAGTAATCTCGATTAATAGTCAACGGAAGCCATGAATTGATGTCGATCTCTTTGTTCATATAGCTGAGTTACCTGTTTACTCTAATTTTTAGTACATTCTGCATTCTTTTCCTTAGAAGCTAGTAATCAATTTCCTCCTGCCTACCTACCCTTTGACTACTTTCCGATTATTGGTGCTTGGCTTTTGTACATTTACTACGCACGCCTCTTCAATCTCACCATCAGAGGAGGTTTCTCCCAGAGAGTATGCATCCTCGAATCACGATGCCAGTCAACAGTGTCATCAACTGACTCCATGTCGTACCGGTAGATGATCTTCGCTACGATAGTTTGAAGCTCCATCCAGCCAAGACTATAAATATCAGCAGTCGATCGCACAATGAGCATGTACAAATGGCCATACCTCCGTCCCATGCAGGACCGCGTTCCGTACGAGAACGGCTGACTTGCGTCGAGGTCATCGGTGGGGTTTTCACCCATCCATCTCTCTGGGTTGAACTTCCAGGGCTCTTTGAAGTTAGCTGACGACATACTTGCCGCGAAAGAGCTTGTAGAAACAACAGTCTGTAGGTCTGCGTTAGATGAAGAAATTTAAAGGGGAACGTCTATCTTTCGTAGGTAAACGTACTTCAGCTGGTAGAAAATGACCATCAACAGTGCATCCACCCTGAGGAACAACGCGAGGAAGTGTGAATGGAAGACGTTGGGTACAACGCGAACAACAGGTCCTGCTATTGTTGAGACACGCTCTGGAGAGGACAGCAAGGCGTGAAATTACCGTATTTCTCATGAAGTTCAAGTTCCCAATAAGGCCTTCTGCCTGTCATAAACTTCCCTGAGAAGAGAAACTATGCAACTGTTGTCAGAAGCAAGTTCTTTCCAGCTCGCGCGTCGTTCAATGGAGGACTTGCATTGCTGAACGATGCTGACACCGGGCCTGAAAATTTTCTCAGAGAATGAACCCACCAAATTCAGAGCTTGTATAGCAGCCAAATGGCTAGCACCTGATCAAGTCATCATCTCATGTCGCAGTCAAATGGTGAATGATTGGGAAGCTCACCGAAGCAACAATTCCGAGCTTCATCCCAACAGGTATTTCGATACCTTGATCATTTCCCAGAAAATCCCGCAACAAGGAACGACATCAACATGTAAGCTTTGATGGAGTTTAATCATTTTCGGTCTATGTTGGATCCTACCGGATTCAATCCATAATGAGAGTTCGGATAACCCCCTGCTCGGTACAGGCCGAGGCCCCACTTTCGGCCCTGGGATCCTCTTCTCGATCTGACTGCGACAATGTCCTTCGACTTCTCGTCGGGGTTTTGACGCCGGCAGTGAACCACTCATTGACGGCTGAGGGGTAAACATCGTCAATACAGCTCCTGAGCAGCACCCGGAAACTCTATATCGACCCTATCACGTCGGCCGCAACTATGCCGTCCGAGGTGGATGTCAAAATCACGACGACGGAACGAGTATTTCCTGAGAAGTCAACGCAGCATGAACACGCAATTCCACTATCGCTCCTGGACGCGACTACTGCCAACTTTGCTCTTACAAACGCTACATGGCTCTTCGAGCCCCTCAATGATAAGCATGTGATGAATGTCGCTGTGCACCTCCGCCAAACACTCAGCACTACGCTTACTTCGTATCCTCAATGGACCGGCCAGCTGAAATCCATTGCTGTCGTCGACGATGCGCTGGTCTCAGCTGAAGCGAAAGAGTTCCCAGCGCACGCCCGTCGCTTCGGCCGCGTGTACGCGCACTTCGGGACGTCCGCAGACGTTGGGGTGGAGTTCATCTCAGCAACAAGCTCTGCCACTACGGACTCACTCTACCAAACAGAGCGCGTCAAGACTCAGCCACTTTGGAATCGCAAAGACGACAATCTCGGTAGATTTGTGCCTGCTGTCGACATTGCGCATGCTCTACAACACAACGAGCCCGATGCCACGACGGGACTGCGCAAGCCGATCATGGCTTTCCAATGCACCACGTTGTCAGATGGTGGTTTTGTCCTCGCTGCTAAAACGGCGCATCCTTTCGCGGACATCACGGGCCTCATCCGCTTCGTCAATGACTGGGCCAGTGTGAGTAGTGCCATCATCGAGGGCGTGACTGCCCCAGTTCTGACTCCCATCTTTGAACCAGCTCGTTTGGACAACCTTGCTGCAGGAGACATCAATGCCGGGGAGCCGGACTCAGCCATTATTGGAAGAACGCAACGTTTGCCCTTACACAGGTACGATTGGTGGGCTGCACCGGCAGAGCCTCCTGCGCCATTCCTCGATGCCTCCAAACCGGTCTTACCAGCTGGCAAGCCTATGCCATGGGCTGAGTGGGATGTTAAAGCGCCTGTTGCTGACTATACTATTCATCTCGATACGACGCAGATCAATTTCCTCTGGAACGAAGCTAGGAAGGGTACTGACGGTAACGGCCCAAGGATCAGCAAGCATGACGCCGTGTTGGCACACATTTGGTCCTGCATTGTGCGCGCACGTCAACTCGGGAAGGATGACGGCCCTGTCCATTGCGATCTTGTACTTGGCATTCGACCCGCTTTCAAGCTGGGTGAAGACTTCTTGGGTTCTCCGATCGTCATGATGAATGTTGAGCTGCCGGGCTCCGAGGTTGGCTACGAACAATCAAGTGATGCTGCCGCAGGGATGGTTCCCATCGCCCGAAAAATCCGGCATACGATCTCCACTGTCAGCGACCCAGCAAATCTCGCAGACCATCTGCATAGCGCTGCATATGAGAAGTCTCCTCAGCGTATATGGCAGGCATTCCTTGGCCGGCGTCATATCCTGGTGACAACCTGGGCGCGCGCCGGCATCTACGATGTCGACTTCGGTCTTGGCTCGCGCATCCGATACGCGGACGGCATTGTGCCGAACCTGGACGGCATCGTTCTCATCAAAGAAGCTCCCCCAACTTCCGGAGAATCTTCATCTGGATCTCGGCCTTCTTGGACCGATAATGGGGTGGATGTATCTGTACATATCTGCACTGAGGCCATGGAGCGATTGCTGAAGGATCCTTTGTTACTGCCACGTTTCAATTAGACAACTCAAGATCTCTTCAACGCATCATCAATTCACCGTTGATCTGCTCGCAGGGCCCATCAGGTTGTGATTGTGAAGGTGAGAGCGTAAAGTCTCAATGGCCGAATACAAAATGCCTGTAGTTGACTGCACCTGATTGATGTAATCGAACTTCTACGGGACTGTGTACTATCTCGAAATCTCTCGGAACTAAGAGGCTGAGGTCAAAACCTAAGGAAAATTCACTTGAAGCAACGTGTAAGGAGCACGTCTGGGGATCTTTTCAGAAGCTGACTCAAATTCCATTGTTTCGAACTCGTCGTCACGACAGTATGTCATCATGTGCTTTAAGAAGATAGACAAGTCCGTCGTAGGACTAGTATTCAGAAGAGAAAACTTTGGGAGCTTGGTCAATTGGACTTCGTTTTACTACTCTGCGTCTGCAGCTGGTACTACACTCCACCGCTTGTTGAAGCTGGACAGAACGAACCACGATGCAGTGTTCAGCGTCGTTCATCTCCTCTTGAACATGATACAACCATCGTGGTTAGGCAAGTTCTGCGTCTCGGAAATCAAGCTGGAAGCTTTTTCAGTCTGGCCGTCTGGAAACTTGAAGTCGAAGTGTGTTAGAGGATAAACCATTGTTGCCTTGATTTCGGCCGAAGCGAAGAAGCGGCCAGGGCACGCGTACCGGTCGTCTAGTCCTCCTTGCATCTCTGCGCAACGTCTCTTGCCGCAGGTTCAGTCGTGCAGATCAGCACATCTCGTATTAACTTACCTCCACGAGTCGGACTTTCTTTGATTTTACCTGGCGATAGGTACTTTCCAGATGCATAAGTAGAATAAGAGGAAGGTCTCGAAATAATATGCTCTATAGTCTACTGTACAGTATTAAAGTCTAGTACTTTGCCCAATCGTAGGTCAAATTTTAATAGGGTGTCAACAAAAGTAACGACTCGCTTGCTAAGCAGCTCGCTACACACCCACGTTGGTACCGAAGACAATCATGTCTCTCGATCTAGCGACTGCGCTAAGACCATAGCATAATACCTACCACGCTTCCTGACAAGCTCCTCATGCGTACCCTGCTCATCCACCTGTCCTTCGTGTAGTACAAAGATACAGTCACACCTCTTAATCGTCGACAACCGATGCGCAACTGCAATTGTTGTTCTGTCTGGTTGTTCCTGAGCAACCAACTCGATGGCCTGCTGTACCAGCGCTTCATTCGTTGTATCCAACGCGCTGGTTGCTTCATCAAACAACAACAGATCTGGCTCGCGGATCAGCGCCCGCGCGATTGCAAGACGCTGCCGTTGCCCACCACTGAGCGCTACGCCGCGGTTTCCGATATCGGTCAAGTATCCGTCGGGGAGACTGAGGATGAACTCGTGCATGTTAGCCGACCGGCAGGCGCGTTCCACGCGTTCGCTGGCGGTGGCTTCATCTTGCTCTTCATCGCGGAGACCAAGGAGGACATTCTCCCGTATGGTGCCTTGGAAAAGCATAGTATCTTGCGATACCAAGCCGATGTTGGAACGATGATGGTGTACGTCTAGCTGCGACAGCGGTGTGCCGCCAACCAGGAGCTGGCCTGAGGTTACATCATAGAAACGCTCTAGCAGGGCGATGATAGTGCTCTTGCCACAGCCTGAAGCGCCCACTATGCCGATGGATTGGCCTCTTTGGATGCTAAGATTCAAGCCTTTCAGAACGTTGTGGTTCGGTCTACTCGCGTATGCAAAGTTCACGTCCCGGAACTCGATGATTGGAGCCTTCCCTCCTGTGTTGGAGATTTTACTACCGGTCGAGGTATTGATCGGGGGCCTAGACTCTCGCAGAGCAATGATATGGTTCGCTGCCGCGTGCGCTCTGGACACATCAGAAGAAAATCCGAAAAGGATGCCCGCAGTCTGAGAGCCTATAAGAACAGCCATGAATGCGATGAAGAAGTCGCGTAGAGAGTATTCCCCTTGCGACAACAACTTTCCTCCATACCAGAATGCCAAGCTGGTTACAGCAAGATTGATACTCTCAGCAAAGGCATGGACAAGCATCGTCACCATCTTGCTGCGGAACTCTCGCTTTGAGCACTCATCAAGTCTTGACTGGAAGGAGCCAAGCACCTTATGTTCAAGCGTCAAGCTGGAAACAGTGCGAATCGAGCTAACAGCCTCGGACGCGAAGCGGGCACATTCCAGGTACATGTCTTTCAGGCGGTCGTGGTTTGCCATCTCGAGGCGCAAGCGGAAGTATCCCGCACAGAACAATGTAGGCATGCCTGCGACTACGATAACCAAACCGAACTTCCAAGCAACAGCTATTGCTAGGATGGAGGTTGCAATGACGTCGACAAAGATGATAATGATAAGGGCCATGTTGGTACTGACCATACTCCGGATTGCGTCGGGGTGTAAGGAGAGTCGACTTGTCATTTCCGCAGCTCCATGCCCTCGCATATCGAAGAAAGCCACATCTTGACGTAACATGGCGTCGAGATACTCGCGACGATAGAAGCGGGACGCGTGGCTGGAAGCCATAGTCCAGAAGAATCCGACGCCCAGGTAGCAAATGAGGATACCGAGACTAAAGACAAAGTACATCAATGCCCAGAAACTTCCTCGGCTAACAAGGTAGTCACTAGGTTGTATCTGGAGTGTTTGTACGCTGTACCCAAAGAGGATAGCTTGGCCAGGAAACATGCCACCGCCGATGGTGGAAGAGACTATGCCGAAGAAAAAGAGTGGCCATGCTGTTCGCTGTTGTTTGAAAATAACACCAAGGACTTTAATCAAGGAAAGCTTCCGTGAGATGTCATGATCCTCGTCTGCAGTTTTATCGTCTTTCTTGTCATCACCTTCCTCGACTACAGGCAATTTAGACACGGCTATTTCTCTTGAAGATGGCTTTTCCAATTCGGATGTCGTGGAAACAGCGATAGTCAAAGGTGTCGGGGAATCTTCGGAGTCGATATCTAGCGTTTGTGCATGGACAAGTTCGTAGTAGGCCCCCTGATGATCAAGCAATTGATCATGGGTGCCTTGTTCAACGACCTGCCCCCGATTCAGCACGACGATCTTGTCGGCCTTCTGAACGGTAGCAAGCTTATGAGCAATCAAGATAGTTGTTCGCTTCTTAGACACATTGTCTAAAGAGGCTTGAACCTTGCTTTCCGCTTCGGGGTCTAGCGCTGAAGTGGCTTCGTCCAGTAGAAGGATTTTCGGATCGGAGATGATGCTTCGGGCTATAGCGATTCGCTGCTTTTGGCCCCCACTCAGCAGAGCGCCGCTTTCTCCGACTTTGGTATCGTATTTTTGAGGTAGCTTCTGGATGAATTCGTCCGCAAACGCCTGTTGGCATGCTTGTCGAACAAGCTCACGTTTCTCGGTTTCTGGCAGATTCTCCATTGGCGTCCTGTAAAGCCCGTGGGCAACATTGTTGAAGATTGTATCGCTGAAGAGAACAGGCTCCTGCTGAACCAAGCCAATTTGTCCTCGTAGCCAGCCTAGATTCAGTTCCGCGATGTTGTGGCCATCTAAATATATGTCGCCAGAGTTCGGGTCGAACCACCGCTCGATCAACCCGACGATGGTACTCTTGCCACTGCCAGATGAGCCTACAAGAGCGGTGATTTTTCCAGCCTCAAAAGAGAGACTAAAGTCCCGCAAGATCTGTTCCGAGGGTCGTGACGGATATGCAAAGCTGACACTGTGCAGTTCGATAGAGCCGTTACATTGAGGCGGCTGTCTTCCAGAGTCGTCCAACGCATCTATTTCGGACTTACGATCGATGATCGCGAACATTCCTTGGGCAGCAGCAGAGCCTTTTGCGAAATCGCCGAAACCAGGGGCCACGTTGGATGCCGCTGTGGTTCCAAGAAGGACCGCGAGCAAAACCGAAATAATTTGCCCGCCATCTCCAGCTTCGCCTCTGTTCAGAAGTTTGATTCCGTAATACCAAGCCAGAGCGTATGCACAGTAAGTGGTAAAGAATTCCACGCTCCATTGACCACCAATGACGGGTCCCTTTCGAAATCCGAGAGCTTGCGCTTTGGCCAGAGGTGCGTCGTATTTGCGACTTAGTTTGGCGCTAGCGCCGAAGGCAGTTACAACGCGGACCGACCCGAGCGCTTCCTGAACTAGCCCCGCCGCTTGATTGTAGATTTCCATGATTTCCGCCTCTATTTTCGCGTCGAGGCCGAAAGTTATCGCATAACCGGTGAACAAAACAGGCAGTGTCGTAGCCGTCACAAGTGTGAGCTTCCATTGCTGGGTAAAAGCGACAACAAATGCAGCGATGAACATGGACAGATTCTGGACCAAGCTGCCCACCTTCTCCGTGCTGCTGTTTTCGATCATGTCCGGGTTGTTCGAAATGGTAGAAGAAATCGTCCCAGAAGAGCAGGAGTCGATGTACGACACATCTTGCCGCATCAAAGATCGAATAAAGTCGAGTCGTAAAGCACTTGTTACGCGTATTCCAATAATGCTAAAGCAGGTTGAATGTACGTATACAAGCACAAAGCGTCCGATAAATAGGTAGAGCAACCACAGCGCGTTCGCTGTCATTTTGTCGTACAAGTCGTCCCCGCTCCTACGACCCTCTTCGAAGTCGTTGAAATAATTGACTGAGGAGCCAAAGAGGAGCGTCATCAGTGGAGGCAGGACACCCGATCCAATGGCAGCTGCGAAGCCAACAAATCGCAGAGTGTGGTCCAGAGCGGTCGAGTATTGCCAGTGGACACGGATAAAGTAGTGTAGGGAGCCCACATCTTTTTCTCCATCTTTCGTTTCCTTCTCGTTCTTTGTATTAGGTGTCTCCGTTAGACTGGTTGGCTTTTGCTCAGATTTTGCATTTCCAGACACGCTTGGTGGCGCTGTGTCCTCTTGCAAAGGCATGGCAAAAGAGCACGCGGTTTAGAACAAAAGGATTGTATGCACAGGGCTAAAAGTCGTGCGATGCAATAAACGAGAGGGCTGGACGGAGTACAAGAGGAAGAATAAAGGATGGGGTACTAGCGCGTTGAGGAATCTTGAGATTGAGCATCGAACGCCCTTGCTCACGCCAGCTCACTCCGGCTCACTATGACTCATCCTGGGCTCACACAGATCTCTTCGGGCCAAGGCCTGCATGCGGCTCTTCACGGAAATACCCCGACGAGCAGGGCACCATGATCCCTGTGTGCTGCCGGTAAATACAATCCGACTGCGAGCAATGAGTCGACCCAGAATGGATAGCCTATTAGCCTGGCTGCAAGCTAAGTACCCAGGGGTTCCACTACAAGGAAGAGGCTTGAACAGGCGCAGCAACACATGCCAGTTTCAATCTCACAACAACAAATACGGCCGATCGAATGTAGGCATTGCTCTTTTGAAACCCCCGAGAAAAATCTGCAGGACACGATGTGCCATCTCTCTTTCGTGCTTCACCTTTTCCGAACCAATCGGATTGAGTACTGCACAATAGCGGTGCACGCTTGATTCGAATAGGATACCGTATGTTAGTGCGGCAGAACTGTTACAGCCGGCTCGGGCCATATCGCGTCATCTGGTTCGTATTGTAAATGGTGATGGGTACGTCCGCGTCGATCAGTGTTGAGATGGAGCGTTAAGAACCACATGTATGCGAGGCATGCGGCGTATACTACTAGGTTAGGCATAGGTAGCGTAGGTGATCCCAGCATGACCAAGTTGCCTATTGATTAACAAGAATTCGCCCAATATCGAGATATAGACCGAATGACTACTAGCCCCCTAGTTTGACTAACGCCTAGATACATTACATGGAATTCTAAAAAACAACTGTAAAGTATAACGAGGCCCACGTTTTTTACCCATAGTCAAACGCCTCTATTAAACTCCTCCGCCGCTACTTATGCGTGACACCAGAATGATTGCAAGGTAGAGCCTTCCTCGGGTTGGTCTGTGGCGTCTTCAGCAATATGTCCGCTCACGCAGGGGTTTAAATGTCCGCCAAGATCGATTGCGTAAACTGCAATATTTGACGTGGGTTCTGCCCAAACTGTTGGTATACTGTTGGGATCTTGCCTGCTGATTTGGAATAAGACGCAGGGCGTGTTCACGACGCAATCAGAGTGTGCCCTGGTGTCTTGTGTTGCACACCATCCAGACAAAAAACACCACTACTTTTGCAGGTTTAGCGGCGCCGCATGCGACAGTCATTCGAATACAAAGGCAACAACCACAGTGATCTACTGACATGAACGTGAGTTAAGAATAATATGGTTTGTTGTAAGAGTGTACAGTTTCTGCGCCCTGCTAAGTGACTTAGCGTTAAATATATTGCAGTGATCAAGGAACTAGGTGTTGCGCGCAGTGCATACCCCTGCTCTAATGATGTGACAGCTCTAGCAGCTGATTTATCGACCGTAATATAGGGATTTAGCTGTAGGTGCTATGAAGGAGATGTACTAGGGCAGTCTCCAAGTGTTTGGGGCTTAGGTTGTTGACTTGCTGCCGCGTAGTTGTGCAAAGCCAATGTGGTTAGTGATTGACGTCCCAGCTTGCTGTCACCTTCCTCAATTAGCGCCGGAGAACAAGTACTAGACCCTACATCTCTCTACGAGTGATATCAAGAAGAAGGCCCACCTGCAAGCGCGGCCACCAGGGTCACTCAACCAGCTACCACTGACCCCCATGCTCATGCTGCCGGACACTTGTCAGCCATAGGTGTACGTAGTATGTCATGTATATCGATAATGAAGCGGCCCATCACGCAAGTGAGATAGGTACAAAATTTGTCGGAGGATTGATTTTTTTACAGCGAAGAGTCAGGTCACGATAGACTTTGTTGCACGTGCTAGGAGGGGCAGTGTCGATTTACATGGCTTTCGATTCATTCTTTAATCCAATCTTCTATCTCAACTGACCACCCTCTTGAATTTCCATCAGTTCTCTTGTCCTGGTTTGCTACACAATACCCCAGTATGGACATCTTCAAGCTGTCTTCCAACGGCAGTCTATTTGACAATGGCACTCGATTCAGTGAGCACTTGTCGAAGTATAACGGTAGTCTCGCTTTCCTCTCCACTGGAGAACAGACGGTCACTAGCCAGCTTGTTCGCTACTCTATTCTCTTTTGGGTCGCCTACTCTGGTCTACGCTGCATCTACAATGTTTTTTTCCACCCTCTTCGCAAAATCCCTGGCCCATTGATGGCTGCCATGACGCCCTTCCCTGATTTCTGGTACGATGCTGTGAAGAGGGGAAATTATATTTGGGAGATTCAAAAGATGCACAAGAAATACGGTATGTGAACATGCAACTCTGTTTTACGGACCTAGTGATACTAACGGAATTGATCAGGCCCAATCGTACGCATCAACCCAAACGAAGTCCACATCGACGACCCTTCATATTATCAGAATGTTTATGTTGGCGGAACCCACAAGGTCAACAAAGATTCCTCCACCGTTGCAGGATTTGGTGTACCCGAGTCTGTAGCCGCAACCGTAGCCCACAGCTTGCACCGCTCTCGACGTGGCTATATGAACCCGTACTTTTCGAAACGGTCTATTGTAGGGATGGAACCTCTTCTCCACGAGCGAATCACAACCCTGCTAGGTCGATTGAACGGCGCTCATCGCGCGGGAACGAAGATATCCCTTGATAAAGCATTCTCCGCCATGACAGCCGACATCATCACGCAGCGCTTTTTTGGCTATCATTACGACTATCTCAGCGTGCCCGATCTAGTCTTTCCCATCAGAGAGGCTTTCCAGGGTGTATCGGAGATCTTCCACTGGACTCGATTCGTGCCATGGGCCATCAAATACCTGAAGATGTTGCCTATTCCTGTCATCCGTATGATCCTTCCATCGCTCGGTACTTTGCTGGTATTGCAACAAGAAATTGAGACCAAGATCGACGAGCTTCGCGGGAGTAAGCAAGGCGAGAACCAAAAGTCTGTCATCATGCAAGCTCTTAGTGATGAGTCGATTCCGAAGTCGGAGCGGTCCATGCAGCGCCTATTAGATGAAGGCCAGGTGATCATCTTCGCTGGAACCGAAACATCATCGCGCGCCCTCTCTGTCGGCATGTTCTATCTTTTGTCTGATAAGTCGATGGTTGACAAATTGCGCGCTGAGCTAACACAGGTCGCTCATATTCCTGAGACTGAGTTGACGGCTGCGAATCTCGAGCCCCTGCCTTATCTTGTAAGTTCAACTCCCAGTGCAGCTCTCCAAATGTCATTGAATCTACTGACATATGACGCAGACTGGCGTAGTAAAAGAATCAATTCGACTTTCATACGGACCGCTCACCCGCCTTCCCCGTGTTTTCGTCGAAGAAACGCTACAGTACGGCAAATACTCGATCCCGCCAGGTGTAAGCAGGCATCCTCAGGTCTCGCTCGTCATATATATACTGATTTTTTCAAGACACCCATAAGCCAGTCCACATATTTCGTGCACAACAACCCAGAAATCTTCACAGATCCCCTCAAATTCAAGCCAGAGCGATGGGTTGAGGCCGCAGAGAAAGGTTTCCCTCTCAATAACTACCTCACCAGCTTCACTAAAGGCTCCCGGCAATGTCTGGGCATTGGGTATGTTGTGCTGCGCCAACAACCAGTTTCTCTGTGGTTGACTAATGTATTATGTGTAGATTGGCACACGCGGAGATGTATCTCACGATTGCTCGTGTGATCATGAACGTTGACATGGAGCTTACCAACACAACTGCGGACGATGTTTCTATCGACAGTGTGCTCATTATTGGGCAGCCTAAGCATGATCCGACGAGGGGTCCAGGTCAAGGCGAGGTTGAAGTAATGGTCACTCGGAAGCTGTAGGGTTGAGACTGTTGGGAAGACGTGGGCCTTATACTATCCCTATGTTGAAGCATATTGAAAGGTGCGAAGAATATGGCCATGTTACTAAAGGCCATGTATCTTAGATTGAGACAATACGACATCATGTTTCCCTGCCATTGCCTTTTGTTCATACCTAACAACGCATCACAATTAGTCAGCACTTGGTAAGTCTGCTTCTACCGGGTGCAGCAGGGATGTCTGTGATTAGTAAATCTGCAATCGACCGCTTGGTTAAGCTTTTGTATACCCGGATTTCTTCATGTGCTCTTCATCAGCGAGGCAGAATCGAGGCAGGTGTTATCACAAGGCGTGTAACCTCGTGATACCTTGCAGCATTGTATGATAAGCATCTCTCTAGAAATTGGTGTAATTGATTGATTCATTGGTCGATCAATAAAGTGGTCGACTTTCCTCCAATGCAAACTGACGTACCAGCGCATGTTTCGCGATATGAGAACATGGTGGGGGCATAAAGCTCGCACCTGCCGTTCCTTCACTAAACACATTTTGCGGTGACAGTGTACTATCAAGCTTGACTGCCTTTCCGCGGATTTGTGCGTAGAAGTCTCCGTCATTTCGGATGAAATGCCATCAATCGGCCGACGATCTGGGTCTGTACGGTAAATCCCGAACGACATAGATTAGTGGAGTCGGTGATCATGAAACTTGCCGTTGCTATACAATGCTGATGCGTACTTTATTTGTCATGATGTGCATCAAACCCCCCGATAGTCAAAGAGATATTTTGTAGTGTATCTAAAGCTTTTACAATACAGCTAATCGTTAGTAGTCAAAAATTGGAGAGCTAGATACCCCTGATTTCATCCGCAGGAATGCTAAGTAAAAATGGGAACAACGTAGCGAGAGTTTTCAGTCTAGCAAAAGACCTCTAGCAAATGATACTACATCTCTATACGACCAACCTTGACGTATCTCCGTCCCTGATATGTCCCGATGCTACTCTAGTGTCAGTTATAATCCTGTAGGTGGGTCTAGCATGTCTAGCACCGGCACCCCCCGGTTGTGGGCAGTCATCCTGGTGCTCTCTCTATATGTAAGGAGTTTAGTGAGGTTACAGCTGAGAGGAGTCTTCCATGGAACAAGGGTGTCATGCATATTCGGTGTGGCTTTAGATCTCGCCGGCGATAAGAGTTCTTTGGCCTTTACTTCTCTTTTGGGGCCGAGGAACGCGACTTCCTATCAAATAAAGCCTTGCCCTCAAACAATTCGTTCCATTCCTTACCCAGTACAACGCTGGTCACTTGGATTGTTTACTACATAAGAGTTTGTTGACGGCATATATTTTCACCCTTCTCATACAGGCCGTGCTATCAAAATAAAATCAGGCATCATGACAGCGGAAGCACCAACTTGGAGCCTCGCAGAAAACGTCAGTCTAGGCACTGACGATTTCCCGACTGACTTCTACCTTGATGCTGTGGTACGATTCCTCAAGGTCATGAAGTATGATGACAATAATTATACACACGAAGAGAGGGTTCACAACCTACACTACGCCTACGCAAAAGCAGCACGACACTTTGCCCAGCCAAAGCAACAGCAACTCATCAAAGCTCATCCCAAACGACTACAAGCTTCCCTTCAGACGATTGTTGCCATGGTGGTCTATGCCTGGGTGCGCGTGGATTGCGAGGTCATGGCCGACTTGTCGATTCATTACACCTATATGCTTCTCCTTGATGACAGCGATGATCACCCCGAGAAGACCATGGATACGTTCTACGATGATCTCTTGGCGGGACGGCCACAACAGCACTCTTGGTGGCAGATGGTGAATGAACAGTTTCCGACTCTACTGCAACATTACGGGCCTTACTGCAAGCTAAATCTCGTTCGTAGCACTACAGACTGTAAGTTATAGATCCTGTCCCCGTCAAATCTCTATACGTTTAGCTGATATCAGCCAGTCTTCCAGGGATGTTGGATCGAACAGCACAACTTTCAAGGCTACCCAGGCTCCTACGACTTCCCAGGCTTTCTCCGGCGCATGAATGGTCTCGGACACTGCGTGGGTGCTTCTATCTTCCCGAAAAAGCAGTTCACCGAAACAACTCATTTCAAAGAAATCACAAGCGCAATCGCGCAGATGGAGAACTGGATGGTGTTCGTCAATGACCTGCTTTCGTTTTTCAAAGAGTGGGATGAGCCGCGTGATCAGGCTTCGCTTGTCAACAATTATGCAATCTGTGACCGGACTAGCCTTCTTGAAGCACTCGAGAAGCTAACGCGGGACTGCATCCGTGATTCAGAGCAGATTGTTGAGGTATTTGCGGATAAACATGAGGACATCAAAGAGACATTGACGCTCTTCTGCCAAGGTGAGTTCTGCAGACACATGTTTTCTATAGACAATCCATACCCGCAACGACTGACTTGCTGTTAGGATATATCACATGGCACCTAAGCGACCCACGTTACCGGCTTGACGAACTCACCGCAAAGGTTTCTGGTTCCGCAAGCACTACGGCTGATGAGTTCCGCCGGTATCAAGAATCTGCTCGTCGTGTCGGTGCTGTGAATCCCGAGGAATGGGCCTTTCCATCTGTAGTAGAGCTAGTCGAGCAAAGGAAGACTAGGAGAGATTCGATAGGCAAAGTATCTACAGCTTCTTCACCAGAACTGAAGGCGCAGTAGTGGGTAAAAAGGAGGGTAATACTTTACACATATCGATATTCTTAACACGTAGAAAAAAACAGGAAACACTTTTAGCTACCTAGGTGGTTAGTTAAGACATATAAAAAATGTAGATTTCTTATGTCTACCTAGTGCCTAAGTATCTGAATTCTATGCGCGAGTATTACAAGCTCTTAATAGATTTTAACTTAACAGGCAGGGTGACTACTCCTAAGTTAGACAGTTCTGAATTGTTAGCGTTAGGTGCTATGTCTTGTTGTAGTAGTTATTGTGTGTAGCTTGAAAATTTTATTCGTCTCTGCCTTTAAAAGCTTAGGATACCGTGTCCGTGCGCGCAATGCGCGGATTCGCGCAATGCGCCGAACCACCAAAATAGCTCTATACTCACACATCTACAACAACACAACACAATAGGATTACAAGAAGCCCTATTAGAGTGTGATACTTTTGCATCTAAAGATGAGATCCTATAGACTAAAATAGCATAAAAGCATGGTGTTATGCAGTTAATGTTAACGCGCACGTAGAGGGGTAAAACGCGTTTACAGAAGGAGCAGGCAATTACACAATAGAAGCTTACCCCCTAATAAGAGGAGGAGCTTATAACTTATATAGGAGAGCTTACTGCTTGTTCTATACCTCCTATAAGGGAGATGATACAAAATTTCACGTCTTCTATAGCTAAGGAACGTGTAAGTGAGAGCTAGGTTACTTAGTTTATTAACAACTACTCTATCTATCTTATCTCTAAATACTTAATAGGTATAGATGCTAACTATTATAATGCTAATTTATATTAAAAGTATAAGCTCTACTTTAACCTACTATAATATAAGATTACTAAATATAAGGTTAATAGCTGCTATATATATAATATAGATAAGAAGGGCTTTATAATAGGGGTTACTACTAGGATAAAACACGTCTTTAGTAGATAGATATAGGAGAAGGGGGAGGTTAAGGTATTACTCTAAGATAGTAATAGGGCATAGGTAACGCTGCTAGCTTATATATGCAGTAATAGGACAGCACTGCTGCTAAGTCTCCTCTATAACTCTGCTAACAGTACTCTGCAATTAAGCTAGGTAGAGGAGATAGAGCTAGGGGTACACTTAGTATTCCTTTCCTTATTACCTACTAGCTAGACTAACAACAATATAGGAGTTGCCTAGCTTTAATAAGTATTTAATTACTTTACTAAGACTAAGGCGTAGAGGAAGTAGCGCCTCCTTATCCTTAATAGCTATAGATCCTATATAATAATAGAGTTTATTAACTACTATAATTAGAATAAGATACTCCTAGCTATACTTCCCCCTTACTTAACCTATACGCTATAGCTGTTAGACATAGTAATGTTTAAGCCTCTCTTAACTGCATACTTAAAGGAGCTTATAATATACCTTTATAATAGCTAGAGACTATTAGTAATTAAGAAGAGTAACTTCTTCTACCTATTCTAGAAGGCCTAGATAAGTATATTTACTTAGGGGCTAATACTTAAGTCTTTTAAGGTAATAGGTATAGTACCCCTCTAACCTAACATTATACTCTAACGCTTTGCTAAGGACTCCCTAGAAGCTTCTAATGCTAGTAGAAGCTCTTCTTTAACTTATTCTAGCAAAGATTAGCTTAAAATTAAGACCCTACTGTAGAAGGTAGCTAAGAATAAGAGTAGTAAGGAGCTAAGGAAGATTAGCTAATCTCTCTACTATATCTTAGTCTAAAACTAGCTACTCTACTATAAGATAGCAGGCCTAAAAGAGGTTCTTAAGACTTAGAAGAAGCATAAGAAGAAGAGCAAACCTCTTAACTTCTAGGAACCTAAGGTTTATTATAGTAGAGCAGTATTTTACTCTCCTTATAGGGTTAAGAAAGCACGTTAGTATAAGCAGGTAAAACAACAAGAAGCTAAGGCAGAAGAGGTTAGAAAAGCAGAGATAGCTAAACTTAGACATGCTAATAAGCTATATAAAGAAAAGCTTTAACAGGAGAAGCATAAGCAGCAGGTAAGAGAGAAGGAAGAGAGAGACTAGGTTAAAGCTAAGAAGGCAGAAGAAGTAGCTAAACGTAAGGCTAAAAAACAACGTTAGAAGGAAGCTTATAACGCTGCAAAAGCTATATAATTATCTTAAAGAGGCAATAAGATAACTTTAAAAGCTTCTATAGTAAGAAGTAAGCCTGCGCGTTATATAGTAGGTGCTCGTAGTTACCCTATACCTGCAACGCCTCCTCTACCTACCTGCACCCACACTACCCGCAGCAGCTAAACAGCAACTCTATATAAGTAAAATATATAAGAGAATATTATTGCATAGGTCTATAGAGTACTCTAATAAAATATCTTGTGATAATAACTACTAAGTGTGGCTCTATAGCCTCATTTTTAAGTGAGCTATTTTGGTGGTTCAGCGCATTGCGCGAATCCGCGCATTGCGCGCACGGACACGGTATCCTTGGATCGCCGGGGTCGGGCCGTCATGCACGCTGGCTCGGACCGCAAAGACAAGATCGTGGTGTCTGACATACATAAGTGGACCCCAGCACGTTGAGCTGAAACAGAGACTGCATTGCCAAATGCTCTGTGCAGAGCTATGATTTTGGATATTAGTAGACCTTACTTGTTAGTTACTGAGAACTACCTACAGCCCTAAGTCGTCTGCCTCGAATTCTAGCAACTCCAGTCACACGAAGTCCCTGCTAGGCTACATCAACACCCTCCACTATACATTACGTAATTAACCAAGCGGTTGCGTAATTCCAGGTATCTACCTAACACTCTATAAGCCAACTACTTCACTCTATCCGGTGTGCTTAGTGCAGGGCGAGTCGACGTTACATGCAGGGTCTCAGCCTGTGGCGCGTACAGGAGGGGTGCACATCGGACTTATACAACGTCCCGGTGTGGCATGCGTTTAGCAAATCAGGTGCTCTAGGAGAGTTTGTAGCTGCTCTAGAACAGCTGAACTCTTCATGTAAGATACCCTCAACATGTTAGCCGGAGAGATGACCTTCATACAGGTATTGTAGCATTTTATTGTGTTGGCTAATTACACTACGGTGTAAAGTACTGGAAAAATCTGCCGAAAAGTAGCGTTCATTGTACTGCATCTCGGTGTTTTTTCTATCAAAGAAACAGGCATTGGCTCTAGAGGACGTGCAACCTGCTGTGAGCCAATGGTCGGACAAGTCACGACCTGTACACGCAGTTGTCTTTTCAAGATTCGCACTCGGCAGACTTATCCCACCCAGCATGTTTCCCGCTGCAAGGTGATTGGCAGCCTCCGGGTTCACCAGCACTGGATTTAACTTCTATCCCTTGCATACATTCAACGTCCGCGATACCAGGTGATCGCCGATCAACATGTTCATGACGTTCAGATGCGGTAGCCAGGAGGACGCAAACGAGATGCAGAATGTTCGCGTAACGGATCGCACGGGCCGGCCTAATAACACATCCCGTGTAGCGTGCGTTTCCTGCCGCAAGAAAAAGGCAAGATTCCCATTTCTGACATTCACTACCTTGGTAGGACAAATTGTGTCTTGAACACTAACACTGTAGCTACAGCTGCGATGCAGCCGCGACAAAGTCGGATGTCGTCGGTGCCAACAGCGTGGCACGCGATGTGTATACGATGCCCACACGAGTCGAGGCGGTAGCAGTAGCAAACGGCAAGGAAGGGCGTCGACGGACGTTGCGCAGTCAGAGACACCAGGAGGAGATAATGGTAGCAATTATCAACTGGGGTCAATTGCTCAAGGGACGAGTCACGCTTGGAATCATGATGATATTTCCTGCATCCAAGTTGCAATTCCCAGCGCAGATCCGAGACAGCAAACTGAACATCGAGCGATGCTATCCGGCTCGGATTTCCGGTCACGCAGCTGCATCGACAGCACCACCACCACCGTGGCGAAGGGAAGCAGCAGCAACCGCAACAGAGGGATTATACGCCAGAATAGGTCTCCAAGCCAGCAGGAAGGCTTTCAGCAGGCTTTTACTCAAGCAGATGCTGTAGAACGAAGCACTCAAACTGTTACAACGTGTTCCAAAGACTCTGATACTGGATTGTTCATTGACTTCACGGAACAATATTTGAACGATCCACACGGCAATTTGGCTGAAATAATTGATTCTTTCGACCCGGATGGGGTCCTATCGCACAACGACATGCCAGGTAAGCTCCAGCTCACTTAACTCGTCTCGCAAGAGGCGAGCTCGCTGCATCACATGCTCATTTAGTCCTTCAGTAGTTCAAACTTTGTCCAATTCGACGTTGACCCAACTCGACAGTTTCAACAGCAACAACAGAGGCTCAGACGGTTCTAGCCGTGCATTCAGCCACGACTCAAGCAAAAACCAATCGCTAGCTCCTCTGGTCCAACCAATGTGGTCGTCTTCTTCCAATTATTGCAGTGTCTCTAATTCCAAGTCAAACACATCGTTTTCAAGCTCGTCACGTAACGACATGGACATCGATACAGACTCACACGAGGATTTAAACAACAGCTACGACAATGGAGACTGTGAGTGCATGGAGACGGCTCTACAGATCCTTGAGGATGTCGTTATACCCTCCGTAGGTGCCGACTGGGCTATGGTAGAGAACACGATCTTTGTTCTCAGAAACAATATCTCTCGGTGTCTCATACTGTCTCAATGTCACGGATGCGAACAAGAGTCGGGCATCTGTATGCTAACACTGGTGATATATGAGAAGCTCCTGACTGGATTCGAGAACGTCGCGCAATGGTGGAGCAAACAGGGCCATCTCCAGCGAGCTCGGAGCGATAGACGTAGTTACAGAGAAAGAGAAGCTCATCAGCTGCCCCAGCAGCAGCATCAAGGACAAAAACAGCCGAAACAACAGGACAAATTCTCTAGATTGAGGTATCTCCATCAAAAGTCCCGGATTACGATGGGCAGGTATCAGATCGATACTGCTGAAGAGCACCGGGCTGTGTTAGCGACTATCATTGCCTGCCAACTGCAACGACTTGCTGAACTATTATTCTTCATGATACAACATAGCAAGAAGGTAAACTGGCTGGCGCATATGCAATATGGAGAAGGGTTGCAGATGAGAATAGAATCATTAGACAAGGCATGGAAATTAAGATAACAAGTCGAGAAGACTACAAGACTCTGATGAGTGTATTAAAAGGTCATAGAGCTACTGAAGAGAGCTCTAAGTCACTCTAGAGTATTATGAGGTAGACTTTAGCGTTTAATAGCCACTCTAAAAGTAAGTAAACCGTCTTTGGCTATGACAGAGAGGTAGGCATAAACTGCGACCCCTAATTCCATCAATCAAAAACATAGCGTATCAATTTTGCGCCAGGATATTGCTCTCAGCACTGCAAACCACGGGTCAGTTCTATCGGTACCAATTGAACGGATCGGTCCGCACAGCTAAACTCTATAGAACACTTTGAGTCATGAACCCCGTCACGACAAGTTAGACGTCAAGCAGCAACTGCAAAATTATCGTAACGCTACCACACTTGCCGCCGCGTTGATCAAAGGACTTCAACTTTCATAGTCAACATGGTTCATCTGGATGAGCTCGACGCAATTGCTATACAGGCGCTCTCTGAGTTAGGCGTTACACTGGACTCACCACTACCACTTGTTACACCAACCATCCCAGTCGCATCTCAAAATCGCCCTCTCCGCCGACGAAAGATACAGACAATCTACCTCCTCCGCCTCGAATACCCCCTCCCCACAGCCCGCGCTGTAGCAAACGCGCTTACACTCCCCTGCGTTCCCCAAACAAGCATTGCAAGCGCCGAAGTCGACACCGCCCATTTCATCCACCTCACACAGTCCGACGTCACCGCGCTCGAATCCTGGACCGCCATCCACCACCTCCGCAAACGGTGGACGAAGTTGCGCCTCAACAAGGCGCACAAGGACCCTGTTCCTCCCGCTCCTCGGCCGCGATCCCACGCTCCCGCATCACCGGCCTGTGGGCGCACCTCCACCTGCCGACAAAAGTAGTGGCCTGCCCTGCGCGCCTCTCGGGCTTATTCGAAGTCCCCGTTTCCTCGCTCTCCCTGTTGGAGCTTGCTACGCTAGTCGATGGGCGCATTCGCATCTGGGCTGGTAAATACAATGCGCTTGCCGATTGCCCGGGTGAGCGTATTGAAGGGTGTGCGTATGTTGTCACGTCGCATGAGGAGGAAGAGGCGTTGATATTGTACGAGGGTGATGGCTACGAGGTTGTTGCTGCGCGGTTTGTTGCTGGTGGAACCGAGGTGCTGGGCCGTACGTTTCGGTTCGCAGGTTGTGAGGGTGAGTTGGGTGGATAGGTGGAACGCTACAGACGACCATCTGCAGTGTTGTGTGGATTAGCGGCTGGCTGAGGTTTTCAGAGCGCTTCGTGACCTCGCACTTCAGACCATTTCGCGAGAGCAACTGCGAAACTATCCTAAGCAGCAACAAATTGAATTCCCGTCTTGCTTTGTGGGATGCATTGTGGTCGGGAACGTGGGCGCTAGGATCTAGGGTGTCTATGTCGTTGGGCTTGCAAATGACTTCGAATCCAGCTCTGAAGGAAAACGGCAGATATTGAGAGATGGGCGAAAGAGGAGAAGTATGCGGGGACAGGATGTGAGGATGATGCGCGAAGGGGCGAGACGGGACGGTGAGGCTACGTAGGAAAGAGGGACGGCTGTACAGTGGTGCGAATTGGCTTGGGAAGAGAGGACATTGCGCGAATGGGTGATCAACGTGCGACTGGACAGGATATGGCTTGTGATGGCTCGTTAAAGAGAAGTACATGTAGTCTAGATGATGGTGTTTGGCACATTGGTGATGTCCTGGTAGGTGTGTTTTTAACTTCCGCATCGCTCCTACTTCAACAGCACGTCTACCAACCTTAGATAGATACATTGACAACACTATACACAACAAACGACCTCAAGCCTTGATTTTCGATGTGGAACATGTTAGTGAGGGTCTTGGCATAGCATCTGATGAAGTCTTGGTATAGCATCTGATGAATAGACACAGAACGATCAAATTGGACGGCGCTAAAAGCAAAGCAGCTGAGATCTGGGAAGCTTTTTATCTCTCCAGACGGTGACCTATACTTAAGGGAAGTGTCCGAGCAACACTAGCTTATTGAAGATTACGATGAAGATCAACGGAATGTGATGAGCATGTCGTGTTGGTCCCTCAGATCGACTGGCGATGTTGAGTGGCGAATAACGTGACCTTCATAGTGTACCAAGCAACGTGGCTTGCACTAGTGGGCCTCGACCTCCGACCAATGCATGCATCGCGCATATCATGTCCGCCAAACTTGTAGCTTCATAAGATCTACCTACGCACAGGCCTGAGCTGAGATTCATGCAGAACCTTATCACCGATCTTGTCTGCTGAAAGCAACGAAAACCAAGTACGTTTAGCGAGTGCTAACGTCAACCGAACCGCGTCTGTACACGATAAGCAAGAAGAACCAAACAAATCAAACACCAGATCAGAGGAAAGAGCTATTTTGATCCTAGTCAGTCTGCTTCTCTAATTGACGTGGCTGGCGACAGCGTCGAAAGGGGCCAGTTCGAGGGCTGGGTCGTCTAGCATGGACAATCTTGGAACGCTTGATGCCGCATTCGACTGTTCATCTCAGTCTGGGTCTATACACGGACCATCGCATCGATCAATCTCGACTTGCGGGGTGGCGATCCTCGAGCTGAAGCAGCGTTTAGCTGTTATGCATAAAAAGCGATGCCATCCCCATTCCGGTTTTCAGGCCATTCGCCGGATTCCCAGGCCTCCGTGAAGATCGGCTTGTCTGCCTACATATCAGTTAAACGTATTTCTCGGCAACCTACTCTCCGCCAACCGGAGTCTTGACTTCGCATTGAGACTTGACCAACCTTTTGTCTCAAAGCGCGGAATTTCTTTCCGGAGGCCAAAATGATTGACGGGAGCACTATCGCAGCCATTCTCACCGGCATCCTCGCTCTCATTGGCGCACTCGCGTCTGCATGGATGTCTGGATGGAACGAACAACGCATGCAGTCTCGTGCAAACGAAAAAACACTTGCCCGATACTCAGTACCTCTTCTGATCGCAGCTTGGGATCTTGCTAATTGGTTTTACGACATCACTGAGTATGAGAACTATAAGCCATCACGATGCGCTGCATACGGCGATGGCTGGAGTCCCAAATTCACCTCATACCTACTTGGCCAATACTTTGCTGGCGTTCACATAATCCGCGAGATGACGCATTTCTTTGCACACATAAAGGGTCCAGAGGCCGAAAAGCTGAAGAAACTGCTTTGGAAGATTCAAGACGAGTTCGTATCTATGAACTACGAAGGACGAGAGAGCCTAGAGATGCGCTGGTTTGAGGGTGACATACTGGCTGTGCAAGAGCATATGACGGAAGAGGTTGATCATGATGGCGATGGGACTGCACAGGAATTACGGACAATTGGTTGGGTTGAGTTCCAGAAGGCCTACGCACCAGCTTCTGAGCCTGAAAATGAGAACTCGCCCGAACTGTACAAGCTTTTTGATTGGTACGAAGTCGAGTTCCAACGCGTCATTTACCGCCGCTTCAAATGGCTATATAGGCATGTACACACAGCGGATAATCCTCAGGATTATGGGAAAACGAAGGAGAAGCTCGAAAAAGCAAGGATTAAGAAGAAGCAGGAGATAGAGGAAGTAATGATCAACAACGATCGTGAACGTGCTGAATCTCGAGATTATGGGACTCCAAAGGATAAGTTCGAAGAAGAAGAAGAAAAACAGAGGAGGAAGTTGGAGAAAGAGAAAAAGGAAGAGCTGGCCACGATCAAAAAGACGATCGAAAAGCTGGACGCCGAGGAAAAGGAGATCAACGAGGAGCGAGAAAAGTACCCAAACGTTAGCGTCATAGTCCCCGATCACCGAGTCCGACGTCTCCAACACCTGCTGAGCGATCTTGTGGAATTGCTAGACACAGTTTCTACTATGAAACTCAATCGTCCGGTGCGGAGGTGCGAGATGAGTTACGACAGGGTATCCGTGATAAAATATGGAGAATTCGCATTCGATCACCAGAAAAACCCGTCGGGCCTGGATACCGGAGACCGTGTCCCTTGCGACTGTAGTTCTTTATACTGCAATCCAACCCAGACAGACAACAAAGAGCGGCAACTTCCAACCAAAGAAAAGCCGAGTCGCCTGACGTGGCGGAAGTTTTTGAAGCCCTCCAGCCAGAAAATAGCCAGGCAAGATACTGCTTCTACGCAGAGGAAGACTATCGTTGAACAGAGCAAAGTTTGAATCAGTTTTGCATTGGGTAATACCAACACATTGATGGCGATCCACCATCCCTCTGCGTTGCGATGGTCTTGGAATAGTCACCTAAGCAACGAACCAGAATAGACCACAGCAAGCCCTGTATAGAAACACTCAGGAATGGTGCGAACACACCGTCATTGACAGGAATGTTTGGGACGCTATTCATGGCCTTGAAGACGCACTAGCCTCTTTCCCATTTATGCGGTGGATTGCCAAGACTCTTCCTTTGGTCAAGCAGTGCCTGGAACGCGTAGGCGAGCGTCCACCCACGCGAGCAAAAGATTGTAGCCATGTTTGAGTTGCTTCGTTTTCATGGCACGTTATTACGCGGCATAATCAGAGCGACCGGATTCGACATGGTTTCAAAATAGAGAGCGAGATGTCGAACTAAAGAACAGGCATAAAGTATCATTGCGTAGATCACAAGAAGCTTATGGCAACGGTGTGGTTGCTTAAATTCCGGAAGCTTGGCGAACATGTTGAAGTGTGAGGAAATAATGTATGAAGCAAGCAAGTGGCAAATGTTGCGTGCAATGACAAAAGGGGTAAGTATTCAATATAGACTGAAGACTTCGCAGCACCTAGCTGTTAATGGAAAGTGACTTAAACAGGCAAACAAAACATCTTAACTTTAACTTTAGCACTTCATTGTCTAGCATAGCGTGCTTTACTGTCACTTGCAGAGAGTTGCTGCTAGATAAGGAATATTCGAGCCGCAGTTTTTAGGACCGTAGTCACATCCAGCCTTCCACAACAGTGAACAAGAAACGTGTAGGACCATTCTAGTTATCCGGTATATGAATCTGTCGTGACGTAACTCTAGAGAGGTTCCATCGCGTACTCTGTCCCTGTTCTGACCGAGATCTAGCACTGGGTGATGTTCGCGTTGTAACTTCTTCCTAACGCGTTGACTCGTTGTAAGAGCGAGGTCACTTGTCATTTTTTTTATTACTATTGATTCGAACGCTGGAAGCCTACTCGCAATGACCAGGCCAAATTTCTCACAACTGACTTGAGATCATCCTCTCCCTAACTCCCTCTAGCTGGACATCTCATTCTGTTACTACCAAGGAGTCCTCTCCTAGATAAATTGGAGATTGTTCGTTGTGCGCGATGCTTCCATCTCTCACAAGCGACTTAGACGCTGTTGTTTGAGCCAAACCACTCGACAACACAACAGCCTCATGGTGCATCAATTGATGTGGAGCCTGAATTTCCTCATGGTGTGTATGGCTCTTGCCCATCCCGCTGAGCGGCTGAGCAGCCCTCGAATTCTTGATCGACGCACTGCGATCGGACAAGTCATAGCTTTGGGTATTCCCGTGTACACTGATCAGCTTGCCGTGTCCGAATCCTGTATTCAGACTCTCGGTGAAGCGCTTGAGTGCTGCGATGGTGGCTGCGGCGATCGAATAGGTCATCTGTATTGCTTGCCAGATGACGACCATGGCCGCTGTGAGCGAGACGTCGGCAGTGGAGCTTAGGTCTTTCGTTGCGCCGTTGCGCAGGATGGTGAATACGATTGTGCTAAGTGGGAACGATTAGCAGATAACTGGATTCTTTGCGTAAGTATGTTCAGCTTACGGAATGCGAAGCCAGAACGCCATTATGACGACGAATTTACTCTTCGGACGCATCTGTAACTTCCAGACCAGCTGGAGTGGGAGAACGAGTATCATGAGTTCGGTCGCGATGTCGAGACCTGTGATGACACGCCATCTAAGCCCCTGGCGAGGGCAGGCTGTGTCGTTCGACGATATATCCCAAGCAAAGCCTGTAAAGCCAGTGCATCTAGCGGTCAACAAAATGATGGAAGAGACGCATTGAATTAAGACTGAAACACCAACAGAGTACTGAAGTCGTTGGTGCGCGGCCTTAAGCGTCGTGCGGAGCAGCATTGATATCACAGCCAGTTTCGACACACATAGCGCTGTGATCCATGCTAGATTGCTGGCTAACACCAGCGCGTTCAGTCTGTCAACTTTGTTCTGGTGCGCAACAAAGAGTCTCATGGGGCGAGCCAGCCCAGCGTCTTTCGCGGCATAGCTACAGCCAAAGAATATCGATGCCAGAGCCTGCGAAATGTGGCACGTTAGATGATTCATCTGAATGGAGTTACTACTTCACTTTGAAGCTAGAGCGGTTATCGTACCGTGGCCAACAAGACTATCAAGTCGTCAACACCAAGTCTCCTCCATCGGATATACAGTCGCAGGCTAAGCATACACAAGGTGTAGCACAAACATATGGAGAGAGTGAATTCAAGACTTTTGTTGTAGCCGTGGTGGTGAGGTGCATGAGCGATCTGTTCGGCCATCGAAGTCGAACATTGGTACCAGAAATGAGAAGAGGAAAAGCTCTGCTCTGCCTCTACGAACACGCGATCACAGGACCTCGACAACACCAACAATGGGTCGGGTTTGAACAAAGGCCGCTTCTCACGTTACACAACAGGTCATGCTCTGGCGTGTGCGTGTAGAGTGGCGCGGGGGCGCTGTGATCCATGACGGCCAAGCATGCTGTGCAAGATGATCCTGTTGTGTGCTTGTTCGACATCCCAGCTATCACCACGCTTTTCGCTCGTGTTGTGACACAATCCAGGCGATGGGATGATTTCCGTCTCGTTGAAAGAAAAAGAAACGCCCAGTCACTTCCACAAACGAGCCGTGGCAGGTCCCGCTTACGGCATGCATGGTGGCTGACAAGAGCGCATTGAAATCGCGAAAGTAAAGTTGACTAAAATGCTCTGTTGCCGATATGACCCAGCCAAAGCGCATCTTGCATTGGGTGAGAATTGTCGGAAGCGTATGTGAACGGACGTCGTGTGTGATCGCCCCGCTGGTGGTAGGGCAGCAGGTGAGTGGAGAAGACGGAACGAACGGTGGCGCTGTGGGATGTGCGGGCCCTAGCACGCTGCGGACCGTCTTTGTCGGGTGGCCTGGACCCACGCCACTTGATCGAAATAGGCCTGCCCTTGTGGGGGAATTCATTGTCCGAGCGCCTCGAGATACTGCCGATTATATGTACAGGGATCATAAACACTCAGTCGCTCAAGCAACAACTTGACATATCTCCCCGCTAAACCCTACCACCGGGTCTTCGACAAACATTGGCAAACCCCGAGATTGCTTTCTACAATGGCAACAGTTGTTGAAGGGAAACCTGGAGGCTCTGTCGAAGAGTGCGCAATGGGACATGACGGCGGCGAACAGATGCGTGGCAGCACCCTGGGAGGGACTTCACACGATGCTCGCGATATGTATCGGATGGGAAAGAAGCAGGAACTACGTGTAAGCTCAATGTAGCCCGGCATTCGGTCACAGCTGACTTCGTGGCAGAGAAATTTCCGTCTCATCTCGATCATCGGCTTTGTTGTTGTCCTCCAATCGACATGGGAGAGCGCGCTGCTGTGAGTGTTCTACCACAGTGTTCTCGGACATGATCTGACATGCTTGAGGTCTGCTTACTTCGGCCTGTTCAATGGGGGCACAGCAGGCGTGATCTGGATGACTGTCATCACATGGTTCTTCGTCATGGCCATGATAGCCTCACTCGCTGAGATGGCTTCAATGTAGGTCAGGCTGGGAGTTTCAGTTCACATCGCTGACAATTGCGAAGGGCTCCAACCGCAGGTGGACAATACCATTGGGTCAGCGAGTTTGCACCGACTGCATTCCAAAAGAGCCTCTCGTATATTGTTGGCTGGAGCGCAGGCGTGGGCTGGGTGAGCGGAATCCCCGCCTGTGCTCAGATGCTATCGTCCCTTGTCATTGGGATGGTTCTGCTCGTTCATCCCGACGCTCCAATCGGCGAGCTGTGGCACGTTACTCTGATCATGATGCTGTGGCTGTTTCTCATGGTGGGCTTCAACATCTTCTTGGCACAACACTTGCCACTGGCTGAAGGCATCGTACTGGTCCTGCACGTTTTTGCTTTTTTCGCCTTTCTGATCCTCTTCTGGACTATGGCCGAACGATCACCTGCCGAGGAGGTATTCGCAGCATTTTACGACGGCGGCGGCTGGGGCTCCCTGGGAACATCCGCACTCGTTGGTCTCTCAACCCCGCTGTGGTGTTTCATCGGGCCGGACGCCGGAGCACACATGTCCGAGGAACTCAAAGACGCCTCCGTGGTTCTCCCCAAGGCCATGATGTGGGCTGTGTTTTTCAATGGCGTCTTCGGAATTATCATGATGATCACGTTCGTGTTCTGTGGCGGAGCACTCGATTCAGTTCTGGAGTCCCCTACCGGCGTTCCAGTGCTCCAAGCTGTGTACAATGCCACAGGCTCTGTAGCGGGTACTGTCATCATGGGCGCTATCTTGGTCGTCCTGGTGTTCTTCGCGGCGGTGTCCGTGACGGCAGCATCTTCGCGACAGATTTGGGCTTTTTCCCGTGACAAAGGTCTCCCGTTCTCTTCGTGGATTGAGCACGTTCGGCCTGGGTGGGATATTCCTGTGAATGCGCTGCTGGTCTGTCTAGGATCGTCGCTGGTTCTAGCCTGCACCAATTTCGGCTCGGAGGTCACTCTCAACGCGATCGTTTCCATCTCGAACGCTGCGCTGATCTTTTCCTACATCATCTCCATTGGGTGCGTGCGGCTCAAGCGCTTGCGGGGCGAGCCTCTGCTACCTCGCCGCTGGAGCCTAGGCAGGTGGGGAGGCCTTGTCAACGATCTGGCACTCGTCTTCCTGCTGATTGCCTTTGTCTTTTCATTCTTCCCAATGACACCCAATCCGACCGCTGTCGACATGAACTGGGCAGCCCTGATGTTCGGTGCAATGGCGATTCTTGCGACAGTCAATTACTTCGCGAGCGCACGGCACATTTATATCGCCCCTGTGTCGTTGATCAAGCAGGAGTAGAGCAAACTATGGCCACAATTGAGCTCGGTGGATGTTCGACATGTAGTCAACCATCCCGCCTGCAGTTTCTGTACCGCGCTAGTGTAGACACGGTTAGCTCTTCACCAATCAGTCGTGATCTCCACTCACCTCCACTGTCAAGTCAGGCACCACAATGTCATGACTCGCTCGAATTGAGATTTCGATTGTAGCTTACCATCACTACACTGCCGCTTCCGCGTTCGTAATCGAGTAGTGCAATACCGCATCTCAATTTCTACACCATGGCTCAGCGCCTTACTGAATCCGACATCATATTCCCACACTTGTCGAACACTCCAAACTTCTCCAGCACATTGTCTTCGCTGAAACGCTCAGCGCTGTCCATCACCAACCGCCTCAACTCCATAACCGCAGACAGCGAGTTTGTCACCAGTGTAGCCACCTCATATGGCTTGCCGCTTGTCGCAAATGAGCGCTGCGGAAGCTGGTACATCCCCCTGGACCTGAAAGCTGCAAGCGTTTACTTCAAGAGCACGGACGGTCACATGGGCGAATGGGCGTTCAGCTTACGCAGACTTAACTTGCAGCTCCTGGATGTAGTGAGCAAGCATGGAGGGTGTGTGATTGTTGACTCTACGCGGAGGGGAAAGAGCATGCCAGATGCGCTCAGCAAGACAGTGCCGTTTTGGTGTTGCGTCATTAACAGAGCTGTCTTTGGTGTGGAGAGGAAGGGAGATGACGCGTTGGCGTTGTGCACCCCGCCTGCTGCAGTGTCTGAAAGCGAGAATGTGCAGATGGAGAGGAGAATCGACGGCTTTGTACAGCAGTTCATGGTATGCCATTTGAACGCGTGTTGAGAGGATATCACACTCACGGCAGGAGTAGGACATTTGCAAGCCAGACATCCCGTCACTGCGGTCCAAGCTGCAAAAGCCCCTGCGGCCACTATGGGTAACTCAGACTTCAATCCTACCCCACGACCCCCCAGAGTTTCCGGACTTCCACCCCGTCGTTCTCTGCACCGCATCTCGCCGTGTCCGCGGCGGCGAAGCATCAGAGGGCGGCTACATCCAGGGCGCCGCCGACGACCACGAAGCCTGGTCGCACGGCCTCACGCCTCCCCTTTTCTGGCGCAACAAAGCCTCACTCCTCCACACAAACGAAGAGAACCTCCCCGCCGCCATCGCCTCGCTCACCACCCAAGACCAACCCACCGCCGCCGCCCCAACCCTCATCAAACCCACCACCACCCTCTACGTCTCCGCCAGCCACGCCATCGACCTCACCCCCTTCGACACAGTCATAAGCTGCACCCCCGCGCCCCTCCCCCACGCCTCCCTCACCGCCGCCCGCGTAAAAGCATATCTCCACCTGCCCTGCCCGGCAGGCAAACTCGGCTCGCGCGCCCTGCGCCCCCAGCTCCCCGCCCTGCAGCGCCTGGCCTCCCCCACCGCCGCGCCCAAAACCCTCATCTGCTGCCCCACGGGCACCGACCTGGCCGTCGGCACCGCACTAGCGTACCTGTGCCTGTTCGCCGACGACGCGGGCGCGGTGGATGTCCGCACCGTGCGGCCGCACGCCATCACCAAGACGCTGGTCAGGCAGCGGTTGAGCTGGATCACGGCGGGCGCGCCGGCGCTGAATCCGAGTCGTGCGACGCTGCAGAGCGTGAATGCGGCGCTGATGTCGAGTGTGTCTGGGGGCGCGCTGCCCCAGGTACGGGATCCGGGGGCGTGTGATGCGGCGTGGGAGCCGCTCTCGACGGCGGGCGAGGGAGGCGATGGAGATGAGGGGGGCGTGGGAGGTGGTGCAGCCTTCGACGACAAGCTCGCGCCCGCGCCCGCGGCGCTGCATATGCCCCTTCGTTCGCGCTCGCCTGCGCACACCGAAACGGCCGCCGAACCCAGTACCCCGATCCCACCTCCCATCACACCCCGGCCCTCCCTTCCTCGTACACTCTTCGCCAACCTCCCCTCAAAGTGGTCCTTCTCACGCACCCTAACCTCGACCCACGCGTCCCAGCCCAGCGGCACCGCCTGCGGGACTGCAGTCTTCAGCACCACGGGGGTGTCGGACACGCTGGATTATGCTGAGGAGGGGGTGTTGACGACCGAGAAGGGCGTGGCCATGGGCGTGAGGCGGGGGTATATATGGCGGCTCTCGTCTCCAACTAATGGTGGGATGGTAGTGGGGGGTGAGGGCGAGGGGGTAGAGCACGGGGAGGTGAGGAGAGAGGCGGAGGGCGAGGAGGCGGAGAGGGAGGCGAGAGGTGAGCCGGGTAAAAACGCAGAACGGGTGTGTATATCCATCCACTTCCCCCCCTCCCCCTCCTCCTCATCCCCCTCATCCTCCTCATCCTCCGCATCGCCCAGCAACGACCCCAGCATCGGCGCCCTGTTCCTCCAAATGTCCACCTTGACCCGAAGTCAGCGAGACGGCGAGGCCGTGTTCGAGGCGCACAACCGCGCCCCCCACCTGTGCGGTCGGGATACGTACACCGCGCGCTGGCGGTTTGGGGGTGCGCTGCTGCGAGACGAGAGGGCGGGAGCGGGCGCGGATGGTAGTCTGGGACGCAGGGGGGATGGGAGGGAAGGCGGGAGGGACAGGGCAGGAGAGTGGTGGGAGGTGGAGTATGAGGCCAGGGGGCCGGGGAAGGGGTATGTGAGTTTGACGCGGTATGAGCGGGTGGAGTGACGCGGTATGAGCGGTTGTCGTGAAACGAGCAGAGACAACGAGGACGGCTAGTGCGGGTGGATGTATGTAGTGACTGATGGGTATCGTATCTGCATTTGCTACACCAGCTGCTACTTCTGTCTTGCTACTCCACTGCTCATCCATCCTACGATCCCTGCTCTGCAGCTCCTCGCCACGCCTACTCCACCCCCCAATTCGGATCCTCATCCACCTCCCCCACAATCTCCACGCCCTCCTCAAACGCCACCGCCTTCTCCTTCCTCCCCCTCTTCTTCCTGCCCTTCTCCCCTTTCTCCGCCTCGCCCTCGTCCACCACGCCCGCCAGCTTCCGCTGCTTATCGCGCTCCTCGCGCTCTCTGAGCGCCTCGTCGATCTGCGCGCGCATCCGCGCCTCCTCGCCCTGCAGCTCGCTCTTGATAGCGTCTGCATCGGCGAGCGCGTCGTCGTCGAGGTTGCTGGCTTCGAGGAACGCAGACCAGTGGGACGCGAGCTGGCTCTCGCCGCGCAGGGCGGCCTTGACTAGCGCGGGGTTCTCGCGCTCCTCGCGGGTAAACTTGGTTTTAATGCTGCGCCGCGGCACGCCGGGGAACATGTGCGCGATCATGCCGAAATCGGTGCCGAAGGAGCGGAGACCCTGGTAGAACAGCTCCGTGGCGTCGGGGGTCCAGCGCTTGCCCTGCCCGGGCAGCACGAAGTCGTTGGGGAACCGGCGGTTCGCTTTCATGAAGCTGCGCGCCGTGATGCGGGTCGTCAGGTCGTCTTCCTCGGTGACGTGCATCAGGGCGAGGTCGCGGTCGGCGTCGCGCTCGCGGTCGATGAGGGCCGAGTCGTGGACGAGTTCGATGCGGCCGTCGACGAGGTGGTAGCGGGGGCCGGTTGGGGCGGCGGGCGGTGGGGATGCGGCGAGGAGGAGGTCCGAGGCGGCGCGGGATTCTTTGGTGGAGATGGGGCGCGCGTCTTCGGTGCGGCGGCGCTGTTTGACGGCGTCCCAGTCGATTTTGCGCATTTCGCGCTCGCGGCGCGAGAGTTTGCCGACGCGGATGTTGCGGGATGCGAGGTCGTCCATGTGCATGGCGTCCGGGTCGATGGTGTGGTCTTCGGCGTCGGAGGGGGTGTCTTCGCGCGGGGGGCGGCCGCGGCGCTTGGGTTCTGTGGATTCGTCGCCGTCAGGGGTGGGTTTCTTCTGGCGCGCGCGGGGCTTGCGTTTGGGTGGAGCGGCGGCGTCGCCCTCGGTGTCGTCGACAGCCGGCTGCTTGCCCTTATCCTTGCGCGGTTTGCGCGGCTTCTTGGGCAGGGGGAGGCCGTCTTCTCCGAGTTCTGCGGTGTCTGCCGCCCGCTTGCCTCTTGATCTGGCGCTCGCGCGTGTCTGTGTGGGCTCTGCCTCTTCCTCGTTGCCGTCTTCGTTCTCCTGCTGGTCGGCCTCCTCGCCCGCTGTCCCAGTCGTCTTCTTCCCTCGAGGGGCGCGCTTCTTCTTCACTGGCGGCTCGACCGCTTCACCGTCCACTGGCTGGTTCACGGCGGTCCACGGCAGGGTCCGCCTCCTCCCCTTGGGCTGTGCGGGTGTGTCGTCGGTGGGCGGTGTGGTAGCAGGTTCGCCAGACTCTCCAGTGGAAGTGGTCGCTCCTTCATCTTGCGTCAACTGTGGTGTGGGCTGTGGCTGCGGTGTCGAGTCGGCGGTTTGCGTCGGCGGGACCATGACGGCTACTGGGACGGTCGGCGTGCTCTGACGGGGCGGCGAGTCGAGTCGTCGTCGCTTGGGCGACCGCCCGGCCTCGATGTCGTCGTCGGGGCCATGCTCGATACCGCGCTCGAGGCTGTCTGCGGCGGGAGGCGGCTGCTTTGCTGGCGGGGCATCTTCGACGTGTGGTGCTGGCGCGGGGGCGTCTTGCGTCTGGGCGGCAGGTTCTTGGGTGGGCGCGGGCGTGGGCAGTAGAGGCGCGGGCGCGGGCGTGGGCGCTGGATCGGCATTCGACGATTCGGGCTCGGCGGCGGTGGGCAGTGCGGGCGCGGGGCCAGTTTCTTGCGTGGTGTTCGAGGCAGCTACCGGCGCTGGGGCAGTTTCTTGCGTGGAATTCGAGGCAGACACGGGCACAGTCTTCGGCGCACCTCCCGTCGCACCCGGCCGCCGGCGTGCGGCTTTGGGCGCAAACTTCTTGCCCGACGCGCTCTTGTTGATGAACGAGCTGAAGGTCGCGGGCTGCGCCTTGTCCGCCGGCTGCGTCGGGGCGTCCTCGGCCATGGTGGGCGGCGTGCTTCTGCTCTTCACGGCGTGCACTTCTTCACGACATGCGTGGGGCGGCCAGGCGCGTCGTCGTTCGTCGGGGACCCGCTTCCGCTTCGTAGCGCCACTGGCCCGTGCTGGTCACGTGCGCGTTCAACGCTTGGCCGCCGTCTTTTGTCTGCCACTGCCTCTCCTCACTCCCCGGGCTCACACGACACGCCCGCGCCGCCGCCTCGCACCCGCCATCCGCTCCCATCTCTTTCTCCGGCGCAGCGCTCACTTCTACTCGCCCGCCTTCCGATGAGGCTCGAAGCCAGGACCGTCGCACCCCCGTCGCTTGACAAGGTCAAGATGGAGGACCGCAAGAGGCCCAGCGGGCACGACGATGCCCCTCCCGCAAAGAGGCAAGCCGTGACCGTCAACGGTGCTCGCTCGCATCCAGACGCTGACATGCCATGGAAAGATGACATCGAGGTTCGCCCCCGAGCGCCGCAGACTCTGCCTCGGCAGCCCACAACGCTAATGCCGATTGACGTGCAGGCTTACCAGAAGGATGCCATTCTGCGCCAGATGCGCGAGTACAAGCGCGAAAAGGCCACTCTCGAGGCCCAGCTGGCCGACGTCGAGTCCCGCTCGGCCTTCCACGACCAGGAGCTGCGCACCCTCGACACGTGGTTCGACCAGGTCAGTAGCCCGATCCTCTGTAACGCTCTGCCTGACTCCCCCAGCTGGTCGACGAGATCAAGATATTGAGCGGCGAGCGCGTGACAGGTGACGCTTCGTCACGGGAGGTGCCGCCCCCGCTGCTGTTCGAGGACAGCGAGAGCTTCAGGAAGCACCTGTCGAAGCGAAAAGACACCATCCTGGCGTCATTGTCCGGCCTGTTCGCAAAGTATCCCCCCCGGAGCCCGGACGTCGCCGATCTTGAGCACCAACTATCGCAGCTGCTGGCCGCGCAGAAGGAGCATGTCGTGCAGTCTCAGAAAATCATGTCCGAGAAGGAGCAGCTTTCTGACCGCCTGGACACCGCCACGCATCGCTATCTGGTCGCTGAGAAGAAGATTGACAGGTTCAAGAGCCAGCAGGTGCAGAAGTTAGAACAATCAGCCGTAGCAACCACAACAAAAGAGGACACTCCGTCTTCTGGCGTGAAGAAGGAGGCTAACGGTACAACGCCGGAACCTGCCGCCAGCGAGGAGCTGGAAACTGCGCGCGCCCAGGCTGTAGCAGAAGCATCCAAGCGGAAAGCGCAGCTGGACGATGTTGAAAAGGAGAACAAAAAGCTGACCGAGGAGCTGTCGGCATTAAAAGTCAAGCTGACAGGACTCTCCGACGACGACTACGCCAAAACCGATCTTTTCAAGGCATTGAAGTCCCAGCACGAGGATGTCATAAAACGGATTAATCACCTGGAAGCGACTAACATTCAACTACGGGAAGAGGTGCAGAAGTATCAGGCTGAGCGGACCGCGTATCGAATAAAGATTGACGACGAATCGCGATCATCATTAGCAGAGTCGGAGAGCGCCGTCTCTCAGGCAGAGGCCAATCTGGCGCGCATTCGCAACGCCCGCGACGAGCTGGTGGCGAGGAACAACATCCTTGAAACCAGCCACCGGGATAGTGAGGCCTCTGTGAGTCAGTCGAAAGAGCTTGTGGGCGCCTGTGAGAGTCGCATTGCGGCGCTGGAGTCTGAATGCGAGCGGCTGCGGCTGCAGATTGGGGAACGCAAACCGGACGGCGAGCCGATGGAGACGGATGCGTCGCCAGAGCAGCTGCGGGCGAAGATTGCGAATCTCGAAACCCAGCTCAAGCTGCTCAGCGGCGAGCTGCCGTCGATGGAAGCTGCATGGAAGAAGGCACAGGCAACTGCAGGAAAGAAGATTGTGGACGTTGCGGCATGGGAGGAGAACGTGGCACGCGCCAACGCCGACAAGGCGAAAGCCGACCAGAAGTTCTTCGCAGCGATGAAAGCCAAGGGCGAGATGGAGCAGCAGATCCGCATCCTGCGGTTACAAGCCTCCAAATCAACCGAAGTCGTCACGCAGCTGAAAGAAGCCGACTCGCTCAGCCGCTCGCTCGTCGACAAGCTCGAAAAGCAGACCGCCGAAATGCGCTCCCAGATGGACGAGCTCTCCGCCCAGCACCGCCAGCTGCAGTCCAAAGTCAGCGAAGGCGCCATCTCTTCCGAACGCGTCTGCACTCAAATCGCCGAATTCAAGAAGATCGTCGAGGCCAAGGACACCGCCTTCCTCGCCGCCCGCCACACGCAGCGCGAAGCCTGCACCGAGCGCGACGGCCTGGCCGCGCAGGTCTCCGGGCTGAAGGAGCAGGTCGCCGTGTGGAAGAAGAAGAGCAAGGGCGAGCAGAGCGCCGACGTCGCCCTCATGGAGACGATGCTGCAGTGCCAGATCTGCAAGTCGCGCGTCAAGAACACGTGCATCAAGACGTGCGGCCACCTGTTCTGCCACGACTGCGTCCAGGACCGGCTCACGAACCGCGCCCGCAAGTGCCCGAGCTGCGGGAAGGCGTTTGGCGGGAATGATACCATGCGGGTGCATTTGTAGGTGATGGGGCTGTATTCTTGTCTTGGGCGAGGCCGATGGTGTACGAGCGAACAGCAAGCGGCACGGCAGAGCGGATGGCGAATGGCGAACGGCGTACGGCAGTGAACGGCACGGCAGTGAATGGTACGGCAGCGAATGGCGAACGGCGTACGGCAGCGAACGGCGCAAGGCGCACGGTGTCCGGCGAACGGTGTACGGAGTACGGAGTTTCAACACACCCACCCACTTTCCGGGGTGTATTCTATCTAGTAGCTTGCTTTTGCGTTTTCCGGCGGGTACGATACGACACGACGCGCTTCGGACGCGAGTGGGAAGAGACGGAGAAACGGGATCCTAGGCCCAAGGACGGCATGTATGCGATGGGTTGGCATGTGATGGCATGGGCTGGGATGGCATGGGATGGTATGGCATGGCACGATAGTAGAGCGCAGCGTTGTCGCGCCACATGTTTGTTCTGGCCGAGCGAGCGAGCACGCGAATGAATGCGGATGAGTAATTCAGAATTCTCCCACCTCCCTCTCCCTCTCCCTCTCCCCCTCCCTCTCCCCCTCCCTCTCCCTCCCCCTCTCCAGTTCATGTAGACGTGTAAACATGTGCACATGCAGCGGCGATCTTGTCTATTGAAAGCGGGCAGAACGACGAAGCGTTCAGTCCTAACATCAACATTAACTTTCTCTAGATACAAGAGGATATCCCGAGTTTACAACAACACGGCGTTAGTTAGTACTAAACAGCCCTTCCATGCTAAACCTTAGCTCACGCGCTTTTCCATCCAGCGTAGAGCATCTACCTAACACAACACAACACCACTCACCGTTACTAACTACCAACAAATGCCATATACACCGGTAGCTTGAGTACAAGTGCAGCAGAAACCGCACCACCTAACCCAAAGCCCGCCCAACCGCGTGTATGTGTATATATACGTCCCCGTCTTTCCGTCCCTGCAGCCCGCAGCCCGCAACACGACACTTGCCATGCGGTGTGCAGCAGAAAAAGGGTCTTGACGCATCCTGCGCTGTGAACTCGCGACGCGTTGCTGCACCGTCGTTTAAAACACCTCCGAGGGACCAAGCATGCAGCCCTAGTTACTAGCTGAGCAGCGTAGGTATCGGTTCATTCCTTTCTGGCGGTTAAAGGACTTTGATTTTATAGTATGTCTCCCCCTGGTCTAGATCTTAGACATCTTTCCGTGCAAAGGTTTATTAACCCAAAACCATAGTGTTTCGTGGCTGATGGCACTGCGGAAACCCTCATAGGTACCTACCCCAGCACCAAAGCCCCCGACAAATCTATCGCCGCGTTCCCCTTCTCGACAAAGGAGCATGGATAAGGAATTCTCAGCACCTTTACCAGTACCGATAAAAAGCCGTGCGTCTTGAACAATCAGCTGCGAATAGGTGCCAGGCTGTACTTTAAAGGCAGTCCAGGCCTGTTCTCGGCATAATCTTGAGCAGCGCGACCAACCAGCTATTGAGCAGGATTAAGGATTCTTACCAGGCGGTGCAGTGTTTACTGCGACAGCCCTCTCTTAAGAGCCTTACAAAAGCGCAGTACAGGTTCGATTAAGGCTTGCCTGGGTATGGCGCGGTGTCCTTGCAGCCCCTATATATGATACCTAGCACAGACCAGGGCAGTAGTGAGCTACAAGGCCCAGTCTTTCGGACATGGTTTTCTAAAACGCTGGACAGAATGTGTGGACCGCGCTTGTATCAGTACGCAATGCGGGACGCTCTGCGGGTAGAGTGTCTTAAGCCCAAATCTTGAGTGAAGTTGTTGAATTGAGGCAGCTAAGCCTCGTCCTATATCTGCCCAGGCCGGGTCTATAACATTGAAACAACGCTGGAATAACATAACAATATGGCTGTAACAAGCAGTAATACAGGTACAGAGAAGTTCAGTCCCTCCACCCCGTACGGCAACCCCACACCACTGTTGTATACAGAGTTCCGTCCTCTTCGGAAGCCTACACACGCGTCCCACGCCCCTTGGTTGGCGTAGCTACCCGAACCCATGACTGTGACGGTACACGGTGCTAACATAGCGGGTAGTGCGCACACATCGGCAAGCACCGATAGTGTTAACCATGGTGATTCCAGATACGTTGGACTCGAGAGTCTCCAAGGTCTGCGTAGTGAGACAGGCAGACAGCCTTGCGGCTTCCCGTCCGCTCGGCCCTGGTGCAGCAACGTATGGGCGGGTTTAAAATAGCTGGTCGGGTGGACGGTTGCGTTTCGCGGTGCCTCGGGACGACTGGCCATGGTGTGCGTTTCCAAACGCCCATCCACACCCTCATAGTAATCCACCTCTGTCCTCTCCATTCCATGGCCGTGTCCACGTCCATCCCGATCCCCATATCCTCTACTCCCCCTCCGCCCATTAGATTAATTCCATCCTTACGACCCCCAAACCCTTCACCCCTCAACCCCACCCCCTCAAACCCTCACCCCCACAACCCCCCTAACCCCCGCCCCCGCCCCATGCGTCGCCTCATACGCCGCATTCACACTCCTATGATGCTCCCTCGCAACCTCCTTAACGCCACTCCACAACCGCCGCAGCGACGTTTGGAACCCGGATTCCGCCTTGGTGGAGTGCAGGTGCGCGGACAGGTGCGCAAAGTGGTGCGCGTCGTGCTGCGAGTCGTGGCTGCGGCGGGGCGAGGGCGTGTGGGTTGTGGGTACGATGGAGGAGGGGCGCGAGGAGGAGGGGGGCGTGCTGAGGGAGAGGAGGCGGGGGTGCGAGTCGATGTTGTTCATTGTGAGAGGCGCTCTGAGGACGAGTTTGGCCTTGGTGTGTGTTGCTCGATAGGAGAGGACTTGTGGGTTTGAAGTCGTGGATGTTTGGGTGCGCGGTGTGGTGTGGTGTCGTTGGTGGCTTGGTAGTGATACCTTGGTATTGATGGCTTGGTGATGCTGGGTAAATCTCCTCCTCTCACACTGTACTTATATACTCCCAAACTATGAAGAAATTTTCACCCCCGGGCACCAGATCTCACGATCCCGCCATCATTACCTACAGCACTACACCGAACAATCCACGTGCCAGCGTGAGCAACACCGCGAAAGTGGGTCCAATCATTGACCAGTGTAACACTACGAGTCTGGAAGCCGAGGGTGGTAGCTGTGCGAGGCGCGTAAAATGATTCGACGTCATCAATGTGTAAGAAAGAGCCTCACAAATCCCAAGCTACGCCTAATCAAGATATTCCGCCATGCGGCGAGGCTTGTCGGAGGTAGACGCTGCGCTGCTGGTGGTGAGACACTAACGCGGTTCCCGTCGGTAAAGCGCGCAGGGCGTGTGGGAGCTTAAGCCGAGCAGTCTCTGCGCACCAACTTCAGCACCAACTTCAAATACTTGGTGAGCTTGACACATGAGGTTGCCGTGTAGGGTATTTCGTGTGTCATAGCTCTAAGAGGAATTTTTAAGTGAGCGGTCGTGATGCGGGAGCGACCGTGGATTGGTTGCTGGCGAGACTGGGAGTATCGAAGGTTCGTGAACGTGCGCGAGAGCTCGTGTTCATGAGAAGATAGATATCACGCCGCACCGCTGGCTTAATCCTGCTATTTCTGTCCAGACTTGTCTTGAGTATCTTGAAACTTGCATTGTCTACAACTGCGGTCTGATGCGTAGATGGCTGAGTGGACTTGCTATGTCAGGTTATGTTAAACCATCAATCGTCAGCATCGATGCCAAACTCGTCTTGAACCTCCACAATCCTCACACCGCGCTGATCTGCAATAAGACCCATCAGACCTTGTCCAACATCCTTCAGCTCGTTGTAGTCGTGCAGCAATTTGATGTGTTCTTTGACAATCTTGTTCGCCGCAGCCGTGATGTCAACCTCAGTAGGCTCGCCATCGTCATCGGACATGTCGACATTGCAGTTTTGGCTTTCCTCGATGAGCACCTGGATGGCAGGTAGATCTTTCAAAGAGGCCAGGAGAGCGGCCTTTTGCGCCTTGAGCTCGGCAAGCGTGATTTCTTGTGGACTCAACTCCGGAGGTGGACGCGGTGGAAGAGGCTCACTGGCCTGTAAGGCAGTGGGTTGGAGGTTGTCTGGTGTCAAGCCATGACCGTCGTCGATCTTAGGACCATTATGGTGAGGTGGCGGAGCAATTATGGCAGTGGCGTGCACTGCATGGTCGGGAACCTGTTCTAGTGGGGTTTCTGTAGACCTTGAAGAGCCCTGCTCTTCTTTTGTGTTGAACTCAGGTGGCACTCGGGCGGGTGCTGTCTCATCTATTGTCTGTTCCTTAGCTGCGGACTCCAGGATCGCGCTCCCGCTTCCCATTCGCTCGCTGCCTTGCTCGTAGCCATCTGCTGCGTGGCCCTGCTCCACCGGATCGATTTTGGTGACACTGATGCCCTTCGAGTCGAGATCGTTAGTATTGCTTGTAGACTCGGCACCTGATGGTAGTATGGAGAACGCTGCTAGATCGGTGACCTGCAGGGGCTCGCCAGTCTCTATGTTATCGCGGTCTTCATGAATAGGGCCCAATACTTTTGATGCCTCGGCTGATGAGGTATCAGCGTGAAGCATCGCCAGATCAGCATCTCCTAGTGACTCGTCCAAGTCCGGAATGCACGAGAGGTCTGCTGCACGAGAGGTGTTGGCATCAGTTGAGACACCCGTGGCTGCGGACATCTGCGCGCCGCCCTGTGGTGTGTGAGCAATGATCGATAGTCTGGCCGTCGGACAGACTGAAGCTTCATGAGTAGTCTCACGACCCATATGCTCAGTCAAAGCTTGAGCATCGGCAGCTTCTGCAGTATCCTGAGAAGGCTCTCTGGCTACAACACCTTGAACATTGTCATATACAGCGCTGAAAGCAGGCGTGGGATTGTCTTCTGCCGGTTCCACACTCACCGTGTGGCTGCTAAAAGTACTGACCTGCTCAGCATCGCTACCAGCAGTGCCGACGGCTGAGGGCTCTAGCAGAATTGACTGTTTTTCATCATTGACTTTGTTTTGGACGTCTGCCGGCGTAGATGCACGCCCAGACCCTGTCCTGGTTGCGGGCAGAACAACTGCTGATCCACCGCTCACGCAATCCTCGTGCTCGTCAACGCGCCTGGCTGACCGACCTGATGCTGCAACACTAACACTGGCCTGGAACAGATGAGAATCTGCCGTCGCGTTGGTGCACGTGTTAGTTTCCTGGTACGCAGGCTGCAAATCAGAACAGTCAATGTGCGTTGTTTCGAAGTCGGTACAAGCTTCGCCACGGTCGACATCCAAGCGACTTGAGCGTTCATTGGCAACCGGCGCTGCAGGTTCTTGGAGAGAGCAAGCCCGGGCTTGGACGTCTTGACGCTGTGTCGCAGAAAGCTTGTCCACAGCTGCATCTGAAACCGCCGCCGGCGACGACGTCAGCGGCTCGTCCTCGCTGTCCGCGATCTCGGCGGCGCCCGTACCGAAGACCATGATGCCACAGGGCGAGTGGGGCGTGATGCAGGGCGGAGCGTGGTGGTGATGGCCCGGAGGTGGCGGAAGGAGCGGCCAATGACAGGCGCGCCTTCCCTTCACGTAAGCGATAGATTGCGACGCGGCATCTGGGTCCGCGAAGGCGACGACGCTTTCTCCTATAACTGTTTGCGTCTACACCCCTAGGACTTGGCGGAGATCTCGAGCACGCATAGGTACATGTCGATCGCAGCGTAAGCCTCCACGCTGGAGCCATTCGAGTTATCGTATTCGCCGCTTCAGCCTCAACACCATGGGTTTCCAGGCGAGGGGAACTGCGCTCGTTGCAGCGCTGCTGCTCAGCTCGGCGGTCACGGCACACGAACACCATGTCAACAAGATAGCACAAGGCGAGGCTATATCCGAGGACCCTCTCGATTCGATCCTCTGGATACATATCCTGTTGCAGGGGTTCGCATGGGGGATCATCTTTCCCACGGGGATGGTGTTGGGCGTACGGCTCCCATAGTTGCACGAGGCTGTTCATTCACTGACAGGACCCAGATAATCCGCTCGAAATGGCACGTTCCCGTGCAAGTGTCCGGCTCCGTACTCGCCATCATCGGCTACTTCCTAGGCCACAAGCACAAGGGCAGGCAGTTCTCCGAAGACAACATCCACGCCAAATTCGTCCCCATCATCATGCTCCTGTTGGTCGCCCAGATCGTCATGGGCATCTACCTCAAATTCCACCTCGAGAAGGGCATCCACGGCAAGATACGCAGGGTCGTCCTCATCGGCCACGGCGTCGTCGGCAAGGCCCTCCCGGTCTTCACCTGGGTGCAGTTCGTCTTCGGCGGCATTACAGCCATGGGCTTCTGCCGCGCGGACCACACCGGGCAGTGCCTCGCGCACTTCATCATGGGCAGCGCCTTCATCGCCTACGGCATCGTGCTCATGATCCTGCTGCTGGTCGGCCAGCTGTGGCTGCAGCGCACCGGGCGCAGCCAGGAGTTCTTCGACTCGGCCGTCATCGCCGCGTGGGGCTGCGTCAACACCTTCACCGAGCACCGCTGGGGCGGGCCCTGGGTCCACAACGACCTGCAACACACCTCCATGGGCATCATCTGGTGGGCCGCAGGGCTCGTCGGCCTGTGGCTGTCGCGCAAGCGCAACGGCGCCCCCAAGCGCAACCTCATCCCCGGCATCGTCATCTTCGTCACGGGCTGGGCCATGTCCGCGCACCCCCAGCACCTCCCCATCTCGACCATGGTGCACACCGTGTTCGGCTTCACGCTCATGGCCGCGGGCGCCGCGCGCATCGTCGAGATTGCGTTTGTGCTGCGCGACCGCAGCGCCGTGACGCGCGACCTCGCCGACCCGGACCCCAACAGCTTCCAGTACCTGACCCCGTTCCTGCTCATGGCGGGCGGCTTCCTGTTCATGGGCGCCACCGAGGAGCAGATGCAGTTCCTGGCCGACGCGGAGGTGACACATGTCTCGTACGTGCTGATCCTGTTCAGCATTGCGTTCCTTTTGTTCCTGTGTAAGCCCCGCTCCTTCGCCCCGTACTATGTTGGGAACCTGCTAATAGACATAGTCGCGAATTTACTCATCCACTTGTACGCGGTCCACGCGTTCCAGGACGAGAAGGCGGATGCAGAGGCCCCGCACACCAACGGCGCGGCGAACGGGTACGCGAGGGTCGACCACAGGGCCAGGGATGCAGAGGAGTTTGAACTAGAGGGGTTGACAGACGACGAGGACGAAGACGACGAGGCGCGGCACAAAGAGGGGCGGACAAACGGGCGCGTTGCGCTGTAGGATTTCGTTCAAGTTTTTAGAATCAATGCATGGCCGTGGCGTTTGGAGTCATTTCTTCATTACAGGCAGGCATCTATGGGTTTCGTAGCTCTAGGAGCGGTGTCTACATCCCCGGATGGGGCAATGCATAATGCGTTATTCATGCCTTCTGCATTGCTTGCACTCGCCAGTGGAGGGCGCATCTGGTGCGCGTGTGGAGCAGCTGCTGATCTGATCCTGTGGCTTCGTCTCGTGGCTGCTGCTGCAGCGACTGTCGTCTCTCTTCCCTCGCCGCTGTTCACGCCGAACATCCCCTGACCTCCCCAGAGAACCACTCCAACGAACCCCGTTCCCCCTGCTATTGGGAGGTGGCTGGTGGCTGGTAGTCGGGGTTGCGTGGTAGCTGTCAACATGCGATCCGCGTTAGCTAGCGTGGCGATCTCAGTCCCGGGCTCTGAGTGCCGACACAGTTTTGTGCAGTGGACGGCGACGACCCCGTCTCCCTGTATGCCGTATGTACGTCTGAACCACAAAGAGTAGTAGACACGAACGACCCTTGTTCAACAACCTTGTTTCGGAGAGTGAGTCGCCACGAGATTCTCCTTCGAATGGTGCATCGAACGGTCATCGTCTCAAGACGGCACCCCATCCAGCGCCAGCGCGCGCCGCCTGCGGACCGCCCGCTCATCCGCCGCGTCCTCCTCCGCGTCGGGCACGAAAATGCCGTAGTCGATCTTGGTCCCCTTCTGGTCCCCTTTCCCATCCAGCTCCCTATCCAATTCCTTCGTATCATGCCTCACGAGCTGCTTCTCACCCAGCCCCGTCTTCCTTTTCACGGCCTTTGCGATCGCGAACGCGGCCCGCAGCGGCGTCATCTCGTACCCGCCCTGCACCAGCACGGAGCGGGCCTGCGCGTCCAGCCACACGATCCACATGCTGGCGCTCCACCCGAAGTGGATGAACACGAACACGCCGGACAGCATGGTGGAGAAGCCCCATCCGTAGGACGGGTTGGCGGTGTCGGGCAGGCAGCGGGATTTGCCGAGCAGGTCGAAGCCGCTGTAGGCTTTGTTGTCGTAGCAGTACGCGGTCGAGCCGTTGAGGGTCTGGATGTTGTAGAGCTTGTTGTTGATGGAGAGGTCCACTGTGTCGTTGCCTGTGTAGGGTTAGATGGCGAGGAGTGCGAGGGGCTGGGGATACGTACAGTTCGACGTCGTGTCCTTGGTCCACGTGCCGGTCTGAGGGTCGTTGTATGTGGCTTGCTGGAATGTTTCGTTGGCGCCGGGGTAGTCGAAGAAACCTGCGTGGTGTCAGCGGCTGCTCTTTTAAATCTGGATGACCATGTTCTTACACTGTGTTCCCGTATCGTAAGCCGGGTCGTCTTTAAGGAGATATCCGCGGTAGTCGTAATAAGAGTAGGTGCCTGGAGGTGCCAGCGAGCCGTCCAGCCTTTGACAGGTGCCTGGATGCGTCATGAGCTTGTCGAGTGGGGGTGATCTTACAATGACTTACATTTGTCTAGTCGAAGACGAATATATTCAGACCGCTTGGACATGTCGTCATAATCTGCGCAAAAGGGCTTGTCAAATGTCTCGTTCGTAGTGCCTGTTATGACCCATGAAAGCTTAACTGCAGAAGTGGGCACGATGTTGTTGGAGTCGTCGAGATTTATCCAGGCAATGGAGGTACTGTCGTAGCCAGTCATAGCACCCAGAAACATTGGGATGCAAAGGACGTAGGTTGTTGATACAAGCATGTATGCGAAAAGGGCCTTGGTCCGCTTACTGTTGGAAGACAGCAACTCTGTGCAAAGCGTCCATAGCGACAGCAGGCTGGGGCCTTCCAATGCAATACGCTGGAAGATGCGGAAGGACGCTGGCTGTCGTTCAATCACGCGCAACAGGGCGTCAGAAAAGACGACGTACGCAATCCACCAGGCGAGCATTTGCACGCCGCGGCCGAACAAGATGTCCCAGGCGACGTCTATGGTTTTGGCGGTTGCGAACGAGAAACGGCCATAAGTCTGATCCAGCACGAAAAGCCCCTCGAACCCCGAGACCGTAGAGTTGGCCGGCTGATCATCGAATTCGCTGCCACATCCCATGGTCTTTGGAGCAAAGACGTCGTAGTAGGGAAATGCGCCGTTTGAATAGTTTGATCGCGGTGTGAAGTATCCAAGCATGACCATAGGTGCTACAGCGCCAAAAGTGAAGAGCAAGAGTGCGAACCACTGCTTCTTCGATTTGAACACCCGGACGAGGCACGGCCAGAGGTGGCAGCGAGCGAACGTCCATATTGCACTGCAAGCTGGCTGGATCGTGCGTCTAGAAGACTGGACTGCTGGCTCAATCTTTCTCTTCACTGCTGTCCATCGATTGCGGAGTCCCCATGTCCAAGCCCAATTCCGGCTCTTTTTTCTCCTCTCCACTACATCGTTTCCCCAGGTTGTCGAGCGGACCGGTGTCCAGGGGCCGTCTATCGACTGTACCGAAACACTCAGGTCATCGTCCTTTTCCCCCATCGCGAACGGCAGGTTGAATTATATATGCATGAAGGAGGAATTTGGTGGCTGCAGCAGTCGTAACGCCCCACAGAGGCCTGAAATGTAGGTGCGCAACCTGGGGCCTGGGAGCGCGACTCGTGTTTAAGTTATCAGTCTGGTACGGCAACTGCCGGCAGGGCGCCTAACACCAATCTACCCGGTGCAATTGGACCGGGTTCCTGCTTGAACCTTGAATGGTGCTTTCAAGAAACGCGGATGCGAGGGCAGTGCAAAAGCTCGAATTGCGGTTTCGTGCACCAGCTTCGAGATCGCTGAGAATGGCATCGTTGTGTGTACAGTGAGCTGTTGATGAGCGACGGTGTCAGACGAATCGGGCAAGCTCGACAACTGGCCAGCATGTCGATCGGGGCTGTGCATGTTTACTCATTGAGCTTTGTAGGAACGTTGGCATTGGAGGTGATGGAGTCATGCATGAGAGCAACAACGCAGCGAGGAAGATCAAGATAGCGCTCTCGATTGACCGACGTATGCTAGTTGTATGTAGTATGTAGTAGACGTTCAAGATCAGGTCGTCGTACCCCGCGACCACCGACCAATCGGCGAACGATCTCCGGAGCTCCAAGCTCAGGCGTCACCGCCGACCACGACGGCGATGCGCTCGTGACTGCAATTGCGCAACGACAGCTACAAGTCACTGAAGCTGTACGCACGTGAAGGATGACTACGGTGCCACAATAGCAGAGCCGACCACAGCCCTGCATGGCCTACGACACCTCGAGCGGCTATGCGCCGCCCAGCACGAGCAACGCGCAGGACGATGCATCGCTGCCCATGTTCAGCATAGAGCGCGTGTCGCTGCAGTTCTCCATATCGTCGGACTTTGTCGCCGCCGCCGTGGCCAACAACGTCCTGGTCCTGGCCCTCTCCACGGGCCGCATCCTGCGCATCGACCTGGACAGCCCGGCCGACATCGACGGTGCGTAGAGCGCCGCGTACAACGACTGCGCTGACAGCCTAGACATCGACCTCCCGAAGAAGCCGTCGGAAATTGGCGTCATCAGGCGCCTGTTCCTCGACCCCTCCGCCTCGCACCTCGTCGTCACCACCACCCTCGCCGAGAACTACTACCTCCACACGCAGTCGCGCACCCCCAAGGCGCTGTCGCGGCTGAAGGGCGTCGTCATCGAGAGCATATCATGGAACCCTTCGCAGCCCACGGCGTCGACGCGCGAGATCCTGGTCGGCGCATCAGACGGGAATGTGTATGAGGTGTTCATCGAGCCCTCGTCTGAATTCTACCGCAGGGAGGAGCGCTATCTGAAGAGCGTGTACAACACCACGGATGGCCCTGTGACGGGACTGTGGACGGACATCGTACCCGGACGACAGGACCTGCGGCGGGTTATCATCGCAACACCGTCCACGTTCATACAGTTCGCAGGGAAAGTCGGGCGCAATGCCCACGAAGGCAGCGGCTCCATCTTCTCCAAGTTCTTCGAAACCGAATCTGCGACCGTCCACGAGCTGCCGAATGTCTCTTCGACAGCCACCTCGCTGCTGGCGGTCTCGCCCGAGAACCAGCAGACGCCGGACCAGGAGCGCCTCAACAGCGAACGGATCTTCGGCTGGCTGACGTCGCAGGGGGTGTTGCACGGAAAGCTGTATCTCCCCCAAGACACGTCCGATCTCGGAGCCAAGGTCCTCGCAGACTCGAAGCTGCTGCCCAGATCGCAGATCCCCGCGTCACAAACCGCCAGTGGTCGGACCAGGCGGACGAACGACGCAGTCAGCTCGATGATTCTCAGCCAATGGCACATTCTGCAGCTGGTGGATGGCAGGGTGGTGGTGATCAATCGCCTGGACGACACGGTCGTCTTCGATCAGGCCGTACTCGAGCCTGGGCAGAGCGCGTTGAGCCTCGTCGCCGACATCAAGTCCAACACCTACTGGCTGTTCACCACCCGCGAGATTTTCGAGATTGTTGTCACAGACGAGGCTCGAGATGTGTGGAAGATCATGCTCCGGTCGCAGCAGTTCGAAGCAGCTTCCCAATTCGCCAAGACGTCCTCGCAGAAGGACGCCGTTGCAACGGCGTCAGGTGATTATCTAGTCGGCAAGGGCCAGTACCTCGAAGCGGCGGCGGTGTACGGGCGAAGCACGAAGCCGTTCGAGCAAGTAGCGCTCACGTTTATTGATCAGGGCGATCAGGATGCGCTCCGCAAGTACCTCCTCACAAAGCTGTCGACACTGAAGAAGGCGGCGCTGATGCAGCGGACGATGGTCGCTACGTGGCTGATTGAGCTGTACATGGCCAAGCTCAACACCCTGGACGACACGATCACGACCAAGGCGGAGCTGTCGGAGAGCATGAACACGGCCGAGACCCAGGACCACCTCTCGGCGATCCGGAAAGACTACCAGGACTTTGCGTCCAAGTACAAGACCGACCTGGACCGCAAGACGGCGTACGACATTATCAGTAGTCATGGCCGGGAGGAAGAGCTGCTGTACTTTGCCACTGTCGTCAACGACTACAACTACGTGCTGTCCTACTGGGTGCAGCGCGAGCGGTGGCCCGAGTCGCTGGCGGTGCTCAAGAAGCAGACCGACGCCGAGATCTTCTACAAATACAGCAGCGTACTGATGGCGCAAGTCCCCGTCGAGCTCGTCGAGATCATGATGCGGCAAACGAACCTCGACGCGCAGAAACTCATCCCGGCGTTCCTCAACTACAACAACACCACCAAAGCGCCCCTGAGCCAGAACCAGGCCGTGCGCTACCTGCTGTTCGAAATCAACCAGCACCACTCGACCGACGCCGCCGTCCACAACACCCTCATCTCCCTCTACGCCTCGCACCCCACAACCGACGAGTCCGCGCTCCTCGCCTACCTCGAGGCCCAGTCCCTCGCCCACGAGCAACACTACGACGCCGACTTCGCCCTGCGCCTGTGCATCCAGCACGCCCGCGTGCAGTCATGCGTGCACATCTACACCTCGATGGGCCAGTACGCGCGCGCAGTCGACCTGGCCCTGGCGCACTCCGCCATCGAACTCGCCTCCAGCGTCGCCGAGCGCGCCACGCTCCCCACCCCCGGGCGCAAAAAACTCTGGCTCGCCATCGCGCGCGCCGTTATTACCTCCTCGCCCTCCATCGCCCCCGCCATCGCGTTCCTCCGCCGCTGCCCCCTCCTCCGCATCGAGGACCTGATCCCCTTCTTCCCAGACTTCGTCCGCATCGACGCCTTCAAAGACGAAATCTGCGCCGCGCTCGAGGGATATAGTCGCGCCATCGACGCGCTGAAATCCGAGATGGACGACTCCGAAGACACGGCCAGGCACATCGCGTCCGACATCAAGGCGCTCGGGCAGCGCTACGCGGTCGTCAGGCCGGGGGAGAGGTGTGCGCACTGTGCGCTGCCGCTGCTGAGTCGCATGTTCTTTGTTTTTCCGTGCCAGCACGCGTTTCACGCGGATTGTCTGGCGAAGAGGGTGGTGGAGTTGTCGGGGATTGCGCGCGGGAAGCAGATTCGTGAGTTGCAGGGGGAGGTGGCGAGGGGGGGGGGGCGGAGGGAGAGGGCGGTGAGGGAGTTGGATGCGTTGGTTGGGTCTGCGTGGTGAGTTCTTCCTGTTTCTGGGGTGGGGCGTGTGGAGTGTGCTAACGGCGTCTAGTGTGCTGTGTAGTGAACTCGCGGTTAAGCTCGTTGATGAGCCGTTTATCACTGCCGCGGACGATCGGGAGGAGTGGGCGCTTTAGCGGGGTCTACGGTCTGGATTGAGGTGTGCGCTTGTGCCAGTGTGGATGTACGGTAGGTGCGGCGCGTTGCTTTGGGGTGGGGGGATGGGGGTAATTGAACCGGGAGTGGGAGGAGGGGGGGTAAGTGAGCTGGATGGTGCTCAGTGGGCCTCGTACGAGTCCTGGCTTTGCGCTCGCAGGAGCGCTGAATGCAGCGCCAGGACAGTGTCGCAATACAGCGGTCAGAGCGTGTGTGCCATAGTCATACGATACCGTTAGGGCCTTCGTCTCGACGCTGTGAGTGTGGACTGTGTGACCTGCGTGTGAACTGTATGTATACTCCGCTATCTGGATGGACTAACACACTCTAGCCTACAACACTGTCTAGCGTGCATGAAATCTAGGTTTGTGTGGGAAAGTGAAGTGGGAAATAGGGTATCGCGTCGCCTCTCGGGTTCAGTCGTATCCAACACTCTACTGCTCATCGCTCGACCGCTCCATGCCCCCCCCCCCCCTCGCCACTACCCCCTAACCACCCTCCCCACCATCCTCAGCAGTTTCACAACAACATTCAGAACCAACCCCGCCGCGCCAACCGGCACAAACACGCCGATCCACTCCCCCCACCACCGTGGCCTGACCTCCGTCTCAATCCACCCGGCGCCCCTGACCTCCGCGCCCTCTGCATCCACGCCCGCCCCCTCGTCCGCCGGAAATCGCCCCGTGTCGAGATAAACCTGCATCAGCTCATCCTTCTCCCTCCAGCGCTCCGCCAGCCACGCCGCGAACGCCTCTTCCTCGAGCGGAATCTCCGCGAGCGCAAAGCGGCGCCAGTGCATATTCACGCTCTTCGGCGGACGGCCCTGGAAATAGCTGCCGCGGAGGGAGAAAATGTCCTGCCCGTAGGCGCCGGGGGGTACGCCCTCGTAGGCCAGCGTGCAGTCGTACAGGTGCGAGACGCTGGGGCGCAGGGCTGCGAGCGAGAAGCCCAGGCCCGTGCTGCGCGGGAGCAGAAGGTGCTTGAGGTCCGGGACGCCGGACTTGGCGGCCCATTTTGCGGACGCGGCGCGCCCGTTGTTCGACAGGTTGGTGCCCTCCGGGAATAGCAGGAGCCACATAGGGTCGCGGCCCGCGGGGTTCTCGGGCGACGCGGATTCGGGGTGCGGGGCGCTCAGCGTCTCGAGGCGCGTCGCGAGGCGCGCTTTGTCGACGGCCCACCGCCGCGACAGGAAGATGAAGCGGTACAGCATCATGCCCGTGCCCAGCAGCGGGATGTACTTGATGCTCTCCTTCAGCACGATGTACAGATGCCCGTGCATGCGGGCGCAGTACGCGCTCCACCACAGGTAGATCCAGTCGGTGTAGATCTGGTGGTTTGCGACGAGGACGAGGCGCGCGGGGAAGTCGCAGCGCAGGGCGCCCGAGGGTGTGCGGCGCAGCTGGCCGCGCACGCTGGCGTCGCCGCTGACGCGCATGGTCACGGGCGCCCACCAGTAGGTCATGGTGGTGATGACGACGCCGAAGTGCTGCTTGGTGAGGGCCATCCAGGCGGTGAAGAGCGCGGGCGAGTAGAAGTAGAGGGGGAGGCCGAGGGCCTGGGTGGTGAAGATGCTGGGGGGGTTAGCTGGGGCCTGCTGGGGTGAGGTGGAACGTACGCCAGGATGCTGCTGGTGAAGTACAGCGCGAAGGCGCACATGCGCAGGAACTGCATGAGGGCGCCATGCTTGACCTTGCCGGCGGGGTGGTGCGAGGAGGTTCTGGCGGCAAGCTTAGGGCGGCCGTTCGCGAGGGTGGTCTGTGGACCGTTCGCAGGATGCCGCTGCTTCAGCCCCGCGGTGTCCATGGCGGAGGTCGAGGAGGAGTGCGAGGACAGACTGGTAGTACTGGGACAGAGAAACGCAGGAGGCAGCAGTGCCTAGTCACACGGCGAGTCAGCCTCGGGGCGCCATCTGAGGTGCATCCGCGCGAAAGCCGGGCTGAGGCTCCGCCAGCTTCCCGCGACATGTGATGGCCGTCATGCCCCGCTGCAGGGATCCGCACGCGTACCGAATACGGGCGCCAAGCCCCCTCGGTTTGCTTGCTGGACCTGCATCCACACCCGCTGCGATCATGCACCCGCCAGGCCCGCCCCGCGTGCTGCCGCGGCTCGTCGTGCCGCCGCTCGTCGTGCCGCTGCGATGCTGGCGCTGCTTCTCGACGACGCGCGCCGCCCGCGAGATCCGCAGCGTGTCTGAGCTGCCCGCGCGCGTGCGCCCGTCGTACGTGCAGTCGCCCGCCAACACGCTGCTGAGCCTGCAGTGGCCGTCGCCGCCGCGCAACGTGCTCATCACCAAGAAGAAGCGCACGCCCAACATCACCGCGTCGGTAGTCGAGTTCGCCGCCCACATCCACGCCACCTACCCGGGCATCAACGTCATCCTCGACCGCGAGTCGGCGCGCGAGGTCCACGGCCAGCTGCGCTTCCCCGTCTACGCCTACGACCGCGCCGCTGGGCTCGCCGACAAGACCGACCTGGTCTGCACGCTGGGCGGCGACGGGACGCTACTGCGCGCGAGCAGCCTGTTCAGCCACGTCGAGAGCGTGCCGCCCGTGCTGAGCTTCGCCATGGGCACCATTGGCTTCCTGGGCGAGTGGAAGTTTGGCGAGTACAAGCGCGCCTTCAGGGACATGTACATGAGCGGCGCGCCAGACGCCTACGCGAAGCTGGACGCCCCTGCGCCCGACCCACCCCGCCCGAGCGAGGCACCGTCCTCCCCCCTCGACACCCCGCTCTCGTACGCCGACATCCGCGGCAAGGCCATGGGCGTCAACCGCAGCGCCCGCGTGCTCCTGCGCAACCGCCTCAAGGTCGGCATCTTCGCCCCCGACGGCACGCGCATCGGCGGCGACGCCGACACGTACGCCCTCAACGAAGTCACGCTGCACCGCGGGTCGAGCCCGCACCTCAAGATCATCGACGTGTACATCAACCACCGCTTCCTAACCGAAGCCGTGGCCGACGGCATGATCATCAGCTCGCCGACCGGCAGCACCGCGTACAGCCTGTCCAGCGGCGGCAGCATCGTGCACCCGCTGGTGCCCTCGCTGCTACTAACCCCGATCTGCCCGCGCTCGCTGTCCTTCCGCCCGCTGCTGCTGCCCGCCGAGACGCCCATCACCCTGCGCCTCGGCGACAAGAACCGCGGCAAGCAGGTCGAGGTCAGCATCGACGGCAACACCGTCACCGAGGGGCTGGGGTCCGGCATGGAGGTGCGCGTCATGGGCGAGGATGTGCGCACCAAGACGGGCGAGTGGCACGGGGGGGTGCCGTGTATTGTGCGCGCCACGGGCGATGATCAGACCGAGGATCATTGGGTTGGGGGGCTGAATGCGCTGTTGAAGTTTAATTATCCGTTCGGCGACCAGGATACGTGAGGCGTGTATGATGGATGATTGGCATAGCATGCGAGATTCATTGGCGTGTACGATGAATGTTTGGCGTAGCATGCGAGATTCATTGGCGTGTACGATGAATGTTTGGCGTAGCATGCGAGATTCATCGGCGTGTACGATGAATGATTTGGCACAGCATGGCGAGCGAGTTCCAATTCTGAGTACGCCTGCTCTAGCAAGCTCAACACCCTTTTGACGGCCAGGATACTTCAAGTCTACCGTGTACGATAGATGTATATGCATAGCATGGCGAGCTGTCGCAGCAGAAAAGGCCTGCTTATAAGAGCTATTCTAGGGGCACTATTTTAGTTGCGTGTACCTGCATTTTTGCCCTATACTGGCTTCAGCACGAGCGAATTCCGTTTGACTACGCCTGCCTCCATACCCGTCTCTGGCAAGAGCGTCGCAGTGACCTCAAAACGCGAGTTTCGCCCACCACTCCTCTCACAACATCGCCATAGCATCACTACGCTACTCGGCATCCATTCACTTACGCCACGCATCCACTTACGCCACGATCCACATATTGCTGCGCATACATACCGCTATGCATCCACACACCACTCTTATTCTCACCCTCACCACCCTATCCGCAGCTCTAACCCTCACCCCCCACGCCCCGACACACACCTTCTGCATCGAGCCATACACGTCCTACTGGCAATCAGGCTACAAAACCGTCTTCTTCACCCACCCCGCCGCGCCCTACAACTTCTCCATCCTGACCGGCTACATGCGCTTCTACCCGCCCGTGCTCGCCGCCTGGTTGCACGAAAAGGGCTTCCACATCGCCAACGCCTCGGCCCTGACACCACACGATCTCTGTGGCTGGGCGCCCGGCGAGCCCGTCGTGCGCGACGGCCGCCGCCACGGCGTGATTAGCTGGAAACACACGCACACGACGGACGCCTCGCTCGCGGCACCCCGCGCGCGTCCCCAGCGCGCCGCCCGCATCCCGCTCGCGCCCGCCGCACTCGCCGGCGCCGCACACCTACCGCAGGACCCCCTCCTCGACACCGTCAGAGCCGTGCTCAGAGACAACACCCCGGACGCCGACCGCTTCTACTACCTCTCCCTCCTGCTGGCCACGGCCTGCGGCTCGCTGGTCGCCGCGCTGCTGTTCTACGGGCTCGCGGGCCTTGCGGCACTCAGGGCGCGCGCGCGAAGCGCGACGCTGGATAAGGATCAGGGCGTCGAGCTCGAGGCTGTCAAGGTGCATGCGCTGGACGACGCGGTGCTGAGGCGCGAGGGGGTCGTGCGGACGGCGGTCGAGGCGCCGCCGCCGGTGTACTCTGTGGATGGGGCCGGGCGGTAGGGGGGAGGCGGTTGTGTGGGGTTGTGCGTTGCGTTGGCGTTCGTGTTGTAGGTTTTTGCTAGACTTGGTTTATGTTGTTGGGCGATGGGTGCTTTCAATCTGAACTGTATTCGCTTTCTCAACTCCTTGCTCCGTGGTCGTGTGTTGTCCATACCGCATTCTAAGACCGCACTGCACTACACGGCATCGCACTCCTCATGCGGCACAGCCGCTACGCATAAACGTGCCAGCCAGAATCGCGCTCGCGCTCGTTTCGAATCTGCTCGTCGCACTGTCCTGCACAACTCAACACACCCGCGTGCACGAGTGTCACTGCTATGTATGGTATACGTAGGTAAGGTAAGGTAAGGTAAGGTGAGGGAAGGTAAGGTAAGGCAAGGTAAGCTCAGCACAGCTTAGCACAGCACAGCACAGTATCGTAAGCCCGCGTTTCCCCATGTTTATATAATTATAAACTCGGGGCACTGCGTCTGGAGTCTGGGTCTGGGTCTGGGTCTGAGTCGTCCCATTCGATCGGTGAGGCTGGCGACGGCACTGGACTGGGTCACTGGGTTCACTGTGTCTGCACATCCGGGCCCGTGAAAATAGGCACTGGACTGGGTCTTGCCATCCGGCCCTTGAACCGTGAAATAGGGACTGGGTCTTGCTCGTCTCATCCCATTCGGCTGGCGATATAGCTATAGCCTCTGGTCGGTTTGGGTGGTTTGGGGGTCTGTGGGATGTTGGGTAGGTAGGAGTAGGAGAGGGGTTGGAGAGGGGGTGAGTATATTAGGGTTCTTGGGCAGTGCGGGTCGAAGAATAAGAGTTCCTGGGCTCTGGCGTGATAGAAAACTAAGGGGGGGGAGGGGGGGGGGGGGTGTAGAAGATGTGACTTGTACGTATGTAAAGGCATAGGTTTGGATCTAGACTATTATATTGTGTAATTAGATGAGTATCAAACATCTCCTCGCAGTCGCCTGTGGGTGTGCTCACCGGGCGGTCTTGTCTATCGAGGACGGGCGAGGAAGTGTGCAGTCCTGACATTGATATCAAACTGCGTGCTGTCTCTGGATACGAGAAGATCTGCCAGGCGCAACACGGCACAGAGGAAGTGCTGGACGGTTCCACGGCGCAGTTTAGATCGCGCGGTCTTGTGTTCGCTTGCAGCATCCGCGGACACCTGTGGGACGCGCTGTTGGCGACGGGCAGTGCATGTGTATCCAGTATGAGTGCGGCGGAGATATCGATGATTAAAGCAAGGCTGAGCGTATGTGTGGGTCTATCTTTCCGTCGCTGCCGCCGGCAACGAGACTTGCGACGCGCACGTGGAAATGCGTTGACATATCCCGCGCCGTAGCCGCGACGCCTTGCTGCAGTCGTTTCCCCTGAGGTATCGCGCACCGAAGCCAGTTCCGCTTCCGAGCAGGAGCAAGAGCATGGGCGATTCTGTGTTCGTGCGGACGCATACGCCGATCGATCTACGTCGCCGTGAGACTTGATGTCCTGTAGATGTTACGATCGCACGGGGAAAGCAAACACCTCGCGTGGCTTCTCGTCATACGAGCAGTTGCTTTGCTGGCGTATATACCGTACTCGCTTAAGAGGGTGAGCGCGGTCCGGGAGCATGGGAAACTTGGGGTCTTGCTACCGCGGGGAATGGCTTCGTCACTTCCGTCAGCGGGGTATACCAAGGGCGAAGATGTCTACAATCGCCTGAGGGGAGCTGCTGCAGAAGGCAAAGGGTTTTTAGGCGATTTGCTTAAAGTGAAGCGCGGTCCTCCATGTGTGTAGGTCATGTACAAATACAACGAGGGAATGACTGTGGTGCTAGAGAAGGACAGCCCTGACCGCGTGCTGAGCAGCGCAGGCATGGCTTTCTGCCTTCCTGGCTGAGGGCTGGATCTCGAGATCATGGTCTGGCTTCCCCTGGTCTATATCTTGGATGTCTTGTAGTGCAGAGGCTTGCTACAATGCTTCAACACCACAGCGTCTCGTCACTGATGGCACGGAGGAAACACGCATGCCCCGGCATCTTTAATGGTTCTGATAAGACGCCGTGCATCTCAAACGACCGGGTGCGAAAGGGTGCTAGGGTTCACTTTCGAGGCGGTCCAAATTTGTCTCTGGGAGACTGATACAGAAACAGAAGCATACCTATCTCCCAGTCCGTGAAACTCTCTCTAAATTATTCCTATTTTATCATTGCCACTTGCTATTTGCCAGGACCTAGAACGAAGAATCAAATACTTGCAACTATCTGTGCAATGACATCTATACATATCTTTAGGACATTGCAACAATAGGCTCTACGTACCTGCAATGTGCATTTGCGTCTATTAGCCCTAATGGTTACAGCATGATATCTTTAAATGCTAAGCATCCTAAACTATAAATATAGATTATAGCTCTTTAGACCAAAGGAAGTAGAATATAAGTGGATTTAGGTTTTAAACTAACAGAGTTTATACGAAGTGTAATATCTAACATCTAGTTAGACAGCAGTTGGAGACTGCGAATCCAGTGGTGTCGATGGACAAAATTGTCTTCCCGTGCTATGTATCACTAATTACTATTTGTCACGAGGCAATTGGTTGCAGCCTGCAGGGACGCCGGGCTGGGCTTTACAAGCTCATGAGTGGGACGGGAGCGATGGAGGAAGGAGTTGGATTATCAATACGGGCTACTGATAAACGAACCTGGATACCGCGCTGTTACACGATGTGTTGAACACCGTGAGACTTTGCTCTCTTGAACACCGAATAGCTGGCTGCCACGCGCTCGTGCCAGCGTTCAGGGTCGCGCGAGGACTGCGCGGGCGCTGGCCCACACACGCTGCAGAGATGTTGAATCCCTACAGTGTACTATTTATCACAATCCCTACCCATATATTGAATCACTACAGTGTACCTTACTGCGCCCCGTTCTGATAGCAGGGCCCGCTTCCGGACCCGGCAAAAGTAATGCACGGCGACCAAGGCGCGCAGGTTTCGTTGCCCGTCGCACAGCAGCAGAAGGAGCCGCGCGGGCAACTGTAGCTTCCCTGTTCATCGCGTTAGACGCCGCCTCCAAGAAGCTAGGTAGGACTGTGTCTGTACGTTACTGCACGAAACCGCTATGCTCTGGCGTTTCTCCAGTCCGGCAGTTGCGCCGGTTGGAGAAGCAACGGAGACTAACCCCAGGCTGAGAAGGAGTGCGAGGCTGGAGAACTGCATGGTGAGCTTGAGGCTTTGGCGGAGAAGAAGGGTTGTTGGAGATGGGTCGATTGAGGGGTTGAGATGAGTTTGATGCAGATGGAATGGTATGGAAGCAGCTATTTATGCACTCCAGTTAAGCACACCGGACAATGGCGGAGAGGAATGGCAGAGTGCAGGCAAACGAGACGTGGGGCCGAGTCTCACAGAAGGATATGACACGGTCAGGTGAGATGAGATAGTGTTCTAGTATGTGGTCTCTAGCTTTTTAGATCACTTTTGTAGTAGCTTGTCCCGAGTATTACCTAGCGTTCATAGAACTCATAGAGATGTTCTCGGGGTCTTGTATGTACAGCCTCCATGAATTACCCCACTGAGTCTACGGCTGTGCTTCCCAGTTTCATCTTCACTTATCTCGCATACCACTGCGATAGCAAACGTGTACGTAACCTTCTGGACTGTTTTTACTTCTTGTAGCGATCAAATGCTGTTTGGTTTCGTTTTATCCTGTACATGAAGCCTGCGATTTGGTTGCTAGAGCTACTGCTCGTTTTCATTCAAATAGGGTTAGGGTTTGTCATATCATAGAGTACTTCGAGGATTCCGAGAGCTATTGCTGGCATAGATAGATGCGTTCATCAAATTTGCCATTAAGATTGTTTGCTGCTTTAGAACAACTGGTATTAGTCTTAGGAATTGTTACTCCAACTATAGTTCAGTTTCAGAAAATCCAACTTAGGCGGCGCTGACACTTTGGCAACGATTCAAGAAACGATTCTGTTTGGCCCAGGTTTATCGGCGTTTCGAATGCTAGTACGGCTTTTTGCAATCCAACATGGGCGGCGCCGACACGGCAGTGATTCAGGGCTAGCAAGGACACGGTCCAGTTCGGTCCGGGCCTTGCCGCGTCAACGCGTACATATGGTAACTGATGAATCGGATAGCGAAGAAACGGGTTCAATTCGGTCCGGCCCTACCCGCGCTATCGCGTACATGACTGATGTCGTGCATGTCAGGGCTGTGTAGATTGACGTCCTTGGCACAAGGAGTGGAGCGCATTGGAACACGCCTAATCTTGAAACAGAGATACCGAGAAAGGATATCTCAAATGAGAAGTGAATACAACGTCAGTGCGGCCCGCTAGGCGGGTAGCTACCGGTTGATCCAGATTACGATGGTTGGGGTACCCCGACCAGACGCCACCAGGTGAGTAATCCTCAAGGTGGTGCTATCTGTGGGCTAATCTTCGGTACGCATCTTGAGTGTAGTGTTTACTGCTGATGACTAGTCATAATGAGTCAGGACTTTCACGGCAATGCCCTTAGGACCTAGTTGTAGGGGGCGTTAGTGACTGTGAGTATCGGTGCGAGGTTCCGAACTGATACGTCACTCAGGCTTCACTGTTATTGCTCCGTTACAGCTAGGCAAGGGAACTTTAGTCCGACTTGCGCTCACATGAAGTGCTAGAAGGTGGGAATCTAGGCGCCTTGATTGGTCGTTTCTGGGCGAAAGATAGTATCCCCGTCGAGGCCAGATTCGTTGCAGGAGTTGTCAGTGCCCTGTAGTAAGTGCAAAAGCGAGCATGATCGTATCAAGAAGCAAAGCGGGTTACAGAGCATTTTTGATCCAGACAAGAGTGACTCGTCCTATCGCTCTCATTGTGTGAATGGAAGGGTATCAAGGCGACCTCGTCATCCCTGTTTGAAACCCTTTGGTGCGGGACCTGATTCTACTCACGTCTTGCTCCTTTGGTTTGCAGTGTTGTGAACTGTGTATGTAGTGCGGGATCTGCAGTATTTAATAGTATAATGCTACAACCATCAGGACTAATAGACGCAAATGCATATTGCGGGTGCGTGCATACAGCCTATCGTTGCAATGTCCTAGGGGTAGATGATATTGCACAGACGACCGCGATTGTTTGGTTCTCAGCCGTAGTTCCTGGGAAACAGCAATTGACAACAAGAAAGGAGTAATACTGGGGAGAGAGTCTCACGAGCCGGGAGATATACTTCTATTTTTGTTTTCCTCAAGCCGAGATGACCTTGCGGAGCTAGGAGAAACCTCAAACATGCACTTCTTGTGACTTAATAGCCTTACGACGCCCATCCGGGGCATACCACATGCAGAATTGATAGCCGTTATACAAATCTTCTCAAGGAATGCTTTCCTTGTTGCTAAATTCTTTGAATTTGTGTAGCAGGCCCAAAACTCTAGATAAGCTGACAGCAGAACAATGAAAGCTCAAGGTTCTAACAATACATGCTCTCATCCCTATCAACTTCCAAGAAGTGTACATGACATTCGACCATCTAGAGATCTTACACCCCAACGCATACATGGGTTTGGGCCCACATGTTTTTGCAATCAGATCCAACACCGGAGTTCCACTTCACGAAGTCAGCCATAGTAATCTTCTCGTAGCTGACAATCTGGCCGCAGGTATTGTTGATATCTACATAGTGGAACTTTTTGCAGTTAGTCACCATTCCAGGCTGCGTCGGTTGAGGAGTTTGAATGCCGTTCCCGGCCGATGTTGTTGTTGTAGGTGGGGGCTTTGCTGTAGTTGTTGCTGTAGTCGTTGCTCCGATGGCACCAACGCAGACGTTGACTAGTGCCTGCATACCCGAGCAATCATCCTTCACAGATGGGTTCCATTTAACGAAGTCTGCAAGTGTGATTTTGTCGTAGGAGAGGATCTGTGAACACGTGTTGCCTTCGAATATAAAATGGAACTTGTTGCAGTAGGTGATCATCCCTGGCTGCGTGGGCTGTGGAGTCTGGACGCCATTTCCGGCGGTTGTAGTGGTGGTACTTGGCTTTGTGGTTGTGGTAGTGGAAGCTATTCCTCCAATAACACCAACACAGAGGTTTACTTCGGCCCACATACCAGAACAGTCGTCAAGGACTGACGGGTTCCATTTGGTGAAATCGGCCTGGGTGATCTTCTCAGAGCTAAGGATATCGCCGCATCTAACACCCTTTGCAGCAAAATGAAACTTGTTACAGTTTAAAACCATGTTAGGCTGCGTAGGTAGCGGCGTTGAGATGCCATTTCCAGTGGCTGTAGGTTTGACCGTTGTGGGCACAACGCTAGAAGAGGGAGGAGCAGAAGGCGTCCCAGGGATGCCAACGCAGTAGTAGGTATCAGCCCAGATACCACTACAGTCCTCACCGACAGCTGGATTCCAGGTGACAAACTCACGCAGAGTGAAGGTGCCGTACTTTTTGACGATGTTGGCACAATTGTCGTTTTTGACAGTGAAGTAGAACTTCGTACAGCTCTCAATCAGGCCTTCTTGCGTTGGTGATGGCTTGGCAGGGGCAGTCGATGATGGTGCAACAGATGTCGAGGTTAGCGGCGCTGTTGGGGTTCCGGGGATGCCAACACAGTAGTAGGTCTTGGCCCAGATGCCCCCACAGTCAGAGCCAACTGCTGGATTCCATTCGATGAACTGTGCTTCTGTGAAGGTACCATATTTCTTTGCAATCTTTTGACAGTTGTCGTTGGCGACAGCAAAGTAGAAGTCGGTACATGACTCAATGAGGCCTTCTTGAGTTGGTGAAGGCTTAGCTGGCTTGGTTGGAGACGGAGATGCCGATGTGGATACCGGAGTGGAACTTGTTGGCTCTGGCTTGCGAGTAACCTCCACACAATACGAGTTCCCAACTTTGATCCCGCTGCAGTCACTTTTGACCGATGGATTCTAAATCTAATTAGTAAGGCAGCATTGCAAAACAGAGGGGTGTTCATACCCAAGTGACAAAGGTGGCATGGTCGATCCCCCAGTAATTTTCAAAATACTGGCAGTTATCAGTCTCACTGTAGGCAGTGTCGTAGTAACTGCAATCTGGGTCTGTAGTTGGGTCAACAGGGCCGCTTTGGCGCTTTATGGCACCGGCAGCCGCAAGGGCCGTGAAGCTCAGAAGTGAAATGAAGGATCTCATCTCAACTGGTTGCGAGGGACGATAGAAGAAAGAATTAATGACTGTAGCAGGTCATGATATGTTCATTATAGCTTTCAGCGTGTTATATACATGCGATGCGGTCATGGGATTCCAATTCCACACCAACGAGCTGACAGCAGCGGGAAATGAACACAACAGACTCAATATTCTCGATGTACGAAAATGGAAAGCACCGGCTATTGATCCATCTTGGGTTTCGTTCATTGCATGAAGGTGTCGGCGAGCGTTGATGTTCTGTGTCATCAGTCTCTTGTCAGGTTTTCGCCTTACCGGGCCGGACCGCATGGTCAGCCCTAAGGTCGCCAAGCTATACCGTGGCAAAATAGGTCCCTTGACAGATCCTGTTCTAATTACCTTCCCGCTGTGCCGCACTACTGACAGGCTTGGCGTAGCTTATCTGCGGCAAGCACCTGTCTTTTCAGGACAGCGTCAGCAGGTGGGACCCCGCGCTCGGGCTCCCGTCCATACTGAGGATTGGTTCGCTACACAGCTTACTGCTTGGCTCTTGGCAAGCTCCAGTATTTACATGCCCACTTCTGACGGTTGCCCTATATGTCTCGTTTAATTGCGTGAAATTCAATCACCGAGCCGCAGTACGCAGAGATCTCCGCCATGGACCCTATCAACTCAACGTCTTTAAACCCGGGGGCTGAGTATGGAAATCTGCCATTTGACCAATTCGTTTTAGTTAGTGACCTCACTTTGTATTAGTCTGACATTTGCTAACGCATTGAGTGAAGGCTAATTGGGATGTCAATAAAGCGGAAGAGCGGAATCAGGAGCAGTGGAATGAACTTGCTTACAGGTGGCTGTCGATGAGCCATGTTGATCGCAGTGTGAGTGCCCTGTTCACAACAAGCTGCTCAAAGTACCTCGAAACGTGCGAGACTAAACCCTGTACTAGCCATACTGGATGATATGCAATCCTGCGGATAGTCCTCCTCCTGGCGCGCCTTATCTGCCAGCACCATCACGCATCCAGCGTATACTAGCTCCACATCAGACGATCACTGAGCGCAATGCAACCCAGAAATTTCTGAGTCGCATCCCTTACCCAGTCTGGATCCGTACTTGCTATACGGCTGAACTCGATAGCGCTTACCGGGAGATGTTCGAGGATGGCCAGACAGACTTTGGACCGGAAATCGTTCTTGACGATGAAAGCCTGTACGGTCAGTTTGGGCATGATTGGACGAAGGTTTTCCTACGTCTACCTCAACTCCCAGACACTATAGTCTATTACAACGATGGGCATCCGGAGAAGGACGAATCTCATGTTCCGATCTCACCACCAAACGATGAGGCGAGACTGCCGCTGTACAACGCAGTCATGAAGTGCAAATCGTTCCATTATCTCTTTGACGAGGAAGCACTCCGAGAGAGGCTGATCAAGATACACTTCATCGACATTCATGGACAGTCAGTCTGGTTCAATAGAATTAGGCCGGAGCACATTCAAGATTTTGAAGCAAGTCCCACCGGAGGCCATCTGTCAGGGCACCTTGAGACTTGTGGGGACGAACCTTCACTATTGCATCCAGGGACGTTGCTCTATGCGGAGGAGTAGGGCACTGTGTTGAATATCTACTATCTGAAGAACCACACTATAAGCAATCCCAACATGACACCTCCGTTCCAACGCTTCTCCGCGACTTAGTCGGCGTTAGTAGGGTATGGCGGGAAGCAACTACTTGGGAAAGTTGTGCTAGGTAGTGGATTCCCAGTCATCTCAGGCTCACAATACTTCTCGAGTAGTACCAAACACACGTTGCTGAGCAAACTCCAATCAAACCCTTCCTCCCAATGTTGGTCAGTAATTGGGCAATACTTGAAGTAAGCTGCTGTTGACGGATCCACAGTTGCCGCCCACGTCGCTGTTATTGTCGGTACGTCCCAGGTGGTCGGTTTGTTGGTCAAAGGAGTTCCTTGCGTAGGTCCTGGAACCCAGTTGCCAGCTGGCCAGGTCCAAGTATCATTCAAGGATGCGGTCGCGGTGAAGTCATATTTGTCTGTGCCAGGAGGTCTGGTCAGCTAGCGTTAGCTTTCATGTGACGTTTGTATCCTGGAGAAGACATACGTGATGCAAATCGAACGGCCAGCCAATGCAGTTGCATTGTCGCAGCCAGTTTGTAAGGTTGGATTCCATTGTACGAGCTCTAGCTTTGTGAACCCGTAGGTATTGACGATGTCATTGCAAGATTCCTGTGGCGTGATCTACACCACAGTAGTCAGTAAGACACGATAAAATAAGAGCATCACCACGTACGGTATGTAGTTTGCAAGCATCTCGTATGCAAACCGGTCTTCCAACCCCAAATGCTTCGCAATGATAATCGATTCCGTTCAATGACAGAAATCTATCGATCGCCATGCCATTCGCGGCGGCCACGGACTCGCAAGTATCGCCCTGCTTGACAGTATATGTTTCGCCTCCCCAGCAAGAGTCACCGGCTTCGCTGGTACTTCTAATCTTTTGTGAGTCCAATGCAAAGAGCATGATGGAAGGTACCTACGTGGGTTGCGCAGCACTTGGTTGAGCTGTCTTCGTGACGGGAAACTTCGTTGCCGACACTTGACACGATGACAAAACTGAGGTAAAGTCTTCCTTGTTAATCTTCCCAACATCCTCCTCTGAGTTCAACAAGCCAGCAATGTGTTTCAACGTACAATCGTCGCAGAAACCGACTTGTCTGTTGACAATCTTTGGGTAGCAGAAGTCGTTCGCGGAAGTCCCAGTACTGCATGCGACATCGCGTGCCCATTTGAGAGGTGCGATCAAAGAGCCCGCAGATTCTCCAATCCCGGTGCCAAAATCGTAGGTGGTGGATCCGCAACGCGTGTTGACATTTGTGATATAGGTGTTGAGTGATGAGGAACACGTGGAGCTGCAGTATTCACCGAGAAAAGTCTCATTGAATGGCACATCTTTTCTGATGTCAGCTTCTTTGATAATACGTGGACTACACGCTATATCGGCAGCCATGACGGCTTTACACGACGCAGGTACTGCCGCAGGCAGTATTGCAGGCGATGCCCAGAGCTTGATACCACTACCAGTCTCTGACAACATGCCGATAAGAATGATCAGGACAAACATTCTGAAAGAGGTAAAGAATTTTTCTGAGAGGAGTATAGACATTGTCTGCAAATGCGAGAAGAAGGATGAGCGAAGTTGCGATACAATCAACGTGGGAGTGTATCGTTACCTGACATATGCGGAAGGGTGCAAGGGAGCAAAACGATTTAGCCGTCACTTGCGTAAATCAGCATCTTTCTCACCAAGTGGTCTGCAAAAGATGTACCATTTTCCTAAGTTGGCCGCCCGCAATGTCAATATCCATATCACGCGAAGCGAAATTGACACACCTGCAGCAGGGTGCAAGGTTTGCAATCCAGCGTGGCGATCGGCAGTTGGAGGTTGCTGTTTCGTACCCTCCACTAAAATCTTTCGGTGAGAATGTTTAGTTCCATTGCTGGCCTCTAGTAATATCTTCGGGTAAGATCACGGATGGGATATAGTGCTGATGCAGGGGGAGTTTACAAATGTGGCTAGTACCATCCGCAACGGCCCGTGGGTCTGATATGGCAAGACCATAGCAACAGCTGACATTAGGACCTGCCTCATGTCTCTATGCTAAAGCAAGTACGTCTGAAGTTGTCATTGTTTTCTCTCTTATTAAGCTCCCTTCTTTCCGGGCCTTTGCGTCTTCTCACACTCGTTGTACACTCACATTCATTATGGGCAAACTCCGAGGCCCTTGGGCCTATACGTTCCTTCCAATACTTGTTGCTCTTTTCTTATCTATCATTGTAAATTTCTCAGTTGCTCAACAAGATGCAACTTGCAGTTCACTTGAGCCCTGCAAAGTCGGCTGCTGTAGTTCTTCAGGTACAGTGTGAAGTGTGTTTGCAACCCACACGGTACTCATGTCTTCAAGGAAAATGCGGATTTGGCGACGAGTTCTGCTTAACAGGGTAAGTCACTCAATCTCAGTAGAGAGGCAAAGAGCTGACACACATTCAGGTGCCAGGGTACCTGCAATGCGACTGCAGAATGTGGACAGTATGCCACCAAAGACAACTTCGAGTGTCCCTTAAACGTCTGCTGCAGGTAAGATAGCAAAACACACCGCTGCAGAAATGTCTGACCTCGTGACTTCAGTAAACACGGCTTTTGTGGATTCGATTCAGAACACTGTACTAGTGAATGCCAGAACAAAGACAAAGGGGAATGCGGACCAATCAGGCATGTAGTCATTGATGTATTCGTCGTGTATATCTCTAACCTTAACGTTCCAGTCGGCCTAGTAAATGCAGCGAAAGTACAGAAGCGATGGACGCCGAAGTCCGCATAGGTTACTATGGAGCTTGGAGCGCTGAGCGTTCCTGTGACTCAATGCAACCAGAAAACATACCCGCTGGTGTATTGACACACATCAACGTAGCCTTCGAGTTCATCTCAGCTGATCATGAAATCACCGACGAGGTTGGTCACATTACAGGCCGAGTCGCTCGTTTGAAAAACATCTATCCTGGCTTGCGAGTAAACATTGCTATTGGTAAGAATGCCTTTAAACTATCAATGTACATACGATTGGCTGACTATGTCTCTCAGGTGGTTGGGTCTTCAATGATCCACCCACAGAGACCCGCTTTTCCGATATGGCATCTAGTGTGCCGAATCGCCAGAAATTCATCAAATCTCTCATCCGGTATATGCAGAAGTATTCGTTAGACGGTGTAGACTTGGGTAAGTCTTCAATCTCTTCTGCTAACTCGAGTATCGATTATTGACTTAGGACAGACTGGGAATATCCAGTAGCACCTGACCGGGGCGGATTCCCCAGTGATTATTCTAATCTCGTTCTGCTGTGCGCCGAAATCAGAGACGCTTTCGACTCATACGATCCTGGGTGGCAATTGACATTAACTCTTCCTGCCAGTCTCTGGTATCTGAAACATTTCGATATTGTCCGCCTTGAGAAATATGTAGAATGGTTCAACGTCATGACGTATGACATCCACGGCATCTGGGATCAACACAACATTTGGACTGGGCCTTACTTGAAAGGCCATACAAACATTACCGAGATCGAAGATGGTCTGGATCTATTGTGGAGAAATGGTATCAACTCTAAAAAGGTTGTCATGGGCTTCGGCTTCTACGGTAGAGGTTTTACCATGCAGAGCCCATCTTGCTCAACACCTCCAACATGTCAGTTTTCCGGACCGGGCTTCGCCGGTGACTGTACAAATGAGCCGGGTATTCTCTCATACAACGGTAAGACCTTACAACTTAGAGGACATCACTTAGAAGTTTACTAATGCACTCATCTGCAGAGGTGTTGTCACACCAAGGCGATTTAAGCACCAGCGTGAAATACGACGAAGCTTCTTCTGTCAAATGGATGACCTACGGATCCAACCAATGGGTTTCGTTTGATGATGCTGAATCCTTTCAAGCAAAGGTGAAGTACATGTATTCGCGATGCCTCAAGGGTCTGATGATATGGGACCTCGGTCTCGACTCAGCTAATTACGACGCATTGATCGGATTGTTTGGCCAAGAAGCCGTCTCTGAAGGCCTGCAAGACAGCTCGCTCAATCCAGACGAGGAGAAACGATTGGTAGAAGATCTTGCTGCGTACACGGGTCAGAATTGTTACAACACTTATGCCTGTACGGACGAAAAATCTGGTAGTAAGATCTGCAAGGCAGGCTTCTCCTCCGTGGCAATCGGCCACGCGATGCCTCCCAATCTCGACGACGGATCCCACTCTATTCTTTGTCCTAAAGGCAAGTTTCAACACGTGTGCTGCCCTACTAAAGCCATGCCAAAGAATTGCGAATGGATTGGTGCTCCGGAGCGCAACGTTTTCGGGTGCAGTGGTGAATGTGGCAAGTCGCAATTCGAACTAAACCAGGACACCTACATTGATCCATTGGGAAAGGCAGCATGTGTCTCTGGCACCCGTAAGCTTTGTTGCGACTCTACCCCCATCGTACAGAAATGCCACTGGACTGGATGCGACTGGACCGAGGACGACAATGGACACTGTTCATCTGATGAAGTTAGCGTCGCGACACGGTATGATCAAGATGATGGAGACCTCTGCAAGGTTCAAACGGGCATGGGCAACGGTGGTTCAGGTGGAACCACGACACATCGGAATTTCAGATCCTTTTGTTGCCCTAAAGACGACCCTCTCGAGAACTGCAAGTGGTCCAATGATCCTGATTACTTTATGGGGAAATATCAGTCTCCATCTCCCGCATGCAAGAATGGCCAAACAAGCGATTACTGCAAAGAAAATGGCATTTGCAGCAGCAAGCATTGCTTCGAAGGGCGTTTGATGGTAACAAAGGCGCAAACCACACCGCCAAATATCGAAGCAAAGAGCCTTGTTTGTGACGCAGACGTCATGGATAACGCACTCTGTTGCTCACCTCCATCGCGATTGACCAAGGATTGGCCAGTGAACCCAGCCTATCTTTGGAGTAACGCATACGACGATAAGGACGACGACGTCACTTGGCAATGGTCCAACAACTTTGGAAACAATAACAAGGACACAAACCCGAACAACCTTGAAGTCGACCATGGCGACGACCCGTACGGATTTGTCATGCTAGACGGGCCGCCTGGGTCAATTGCCAAACAGTTCGGCAAGCAATTTACCTTTTTGACTGAAGAGGAACCGAAGAAGATAGTCCCTCGGTCATTTGTCACGACCAACCAGTCTGTCATCGATGCCACATTCGATCACATTGAGGAAAGCCATTTAATATTTTGTAATCACCCGCACGACTCACAGCAGTGCAAAGAGATCTTCCACAAAGGCGCCACCGATACTATCATCAAACTTCCAAATCACATCGGAGAGGGTCCATATGCTAGAGTTGTGTCTATGACGCCTGAGTCTTCGCCGCCAAGTCTGCCAGCATGGGCTATACGCAAACGAGACACAAGTGGTATCCCTAGAAATGGCATCTACAGGTTAACGTTCGACTACAACTTTGCTGCTATCAAGAGAGCAGATGACGAGAAAGTTCTCATGCGCGTAGATTATACCAACCTGAAAGATTACTGGGACACTGTTACCGATGAACCCACGAAACGGAAGAAACGCTCAGCTTCTGACCACATGGACTACAGTAGTTGGAGAGATCGAGTTGACAAGGCCAAAAATTCTTCCTACATCAACAGACACGACGAGTTCCACGTTGCAACGGAAGGCAAAGCCGACTTCAGTCCTGAGGGTCTACCGCCAGCGGGTACACGGTCCGCCGACCTAGCTGATTCTAATCACGTTGAACGTCGGTGGTGGGGTACCTTTACCAACTGGCTGAACAAGCTTAATACTCTCACAAAAGAGGATGCTGGGTTCCTCCCCATGAGTCTCTCGAAGATGTTCAATATCTACTCGGGTCGTCTGCAATGCGCAAACGACGCCGGAGTCACCATCACAGCTGGTCTCGACATAACAGCGGAGGTCCGAATGGAAATGGGTGCACGGTACGCATACTACTTCTCGGGCACAATTGTGCCACCGAGCTTCATCGACACTTACGTCTTTCTGGGAGCGCAGCCCAGCATCTACGCTGGTGTTGATATCCGAGGCAATGCTGAGCTTGGATACGAGAGCGAAAGGAAGAAGCTAATTTCGACGATCACATACCCTGGTCTATCGATCAAGGGTATTGCAACTGTTGGACCGTCACTCGATCTGTGGGGTCAGCTTGCGGGCAGTATTACGGTTTCTGGGAACATGAAGGTTGGGGCCAAGTATACCATGGATCCCATTGAGATGTATATGCCGAATGACGACAACACGCGACAAAAGGCAAGCAGCAAGATGGAGAAGTTCGATAAGGATGATAAAGGTCTTTCGCCCGTCTTCCAAGCGGGTGTCAAAGCGACTGTGGGTGTTGAGTTGCGCATCACCCCCGAGATAAACTGCGGTATCAAGGTCGGCGGCGACATCGGACTGCTCAAAGAGCCTCTCGTTCAAGCGCAGGTCGCTGTGTATACAAACACAACGCTCTACTTCGAAGCCCACGCCACTGCTGATACGGATGGCAAAACCAGTAATTGGGAGTATGGGTACAAAGTCGAGCTGCATTGGCGTGTTGGCATGAATGCTGTGGCAGCAATCTATCTTTACGGCTCTTGGAAGTCTGGAGAATTTGAGGCTGTAGCCTGGCAGAACATCCCCATCTATGGTCCCATCGTAGTCAAGTCTGGACCATCGATCAGCGCTCGTGATACAAACTCGACAAACCCGTGGGACCTGTCCGACGAACCGCTACCCAACGTTATGTTTGGTGTCAAAGATCTTGTCTACTTGTACGACCTGCCTTCTCCCGAAGACTCGATCATGCTCTCCGCGAATCTGTACAATCATACAGATCTGGATTTGCCTCCTTTTTCGAACCTCAGTGTACGGACGATCGAAGGATCAGATCACTTCGTGCGTTTACTTCATTCACGCGCCGATGGGAAAGAGCAAGAGTTTATGCTTGGTGACTTCAAATGTACTACCGGCGGCTCACCATGCTCAGCTAACCTTCCCAACACATCTAAATTCCGACCCCGTGGACACGGACATTCCTTCTCACCCAGCCACGACCATAGTCTTGCCGTGCGAGCTATTCCGGAACTACGGAAACGCGTTCCAACCGACTGCCCAAACACACTACCACGATTGTATTACAACTGCGCGTCTATAGGATTCTCTAATGTCAATCTTCAAGGGCCTGTCGGTAACGCCGTGCTTCCAGGTATTTGTACCAGTGTAAGACGGTATCTCACGGCCCATGGCATCAACACAGATCAGTTTCCGTTACATTGGGATCCTAGCTACAACGACGACCGTCGACGCGAGACATGCAGTGAGGCACGAAGCCCTTGCAGCGGCGCCACAGGCGAAAACGCGCGTTTCAAAGCTGCAACCGGTATCAATACTGCACTTGTCACTTGCGATGAGTTTCCGTTCGCTTCTTCCGAAGAAGGAGGGTGGGGTTGGCAGTATGCCCTTAGAGACAACGCTTTGAACCCAACGAACCCACTGGGGACGACAAGGACCTGCGCCCCAACCTGGCAGCAGAATTTGCAGGGAAACTGCAACAGTAAGTTACATTGTTTCCTTTCACTCATCTTACTAGTTCTACTTACTAACGCACGATGCAGGGCTCCTGAGTGGCGTGGCGACAAACGTAGCGTACTTTAACGAGTTCGGAAAACCTACCGAAGACAAACCATCCTACGTCCCCTGGGACGCGGTGGGGTGGAACCGAGCTAAGTCTTTCACAGAGCACGGTGACCCCGGCCGCCAGCGCCTCACAACTTATGCAGACACTCGGCCGTACCTTCGCCACGGAGAGAACATCGGGGACGACAAAAAGGATTGGTATCACAAGAGGAACTTCACCCTATTTCTTGTCAACGCCAACGCAAACAACGTCAATCTTCCCGGAAGTAACTTCGCCAATGGCTTAATCACAGGCACTAGGCCTGCAACCACAGTCGTGGCAGGCTCGGCTTGGATCATGTGCGCTGTTTCGCTCCGCGGGCAACAGCGCTTCAAATTCAAGAAGGGGACCAACATCAACGGATACTGCTGGGATGGCACGACTCAACAGGCAGTAGCCGGTGGCCATTTCCAGCGCAGTAAATATTTTGGATGCAGGATCGATTTCGTGGGCGCAACATTTCAGAACGCGCCCTCAAAGAGAGCTGAGCCGATCGGTTACTTTCACGATGAGGCTGTGTACGGAGTTGAGCGGGTGGATGATGTGGAACCGATTGTGGTAGATGTACCGATTGCTGAGGCTATATTACCGGATAGCAGGTTTAGTTTTCCTCTTTCTTGATAGTTAAGTTTCTTTGTTTTATGAGGTACAAGGGATCGATAGTTGGCAAGTTTATCCAACGATCAAAACGTATCGTATTATACCATATCAACGCAGGCCTTTTCAGCAGTCTGCAAAGGTTAAGCCTTGGTACCAGCCCATGCAGACGGCAAAGCTGAGAGGTAACGCTCGCCATCGTGTTCCTATGCTGTAAGCAACCCCTATAAAGTCCATCAAGGCTATTACACTCACGGAACTCCTCGTAGCTTCAATGCCCCAAGATCACCAAGACATACCAGTCCAATGATAAGTAGACCTGCTTCCCGCACCCAGAACTTCGCCGACTAGCTACCGTATTCAACGCCATTCCACAGGCACCCATATCGGGATCATGATACATTGTCCGTAGCAACGCAAGCCAGAAGTCTGGATCGTGCTCCTCAAATTCCTATTCGATGAAGACGTCTTCGCAGGCGCATCGTCCAAGTATTCAAATGTTTGGCTCCGCCGTAGGATACGCTCTTGACGGTCACTGAAAGTGACCCCCAGCACCGAAGGAAATCGCTTTACATCAACCTCGACGTCTGTACTACTCGTATCTGAACATGGCAGAGAGCGATTATCGCAATGTTATCCATGTCCATATCGTAATCTGGGAAGAAGCGCAACAGCAACAGCCGCTCATCTAGCGTAATGGCCTCTATACGGGTCACGTGAACGTCAAATTACTGGTTTCAAGACCAATCCAGAGCTCTTCGCATTCGTGCGCATAAACTTCATTCATTTGGGTATCATATTACATCTCACCACACCCCTCAAAACTCCAACTCCTCGACCTCCATCCCACACTCCCCACACGCCTTCCTCGTCAGCCCCGTCTCCGGATCCAGCATCCCCCTGCCCCACTCATGCTCATGCCTATCATATCTCCCTTTAATCTTCTGCCCAAACTCCGCCTCGCCGCCCAGCCGCGCCCGCTTATACGCCTCCACCCGTGTCCTGCGCTTGAGATCCTCGAGCTTGTTCTTGAACTTCTTCTGCTTGCGCGCCTTGGCCACCGTGCTGCGCTTCTCGTACTCCTCGTCGAGCGCAGCCGCACCGCCCCATTTCTTAGTACTGAAGGCGTAAGCCTCGACTTGGAGTCGCAGGAAGAGCTGCATGTTGTGGAACGACGAGCGGTGCGGATTCGGACGCTCGAGATGCGGCAGCAGATCCTCGTCGGCGAGCTCCGGGTTCGTGAGGAGGTAGTCGTCACGCGCCTCGGTTTTGGTGAGCAGACTGTACTTGTCCGGCAATAGTTCCTTGCAGCGCGCACACACGCTGATGTGGAACGTGTCGGCCCATTTCCAGTCGATTTCAAGACTATTGCACTCGCGGCATTTGCCGGGGACGTCTTTCTTGCCGTCGCCGTATTTGCCTTTGTAGGTGCCGGCTTCGATTTCGGCGTTCTCGGCGGCTTCGAGGAGCGCGGCTTCGTCGTCGCCGGCGTCGTCTTTGCCGTTCACGGCGTTCAGGATCGAGATTCCTGGCTCGTAGGGCCCGGCGCGCGCGTCGCGGAGTTTCTTGCGGACTTGCTCGCGCTCCCACTCGGCGAGCGTCATGCCTTCTGGTTTCTGCTCTTCACGGTTCTTGCCGGTCCACATGGCGCGATTGTTCGGGTCGTCGGTCGTGCTGAGGAACCCGCCCTTTGTGTCGGTCATAGTGCTGAAGTCATAGTCGATGAAGTCGGCGCGCTTGATATCTTTGCTCTTGCTTTGGTGGATATATGAGTTTGAGGGCGGTTGAATGAACCCACCAGACTCTTGTGTGGAGCTGGCATTACGGGACTGGGTGGGCGTGGCGGATGAGGTTATGGACGAGTATGCGCGCTTTGTGCCGGCAACAGGCGCTGGGGGTCGGGCTGCCTGTGCCTGCTGTGCTTGTGCTTTTGCTCGGAGCCGAGCTTCTTCCTGGTCTTTGTCAGTACTTAGGACATGGCCTACACCAAATATCTTACCATTCGTCTGATCTGCTCCGGGGTTGGAGGATTTGGCGGCAGCTTTCCCGCTGAGCGAGTGGCTCGCGGTGGCGTCGCCGGCCTGTCAGCCATATTGTGATACTATGAACCGGAACGAGCGTGGTGAGGGAGGATTGCAGACAAAGCTCTTGCGAAAATTGTTGCTGGCCAAACTTCAGCGTCACAGTGGCGGATGTCACAATGCGGAGCCGTGATCGAGACCCTGGTTCCTGAGCGATCGCGCTAAGTAATCACCGATACGTCATTCCGCGACTTTACAAATCGCATCCCACAAGGTGTAAAATTCGTGAAATCTCAAAGAGTGAGGCAGGGGGATGAAGAGGGCTGTGCTGCTATTGAATAAATCAAAAGGGCGCTGCTGTCAGGCTTGAATGGTGCCGCCCTTACAAATCCGCAGGATGACTCTTTGATGTGGCTGTACACTTCAAACTATGGCACGAACGAAACAGACCAGTCTACTGACTGAACCCGATGTTCGTCATCGATAAAGGAAGAATTCCTGCAATAAGTAGGCAGCGTCTTTCCCTTCTCTAGAATTCCAAACCTAAATCATAAAAAAAAGTTCTCGCCACGGCACGATGTCTGTCGCGCCAACACGTGAGCACGTGGCCAGCCCTACGGCTCCAACAGCCGCCGATCCCGAAAATATCCCTGCGACACAATACCTCAGCAACGGCGCCATCAACCGCAGCGCAGGCCTCAACAAGCGCGACCTGCGAAAGCAGAAGAAAGCCCACAACTTCCCCCCAACGCCGCCAGACACATCCTCCGAGACCGACGCACCCGCCGCCAAACCCCCCAAAGCGCGCAAACAACCCAAACAACCCACCGCCCCCGCAAACCCGGACGCAACAGCGTCGATACCCCAATTCCTCGCCGCCGACATGCCGCCCGCAGGCCCCCTCCCACTGCTCATCTGCAGCATCGGCAACCCGGGCGCCGCATACGCAAACACCCTGCACTCGGCGGGCCACATCGTAACCAGCTACATCGCGACGCGCAAGTCGTACCAGCCGTTCACAAAAGGGCTCTCGGGGCTCGTGTCGCGGCCGGACAACACGACCTTCTCGCTGTCGCTGCTCGGCGGGTACGCGAAGACGCAGGGCGGCCCGCCCGAAGACGACTGGACGTTCTGGCAGTCGGTGGCGCTGATGAACGTCAGCGGCGTGGGCGTCAAGAAAGCGTATGCCGCGTGGCTGGCGGAGTTGAAGCGCAGGGACGGCGCGGCGCAGGAGGGCCGGCTGGTGGTTGTGCATGACGAGCTGGAGTCGGCGCTGGGGAAGGTGAGTGTGCGAGAGAGCGGGGCGAGTGCGCGGGGGCACAATGGGTTAAAAAGTTGTCAGCAGCAGTTGGGGGCAGTCAAGTGGTGGCGCGTTGGAGTTGGGATTGGGCGGCCTGAGAGCAGGGATCCGAACGTGGTGTCGCGGTATGTGTTGGGGAAGATGGGGTCTGCGGAGAGGAATGGACTGGAGAGGGCGGCGCCGGCGGTGGTGGATGCGTTGAGATTGATTGCGTTGAAGTAGAGTGGTTTGTGCATTTGAAGCTGCGTCTACGAGCGTTTCATTCCACATCTAGTCTTGTTGTACGATCGACGAGGGAAAAAGATACCCATAGACATTGCATAGAGAGCCAAGGAAGTATATCAGAACCATTAACGCGTTACCGCCGAAGTGAATTGTGTGGTATCATCCGTTACTCCGATATCAATAGCCGATAACCAAAAACCGGGCATAGCCACCAGCCCAGCTGTGAAGTGACGCCCTACAAGAAGAGGAATGATATACACGCTCAAAGCAAATCGTAATCCGGTCATACTGGAGCAGCCTTCCTCAGCTTCTTCCTCTCCTCAAGCCGCTTCCTCGCCTCAGACTTTCGGTCGACGGGCAGCATCTCAACCCTGTCATGCTTGACCTTGGTCGACCCTTCTGCATGATGGGACGTGATCTTGGCAAGGTCGAACTTCGGATCAGTCGGTGAGTATTTGCTTGGTTCAGATCTCGATTTCTCGGTGCCGTCTTTCTTACTTGGCTTCGAGGACAACGCTGCGAGCCGTGCCTCTAAGTCGAGCACAGGCTGCTCTTCAACACGGGGTTGATTAGTTTTCGCCTCTGTCCTCGCATCGGCACTCTCCATCTTCTGCCGGATGGCCTGTAATTCTGACTTTGTGCTCTGCGACACGGACTTGGAAGTCCGGTGTTTCTTTGGGGGAGGGTTCCACGAAGGGTTGACGTAGGGCGACCCTGCTGTCGGCATTGCCCTCTTGTCAAGCTGGGGTATCGAGCTCTCGTCCATATTCATCCAAGGGTCTGGTTCTGGCGAAGGTACAGGCAAAGGACTGGACGGAACAGAGGGTGAAGGGCCGACGTTTTCCTTTGCCGGGCTCACTCGACGGCTACTGAGCGGTGTTCTTGAGGGTCTTGATGACTTTTGTGGCTCAAGTGATGGTTTTGTCAGCTCAATGTGCGTAGCGGGAGACTTCGCCAGCATGATCGAGGCTTCGTCTTTGGCCGTTCCCAACCGCAACGGAGCAGCAGCACGAGTCGCGTCGTCCGGCACAGTCTGACGGCGAGCGCGTCTTGACTTGGGCGGGGAGCTGTTCTCTTTGCCGGAGGGTGGCATGTTCAGCGATGGCACGAATGTCGCGGCCTCGGTCTCTTTCCGTGTTCGTGTCGCCTCCTTGCTAGAGTCTTCGTAGATCGAAAAATCAACTTTCCCTTGCGTACCAGCTGTCGCTACTGCCTTCTCCAAAGTGGCTATTCGCTGTTTCAAGGCTGCATTTTCCATGCTCGTTGACGTACTTTCACCCATGGCCTGACGCAGTCGCTCTTGGTAGTCCTTGTTCTGCTGTTCGAGCTCTCGCTCCCGAGACCGGAACCGCTTACGTTCTTGCTCGAGCTTTGTGGCCAGCTCTGTCACCTCGCTGTCTTTTTTCATTGCGAATTTCTTAGCCAGCTGCTGTTTCGCAACAACCTTCTTCATCTCCTTCTCGCTCCGCTCTGCGTAGCTCTCGTACTGTTCCTTCCAGTACTTGCCGGAGTCTGAGCGAGGCGCACCAAGATCCATGGTAATGTCGCTGTCATCTCTGGCCTTCTGTTTCTGTCCAGATTTTGGTTGGGTGGTGGTGCGCGCATCGAGTAAGGCTTCAGTAAGCTTGGTACGTGGCCTCTTATCGCTCTCGGGGTCTAGCTTCAGCTCCGTACCAGGTGTCCAGGGGCTAGGAAACTTCCCTGGACAGTTGTTCGGTATGCCGCTCCTACTGATGCCGTTTGTTTTTCCTTCATTGTCCTCGATCTGTGACCCGAAAGATACAGTTTTCCTTCCCTTGTTCGCTGTTCCTGGGGTCATAAGGATGCCACCAGCTCTTTTTGTGGGCGATCCTGCTAGTTCGTCGTTCTTCGGCGCAGAGAACTCCACGAACTTTGCATTCGCAGAGGCTATCTTGGCCTTGGTCTCGAACTTTCTTGTCGCATTGTTCAGATCTTCGGGTGCAGGCGTACCGAATATCGCGTGTTTAAACGCCTTGACGGCAAATTGGTGAGCTGGCGTTTCGGGTGGGTCAATAAAGGTAGACTCGTAGGCGGGCTCTGGAGGCTGATTAGGTCTATGCTGCTGACTTGTGCGTACAAGACCGCGTACCTGCTTGCAGATCTTCGATCACATTCGTGATGCGCGGCCCAGTGATCCAGGAAAACATAGTGTTGTGCGCGTTGCGACGGCCTCGTAGCGAAGGTGTTGTGGTTGTGGCGGGTTTGTTTACTGTCTTCGATTTGTTTACTCGCCGATACGGTGCACGAATAGCGCGAGTCGTTACCAGTATGCGCCGACTGCAGGGTAGAGAGGAACAAGCCGGGTTTCCATAAGAGAAGCGCGATAGATTCCAATCCTGCGAGAGTGCAGAGGGAGAAGATACGATGTCTGGCTTCAGCTTGTGTTCACAACGCTGCATGGGTGCAGGAAGGCGCGTCCGGGCGCTAGTCTAGCGTCAACTTAGTGGGGGCAACTGCCCCACCGCTACTTCGACGTGTTGGCTGCGAAGTCTGCGCTTCGTCATAGCCACGCCTTTCACTCCTCGACAACAACAATAACACTTAAACACGACATGTCTGCAGTGTAAGGGCAGCAGCTTCGGCTGCTCCTCTCTCCGTTTCCTCTTCATGACGGCACTTTCAACCAGCTACGAGACAGCCCAACATGGCACCGCACAGGACACCGCGAAACAAAAAGCAGCAAAATGTATTTTCCCCTAATGGAACTAATGGCCCCGGTCCAGCAAGTCCGACTCAAGACGCCCTGCCCATGCGCCCCTCATTGGTCTCTCAGCACTCGGAGACTTATGAGGCAGCACAGGAGGACGAGCGGGAAGTTCTGAAGGCCGTGTTCATGGAAGACTACGAAGAGTCAGAACCGAAAAAAGCATGGGGCAAATCTGCAGATCGAGAGATACGACTGAAATTGAAGTCGTTCTCCAACGAAGCCATTTCTGTCATAATGTGTGCCAAACTCACAGTGACTTACCCGAAATCGCTTCCCACCATCACTCTGGAAGGAACTACCAAGCTCCGCAAACGTACCCAGGAGAGGCTACAGCACATACTAAAGACCAAACCTGCTGAATTGGTAGGAGAAGTCATGCTCCATGAGATCGCCACTGAAGTTCAGGATGCACTGGAGGATGAGGTTGCAGTGCGTGAAACAGATGGTGCTTTCGAAAACCTGGGCGCTGAGCGTGCTGTGCAAGAGGCAGCAGCTGTCGAGCTCGCTAAGCAACATGAAGAAGACCTTCAGAAAAAGCGCGATGAAGCCAAAGCCGAAGAAGAGCGCACGTTGCAGCAAATGGTTAGCGACGAAATGCGACGCAAGGATCTGATGGCCAAACGCAAGAGCCACAGGACGTCAGTCATCACACCAACATCATATTTCCAGACTGCCAACAGCGCCAATTATGTATCGTTCGACAGAATTATATCGTTACAGTTGGAAGACGCTGTCATCGAGTGCAGCGCTGTGGAAGGCATGCTACCTTTCCGCAAAGGTCCTGTGACTGAGGAGCTACTGGTAAAACCGATTGGGATAACAGCAAATATAACACTCGTTCTCAAGCGTGTTCAGATCGGCGATAAAGACGCTTCTAGGATTCAACAGTTGAAAAAAGCGATCATGGAATTTGAGGCGGAAATGGAGGAAGCAAAGCGTTTGCGGCAATCCGCTGTTCTCAGTGTGTTCGACTTCAAGATTGAGCATCTTCCCGAGTCTGGTTGGGAGATCAACATTCTGATGGAACACGCCAATAAAGGGTCGATAGGGGATAAGATCGAAGACGATGGGCAGATCCCGGTTGCACGAGTGCGCTCCTGGACAATCGAGCTTTTGGAAGCCCTCGATTACCTCCACCGCAACGGCATCGTACACAAGCGCGTATTCCCGCACAACATCCTGCTCAACAAATCTTCGGATGGAACTGTCTCTGTCAAACTGGCAGATGCAGCATTCCAGGAGAGTCTGCACAGTTTGAGAGACTTGTATCGAGGCGAACGGGCCTTCACATCCTCTTGGTCTGCCTTCTGGGTTCCTGCCGAGCTTGGTCAGGATTCTAAGAGGACCCGCAAGACCGACGTATGGGACCTAGGTGTGGTGTTCCTACAGATGTTGTTTGGGCTGGAAGTACCACACAAGTACAACTCACCGAAAGATCTGTCAGACGCGTTGAACTGCTCCGAACCTCTCCAGGAAATGATGCGAAAGTTCTTCAAGCCTGATCCACGGAAACGACCTTCAGCATTCGACCTCATACCCTGCGAGTTCCTGCGAAATGACGTACCAGTATACGATCGACCTCCAACACCGATGCGCTCTCGACATTCGTCCTCGTCTCTAGGCCATTATCGGCTTCGTCGCGAGTCCTCCGCTGGTGTCGGGCCATCCTATTCTCGTTATGCTGAGGACTGGGTTGAGCAAGGACGTTTAGGCAAGGGAGGATATGGCGAAGTTGTCAAGGCGCGTAACAAAGTAGATGGCCGTATCTACGCTATCAAAAAGATCAAGCAAAAGTCCGCCTCAGCATTGACCGAGGTTCTTTCCGAAGTCATGCTGTTGTCACGACTCAATCACCCCTGCGTCGTCCGTTACTATACAGCTTGGCCAGAAGAAGATACCGGCGCCGTTTCCGAGCTATCTGACGATGATTCTGCATTCGACTCGGACGAACCTGACTCTGACTCCAACGTATCTCCTGGCGGGACTCACAGCGTCACCTACAGCCGAAGTACAGGGCTGGACTTCATTAGCTCCAACGACTACAAGATCGAGTTCGGTTCTGAGGCTGGTTCGGACGACGAAGATGATGGGGCTGTTGTCTTTGGCTCAGATTCTGGTATGTGTGTTCAGAGTCTATAACCAGAACAAATAGCTAACAAGATCTATAGAAGACGGCACGGGGACTGCAAGTGCCGGCCCTCGTTCGCCCTTGGTCCGGAGACGAACTGCATCTGGCACGTTTGCGACAAGACCAGCTAGGTCTATCCTGTACATCCAGATGGAGTTCTGCGAGAAGCAAACCCTGCGCGATCTCATTCGCAGAGGTCTCTACGATGATCCAGAAGAGTACTGGAGGCTTTTCCGACAGATCTTAGAAGGGCTTGCTCATATCCATGGCCATGGTATCATTCATCGCGATCTGAAGCCTGACAACATCTTCATCGACATGGCTAAAGTGCCCAAGATCGGTGATTTTGGTTTGGCCACAAGTGGTCAGTACCAAAGGCCTGACAGCAAGATGTCGAACGGCAACCCCGATGTGGGTGGTGACATGACACGCAGTGTTGGAACGGCTCTATACGTGGCTCCCGAGCTAAGTTCGACTGTCGCAGGCAACTACAACGACAGAGTAGATATGTATTCCATGGGCATCATCTTCTTCGAAATGTGCTATCCACTGGGCACAGCTATGGAACGAGACAAAGAGATCCGCATATTGCGCGAGCGCAAACACGCTTTGCCTGCCGAGTTCGACACTCCTCAAAAATCGTTGCAGGGCAGCATCATCATGTCTTTGATCAGTCATCGGCCGTCCGAGCGTCCGAACTGTGCTGAGCTACTAAGGACTGGCAAAGTACCTGTACAGATTGAGGATGAAGCTGTTAAAGAAGCACTGAAGGCTCTCTCTGACCGCAACTCGCCGCACTACGCGAAAATGATGACTGCTCTGTTCTCGCAGAAGCCCGACACCCAAGCGAAAGATTACACATGGGACATGGGTATTGCTGCTCAGAACATGAAAGCGAACGACGTGCTTCTCCAGAACCTGGTCAAAGACAGGCTAGCTATGATCTTTCGAAGCCATGGTGCCGTGGAAGTTCAGCGCCAATTGCTTTTGCCCTGGTCAGACCACTATGCGGACAATAACGTTGTCAAGCTCTTCGATCCCTCGGGTACATTGGTACAGCTGCCTTACGACTTCACTTTACCTCATGCTCGCAGCATTGGCAGGGGTGCTCCCTTCTTGGAGAAGACTTTCACCGTGGGGCATGTGTATCGAGACACGTACACGGGTGGTGCACCGTTGAGTAGCGGCGAGGCTGACTTCGACATTCTCTCATACGACACCCTTGACCTTGCGCTGAAAGAGGCTCAAGTACTGAAAGTAGTCGACGAGATCATTGACGAATTCCCTTCCCTACGGTCGACGCAAATGTGCTTCCACATCAACCACTCGAATTTGTTGGAGATCGTCTTGGACTTCTGTAGGATCAGTGTACCCCAGCGACCTGCAGTCAAGGCGGTTCTTAGCAAGCTAAATATTGGCAAGAACAACTGGCAGTCTGTACGCAACGATCTCCGCTCTTCAGACATCGGCATCTCGTCTACATCGCTTGACGATTTGGCTCGGTTCGATTGGAGAGACACACCCGAGAAAGCTTTCACGAAATTACGACGCATCTTCGAAGGCACCAAATATCACGACCGGACTCACGCCATCTTCGCACATCTCAGCTCTGTCGTCGGTTACATGAAACTCTGGGGTGTGAAAAGGAAAGTCTACCTCAGTGCGCTCAGCAGCTTCAATGAGAAGTTCTACTCAGGCGGTATTCTCTTCCAATGTCTCTTCGACACTAAACAGCGTCTTGTTCTTGCCGCTGGCGGTCGCTATGACAAGCTCATTGAGGAGTATCGACCGAAGGGACCTGGTTACAACAGGACCGGCACTGGCTATCATGCGGTTGGCGTCAACATAGGCTGGGACAGGCTAGTCAGCTCAATGACGCGTTACTTAAAGAAGCCAGAGAAAGCCACTTTTCTGAAGAAACACGTTGAGGAAGATACACCAGCGGTCTCTTGGATGCCACGCCGCTGCGACTGCATTGTCGCTAGTTTCGATCCGAACGTTCTTCGATCTTCGGGTGTCAAGATGGTCTCTGAACTGATCGCACACGGCTACAGTGCCGAACTTTCTGTCGACGCGCATAACTTCGAGGACGTACTTCGCCACTATCGCGATGACCGTCACAGTTGGGTTATCATCATCAAACACGGCGTTGCCCCTGATAAGCCCGACCTCAAAGTCAAGTCGATTGCGAAGAAAGAGGACACCGACCTGCGGTCCGCCGATCTGCTCAATTACCTCCGCAACGAAACACGCGACCGCGAGGCCCGAGAAGGTAATGCTGCCCATCGCCTGACCAAAGGCGCGCACAATCCCGGCCCAGCAAGTCAGCCATCGACGCGAGCAAACGTCGACGTGCTCATCTCTCACCACCGCTCCAAGAAGAGCAACAAATGGGCCATCGTCGAAGCAGCCCAATCTCGCTCTCACGAACTCCTCGAATCATTTCAAGACGCCCCCATCGCAGCCATCGAAACCAAGGACGAAGTCATGAATCTTGTACGTGAGACAAGGCTAAGCGATCCGGATACGTGGCGACACGTGATACAGAAGCTGCCCATTGTGGAGCGGAAGTATCTGCAGGAGCTGCATGATTTGCTGCTGGGGTATCGCGCCAGATGGAGGGAGATCAAGGGTGAAGAGAGCGAGAAGGGGAGTGGTGTGGGAGACGGGAAAGCCTTCGTGTACAACTTCAGGACTGGAGGTTGTCTATTGTACGACCTCGATAGCTGAAGGTCACGCTAGAATATACAATACAGAACTAGGATGCACATGTCAAGTCTTGTTCCTGCCGCAAAGTTGTCGAACATGAAGTTAGACTTCAAAGAGATGAGTGAGAGTTCGGCACAAGTTGCGGAATGGAAAATCGAGTGTCAGGAAGATGCGATCGGTGTAGACTGATGCTTCAAGCTTGCTATATGGTTTCTTCTAAACACTATCAAGCTTCTTGCCGGACTTTGTGCCATGATTAAGGCAGTATGGAAATCAAATGTTGGCAGGATCAGCCGAAACGAGGCACTACTAAGAGGCGTCCCAGTTACAAATCAAATGAAAACCGACAAGAACGCGAGGCTGTTGAAGCCAGGCCGAGATAACATAAGTGAGGAGGACATGTTGAATGCCACACCAAGCAACTTCACGCTACTTGAGCCGATGCTCACTACTCGTAAGCTCCTCCACGTTCTCATCTTGTTCACTGCTCAATAGTCGTCTCCGCGAGAAATGACCTCTTTACAATTCGGCCTCAGCAGAACAGTCTATACCCGAATTAGCACGCACTACACACATCCAGTAGCCACACTTACATGCTCAAACTGCGCAACATACGACCCAGGTACATCCACCAAAGGTCCATACTGCTCCACAATCCCATTCGCCACCAGCGACTTCATACCAAGATGATAGTTCTTCGCCCCCACGCGCTCCAGATAGCGCCGCGAGAACACCAGCGTGCCGAAATTCTCATCAATCACCTTCAACAGCGCCTTCGCAGACGCATGGTGCAGCCCGCGCGCACTCGCTTTCTCGTTGCGGCCGTAGCCGTACACGCCGACGTCGTCGCGGATAGAGCCGCGGCCCGTGCTGCCAAAGGTCTCGATGGCGAAGACGTCTCCTTCTTCCATGCGCTGGTTGGTGCGGGTTCTGGCGAAGGGGACTTGCTTGTCGCCGTGGATCTTGTAGCGCAGGATGTTGTGGCCGGTGATGTTGTTGATGGGTTTGATGGGGATGGTTTTGCCGTTGAGGGTTACCTCGTAGGATGACATTACTTCGTCGATGCAGGCGCTGATGTGGTCCATGCGGGCGTCGATTCCGGCTTCCTATGTTCTGTGTGAGTAGGACGTGACTAGTGTTTGATGGGGTACTGACTTTGAGACCAGTGTTGGTGGCGGCTCGGACACTCTCGAGGAGGTCGTCGTAGACTGGATTGTGGGCTATCGTGAAGGCACTATCAACGATCCGACCATTGACGTGCACTCCAAAGTCCACACTGAGGACATCGTCATACTGGAGTACGATGTCTTTGCCACCGGGGTTAGGTGTCCAGTGAGCAGCGACGTTGTTCAGGCACAGCCCGGTCGGGAATCCCATGCCAGCTTTGAGAGCGTCGCCGCTTTCTATAGCTTGGTGGCCAACTAAAGCACGCACACCATCCTCGATCTCGTCAGCGAGTTGGCTCATCGTGACTCCAGGCTTTGCAATCTTCTGCACGTAATGGCGGACTTCGCGATGGACTTCGGCGGCTTTGCGGTAGTCCTTCAGGAACTCGTCGTTCATGTTATTGACAACTGATAAGTGTCGAAGCTCTTCATTCGTTGTGCGCTGCAGATTCTCGTTGCGGTTTGCATATTCAACGATCTGGCCCACCGGGTATGGCTTATTCTTGAACACGTCTGCGAGTGCGACACGGGGAGGAGTCGTCTGCTGCACGAGTGATGATTTATTCTTCTTGGTCCTGTTTCTCTTTCTCTTCTTCTTCTTACCTTATCGACTTAGCACTGTAGGAATGCCAATACAGAATGAACTAACCGTTGTCGACCTTCAGGTCAGGTCCTTCATTGCTCTCGTAGTCGTCGTCATCGTCGTCTCCATCCTTTCCCTCGAGAACCCCTTCAACCAAACCACTTGCTGCTGCCGGTTTGGGAGGGTTGTTAGTGTTGATCGTAGAGCCAGCCGATGATTCTGCAAGCTTGTCAGCATGGTGGCCCGAGTACGAACATATATTTCACACCATCTGGACCTCGACGCTGGTCTTCTGGAGTCTGTGATCCCATGATGTATCTTGAGTTTTATTCATGAAACTCGACTGTGATTCTTGTGTAGAAAGTGGGAGAGAGAGTCACAAAGGGTAGCACTTTGAATGGGAGTGCGATCTGCGCCTTTCCTATTCGGCGCTAACGCGAATCAACTCCGTATGTACTTCACGGAGTTCTTTTGCAGCAACACCGGCTCACAATTCAGCAACGGATTGATAGCCGAATCTTTGGCTCCGATACTGAACAACATTTAGAGCTCCTGGTGTTCGGATGCGCTGCTTTCCCACCTGTTCAGTGCCTCATTCGCAGCCTTTAGATGCTCAAAGTGCGGTGCATCCTCTCCCAGCCCCCATGCAAACACGCCGCCAATATCTTTGAGGTCCTTGTATCCTTCATGGCCGTTGACGTGGTCGAATAGCGTGTCAAGCTTCTTCCCGATACTATCTGGTGTATCCCACGACCAGAAAATATTTTCTTGCTTATCCATGTAGTAGTGCCCTCTGAACAGCCCCCCGGTCATGTCGTCCACTCCATTCTTCAAGGCTTTTGCAAATGAATCTGCCAATTCGGTAGGTACTTCATCGTGCCACGAGAACGCTCCCGCTTTGCCCAGATCAGCGCCCGTTATTGGATCTTCCATCAGCTCAGTCCGACATCCGATAGCCGGTACAAGATCGCACGTTTCATTGCTTGCAGTTCTGTACCACTTGATATAGAAGCCAAGCCCAATATTCAAGTTTTTGGTGTGGACGGCTGGATTTGTGTAACCGTGCAGGGCTTGAATTGTGCCATCTAGCCCGCTGTGGTGTTTGGTGAAGCCGTCTCGTCGGTTCATAAGATCATACGACATGACGTTTAGGAAATCGATCGACTCGTATATCTTTGGTAGTGTCGTCTCCGTAAAAGCTATCATGTCCCTGGGCAAGCCCGGCACTGCTGCTGTAATGAGCTTATGTGGCCCAATCGCCGCTCTGATCTCGGCAAGGAGTTTGGGATAAGCCTCAATCTCCCAAGCCTTCTCTGAATTTGGATGTTGTTTATAGTCTTCGCCGTTGCCTCTGATCATACATTAGTGGAGGGTAGGAGGAGTTGGTTGACGACTAGACTAACCCGGGATATTCCCAGTCGATGTCAACTCCTGATTAAGTCAGCATTGCGTGCCTGCAAAGACCTAAATTGCCTACCATCAGCACCAGTGGTTTCAATCATGGCTCTGATGTTCTCAGCGAAGAGTCTGCGACTTTGCTCTGTCTTTGCTGCTTCTGAGAAGCCGTCGGTGTTTCCCCAACCCCCAATCGCTACTTGGATCTTTGTCCCACTCTTGAATTTCGTACGGACCTCAGCAACTGTTGTGAACAATGGCCATTCTTCCTGATTTGGGACGTTGAATACTTCGGATCTCATGAAAGCCAGTGCAACGTGGGTCACCCTTGATACTAAGAATGATTCTGGGACGATATCATGCTGCCTGTTGTCATTGTTATGCAGGCACCTTCTATGAACTGATCTTGATTTACCCTGTCAAGTACATAACAAATCGCTTTTGGGATCGATCCGGCCACGTTGAGGTGCGATAATCTGAGGTCCCTGCCGCAACGCATAAGATCACGCAAACAAGTGCGCACATCGCACGAACAGTGTTTTTGACCATGTTCTGTAACGTTTGCTGTGATGCTCAAGTGAGGTGAATGGGCTGGCTTGGTGTTCTAACGGCGAATATCCGAGCAGTGATCTGAATGGAGGAAGAGGCTCCGGTTTCGAAGATGCGCTAGTCGGGTAGGAATTAATTGCTACAGCTGGGCTAACCGACCCTGATGCATCTCGATGTGTATTGGACAGCTCTTCGCGGGTTGTGAAGATGGCGATGCCGTTTGTGGCGTTGATGAAAATTGTGGTTCGCTGACCTGGAGAAGATGCCGGCTGGTGGTCGGTGCCCCGCACTCGCACGGTGTGACTTCCACTTGCAAGCACTCCTACATGACTACAACAACATGGCCTGTGTACTTCGTACGTCCTAAAGAGCTCCCTCAACACATTGTAGATGACGTAACGATGTGGCGCTTTAGAATTTCTGAAGTTCGCAGGTTGTAGTCAAAACTTTACGGCTCACGCTTCGGATAAGTATTGATCCAGCATCAGCCCGGCAATAACTGGTAGAGCTTGTTCCCGATGTGGTACATAGTCACGATCATTCACCGTACTTGAACCCTACAGTTGCTCCACAATGTCCTCGTTGGAGATTCTCAAGGTTGCCATTATCGGTCAAGGAGCCATTGGCCCGCGACACGCAGATGCCGTTCTCAGTGTGTCTGGACTCGCGTTGGCTTGTATCGTGGACCCCCACCCACCCGCAGTTGCAGGGGCCGTCAAATATAAATGTCCGGTCTTCCTGTCGGTCAGGGCGATGCTCGACAGTGAAAACGTCCAGGTCGACGCAGCCATTGTGTGCACGCCGAATCACACCCACGTTACTATCGCCAAGGAGCTGCTGCAGAACGGTATCCACGTTCTCTGCGAGAAGCCAATATGTGTGGATGTTGAGAGCGGACGAGAACTGGTAGGTTGTTTACCGGAAGCTTCACTTCTCTTCAAGCTAAAGGGAGTAGGTTGAATATGCGCAAAAGTGCAACCGTACTCTCTTGATAGGCCATCATCGCCGCTTCAATCGGTATGCAGTAGCAGTGAAACAGCACCTTCCTACGCTTGGACGTCTCATAGCAATCAACGGGCTATGGACAATATATAAGCCTCTACTGTATTTCGATCCTCCGACAGATTGGCGTCGACTGGTTTCTGCAGGGCCAATCTTCATCAATTTGATTCACGAGATCGACCTGCTTCATTTTTGGTACGGTCCCATCACGCGAGTGTATGCGGAGCAAGCTCTCTCTCAGAGAGGCTTCGATGCAGAAGAGGGCGCAGCAATCACCCTGCGATTCGAAAGTGGCATGATAGGCACGTTCCTTCTATCTGATGCGGTTGTCTCACCTTATAGCTTTGAGAGTGGCACTGCCGAGAATCCAATTATACCGCCTACTGGACAAGACTTCCATCGAGTTTTCGGCTCAAAAGGGACGTTGAGTGTCCCGGACATGGTGCGATGGGACTATGGTGACGAAGGGAATAGCTGGAACAACGAGCTGAGAAGCACAAAACTCGATGTGCCTGACATGAAAATTCCTTTCGAAGCTCAAATGGAACATTTTGCTAGGGTCATCAGAGGCGAAGAACATGCTAGCTGCGATGGTATCGAGGGACTCAGGGCTGTTGTAGTGTGCGAGGCGATCAAAACGTCAATGAAAGAGAGCCGACCCATCGAGATCAAGCTTCACGGTCAAGGATAGGCGGTTGGCAGCATTAACGTTGCGTAGCCGCAGCGAATTGTTAAAGTGTTGTTGATCAAGGATCACAAGCAACTGAATTGATTGATAGACATAGAACAAGTAATTAAGTGAATTAATCAGGTTCTCTGTCTTCTCTAAGGTGTTACAACTACTTAAATATATACCTTGTTCTAGAGCTTAATTAGGCTAAAATACTAAGCTAATTAGAGATTACTATGTCCTGTAATTATTATATAGTAGAGGTGATCAAGGTTAGGTAATCTAAACCTTCTCTATAATCCTAGAGAGTTATTAATTAGTAACTTACTATAACACACCCCCTAGGTACATTAATCTATTAATTATTACACCTGCTTACTATAGTAATAATAATCCTTTTCTTTAATCTATAATTTTAAAAGTTTATTATTACTATTTATTTACTATTATAACTACTCTTAGCACTTTACTTAATTAAGTAAGTAAATAATTATACTAAGCCTTATAGTAGATAAATAATATTATATAGTGCACTTACTTACTTAAACTCTAACCCTTTAATTACCCTTATATAATATTATTACCCTTTTCTACTCTAATCTAACCTTCTAACTACTACTAATTATAGTATAGCTATCCTAATTATAATTTAAGATATATACTAACTAGTTAATTAAGGTTTCTACTCTAAGTAAGTTACCTAGTAATACTCTAATTATACCCTCTACTATCTACTAGACTTGTTTAGGCTATTCTACTACTCCTAAAGCTCTAATAGGCACTCTTATATAGTGCTAATCTTATTAGGCTTATATTATAGAGGAAGATAATAATTAGTCTACTTAGTCTAATTAGGATTAGCTTCTACTAATTAAAGGTAACTTTTAAGTCTATATATACTTTAGCTATATTAAGAAAACCTAAGCTACTATATTTAAGATTAAGATTTATTATAATTAGTTAAATAGTAGTAGTAATTAGTATATAGAGTATAGTATATACTTATACCTTCTTATAAATAGTATAGTTGCTTAGTTCTTTAGTTATTACCTTAGGTATACTTATAAAAATTGTCCTATAGGTGTCTTCCTAATCTTAATTATTTTATATTTATTTACTAATTAGAGAGTAGTTTATAGATTAGAAGTTAGAGTATAATTACCTCTCTATACTTATTTCTAAGTATACCTAGCATCTTAATAAGCTTAAGCCTTTAGCTCCTTAATTAATTAATAGTCTTACTTATCCTTTAATTAATTACTTTAATAACTTAATTACTAATTCTACTCTAGTAACTCTAAAGTTAAAAGGCAATTCTAAGCACTCTACTCCTAGTAATCTATCTAATTTAGCTCCTTCTTCTAAAAAGAAGAAGGTCTCTATAGCTAATAAGGTATATTTATAATTAGTAACTTTTTAAGCTTTACTAATCTAGTTTTTAGCTTTATATAAGGTTCTCTACTAATTCTTACCTTATTACTCTTAATTAGAGTTCTTTTAGCTTATATAAGGCTCCTTTCTATCTATATAATTTAAAGTCTTATATAATTTCTTAGAAGAGTAATACTAATTAGGCTTATTCTACTTTATACTATAATTAGCTTAAGGCTACTACTTCTAATTATAAGGTTACTCTACCTATAAGTTATACTCTCTTATACCTTTATCTATGCTAATCTTCTTAGAAAAAATCTCTTATTCCTATATCTTACTTACTCTCTCCTATTATTACTATTCTTATATTATCTAATCTTAATTATTAATTACTTAAGTAGGTTCTTACTAATACTTAGCTTACTACTAAGAATAATACTTATACTAAGTATACTACCTATATTTAGGCTTAGAAGAAGAAGGAGGATTAGAAGAAGAAGGAGGCTAAGTAGGCTAAGTAGGACAAGATTATAGTTAGGATTAATAGGGCTAGAGTAGCTACTTAATCTTTTCCTACTAATTACCTTATAATTTCTAAGAAGTAGCTTAGCTAGTATATAACTACTTATAAGGTATTATCTAATTAGATTATATAGATATTTAGTATTTTTAATTATATCTTTAAAGTAGGTAATAATAGTAATAAGGATAAGAAGTAGTAGTAGTAGGTGCTTATATATAGTTAATTAGTCTCTAGTTTTTCTTTTCTTTTAATTAGTAATTTACCTTACCTATAATTAGCTCTAATAATTAATATTTCCTTCTAAAATCTAAGTATCTTAAATATTAATTAGTGCTTTAAATAAGTTAAACTATTACTTAGTAAGCTTCTTAGTTAATCTATCTATAGGTATACTCTTAGTATTAAGGTACTTAACCTTAAATAATCTTTTTAAGTACTCCTATCTAAGATAATATACCTTATAGGTAAGCTAATTACCTAGGTAAGCTAATTACTTTTACTAAGCCTATACTAAACTTTATATAACTTATAATAGCTTAATATAAGCTTATAAAAAAGCTCTTAAATAATGTAAATATATAGCTTGCTATTAAGGCTATCTAATAAGATATAATACTCTCTTAGTAATATACTATAGCTATCTATAAAATCTCTTAAAGTATACTTAGTATATGCCTTACTAGAGCCTCTCTATAATATCATTATAAGCCTAAATTAAGAAAACTAATAAGTACTAAAGAGAAGGTAATTATTTAGCATGTTCTAAAGCTAGATAAGTAAGGATACCTGCCCTAGCTTACTAATATAGAGGATATAGCTAACTCTCTACTTACTAAATATAACTAGCCTCCTATTAGTAAGAACTAGGCTAGCACGTTTATTAAGCATTGCCTAGAGCTTAAGGTTAAGTTTAATTAAAAGTATAACTATAAGAGAGCCCTCTATAAGGATTCTAAGGTAATCTAGGGCTAGTTCTACCTAGTAGAAAATACTAAAGCTAAGTATAGTATCCTAGATAAAGACACCTATAACTTTAATAAGTCTAGGTTTATAATAGGTATTATATCTATAGGAGCTATTATTATAGGCTCTAAGTATTAAGGAAGGCTAAAAATAGTATAATAAGGTAACTAAGAGTAGACTAGTATTATCTAGGGCATTAATATATTAAGGTAGGTTATCCTACCCTTTATTATCTTCTAAGGTAAGCACTACCTCTCTACTTAGTATAAGGAGCTATCTATACCTTATAACTAGGTTATTACTATCTCTAAGAATAGCTAGACTAATAATAAGCTTAGTATTAAGTAGCTAAAGCACTTTAATAAGTATATAAAGGAGTATACTATTAGTAGCTATTAGCTACTTATTCTAGATAGCTATAAGAGCTATAACTTAGTTAATTTCTACTAATATTATAAAGAATATAAGATTATTACTCTATATATACCTTCTTACTTATTATACCTATTATAGCTACTTAATATAGGTTATTTTGCCCTAATAAAGAAGGCCTATAGTTATTAAGCTAAGCTACTAATATATAGCAAGATTACTTATATTATAAAACTTAAATTCTTACTATACTTTAAAGGAGCTTTTAATACCTCTATTACTAGGAGTAATATCTAGAGAGGATTTAGAGGTGCTAGCTTAGTCCCCTTTAATCTAGAGGCTATGTTATTAAAGCTTAAAGTATGCCTATATACTCTACTACTACCTACTATAGATAAGAGTATATAGCACTCTTAAACCTTATAGAATACCCTAGAATTTAGGTTATAATTAAAGCTAATTTAAGAGAGAATTTAGTAATATAAAAATAGCTTACTAACTTTAATAGTTAATACTCTTAATTAGCTTACTAAAGGTATAGAAATAATAGTATGTTTACTAGTTTTAGTATATAACTAGGTTATAAAGCTTTAAGCTACTAATAAGGCTACTATATACTATAAATTATATAAGAAGAAGTAGATCTAGAGGGAAGAGATTCTTACTATTAGTAAAGGAGTATACTTAACTACTCTAAAGAAGTTTAAAGCCTATAGTAATAAGAAGAAGGTAAGTAAGAAGAGATATATTAAACTAGGCACTTAGTCTTTATAATACTATAGTATATATAGTAAGGTAGAGTATAATATATAAATATATAAGAATAATATATAAGGTATTTTTTAGTAATTTTATATACTATAACTTATAGTAGAACCTAAGTTACTACTATAGTATTATAAGTTATATAAAGTTTAGTATAGTCTTAGTAAAAGTAATTAGCTTACCTAGGTAATTAGCTTACTTATAAGGTATATTAGAGGTTATATATATTAATATTATATAGCTTAGTAGTAATCTACTTATTCTTTCCTATTATAAGCTTAATTATTTGCTAGTTATTATACTAAATATTCTAAGCTTACTCTAGATTAAGCTTAAGTTTACTAAAGAATCTCTTAATTACTATTATTTCTTTAGCTATATATTCTAGAGTAATTAGCTTAGCTTTTATAGTTAATATTATAATTATTAGTTACCTAGTAGCTTTCTAGAAGATTAGTCCTCTAAATATAATTAATATATAGCTATAAGATAATGTTTAAGTAACTAGATTATTAGTAAATAATATATTACTATAGATTAGAAGATTAAGGCTATTATAATTACTATACTTAATCCTATTATACCTTATTTAGTATAGGTAGGTAATTACTTAATTAGCTATAGTATAGTGCTTCTTGCTTAGATTTATTAGGAAGTATAATAATTTTAATACTATAAAGGTAATATCTAGTCTAATTATAATTATAGTATATAGTACTAATCTAATCTTTTTCTAGAATAACTTAACCTCTTGCTTAGTTACCTCTCCCTAATTTAGAATTAGTTTTTCTAAGGGGAGTAGAGTAGGTAGAAAGGTTCTATCTTCTAGTTTAAACTTCTTTATAATCTTATTAATATATATATTATGAACTAGAGTAATTATTCTCTTTTTATAATCTTTTATTACTCTAATTCTTAAGAACTATTTAACTAGTTCTTATTCCTAAATTTTATACTTACTAAATACTTTATTCTATATAGCTTTAGCTTCTTATTTATAGGATTAATAGAATAGAAGTAGGATATTATTAATATAGAAGAGGATTAGAATTAATTACTTATTATTAAAGAATAGGTAAGGTTCTTCCTTTAATTCTATAAGTCTAAGCTTAAGTAGTATTCTAGAGAACTTCTTATACTAAAGAAGTAGTAATTCTCTTAATCTATATAGTACTTAATTTAGTTAAATATTATAACCTACTTTCTTAACCCCTATTAGTAGTTTATAGATTACTAGATTATCTAGTATAATTAAAGTATTTAAGAATACTCTAACTATATTATATTAGTATACTTCTAGATTAAATTAAGCTATAATTACTATTACTATTTAGAAAGAGTATATAGCTATAGTAGCTATATAGGTACTCTAGAGAGTGTTATTCTTTAAAAGATTACCTCTTATAATAATCTAAGCTTTATACTTAAAAAAGTAGCTATTTTAATTAAACTTATAAGTCTATACCTATTTAAGTAGAAGTAGTTAATTATCTTTTAATATAGAGATCTCTATCTATATACCTTTCTATATAAGCTAATTAATCTCTTTACTATATATATAGTAAAACTAATCCTTAAGTAGATATTAAAGTAACTATTTCTAGGTTTTTAGTAGAGGTAGAAGCTAATCTTAATAAGGTTACTCTAATCCTAACTTTAAAGTCTTTATATTTTAATTACTTAGTATTACTACTATTATTAAGTTAATAGTCTTATAACTTAGTTAATTATCCTAGTCTTTATTTAGACTAGAGAAGAAGGTATTATATAAGTCTAACTATAGATTATTTTCTTTATTTAGATCTATAATTAATAACGTACCCCACGGGCAAGCGGATCAACGGGCGAGCGAATCACTTTTGCCAAGCCCCCACCAAAGTATCCTCTACATACCAATGCCTTAACAACAACCTAATCTTAACGCGTTAAAGGAAGCTCAAATACAGCTTGCGCTTTAAGCTCTTAAACAAGACGCGAAACTCTTACAGCGACGCGCTGCAGCTATCTACAACGTTCCTTAAGCTACACTAAGCCATCGACTCACTGGACGGCCTTCACGAGCTGATACTATGCCCAACTCACGAGGGTTGGACAATAACGAGGAGCAGGTGATTGTTGATCACATACTTGAGCTGGACGAGCAAGGATTTGGCCCTCAGCTGGCAGATGTGGCTGCAATGGCCAATTCTCTGCGCGCAGAGCGCAATCTGGGCCCTATTGGCACAAACTAGCCCAGTACGTTTGTAAAGCGTCAACTAGAGCTTAAAGTGAAGTTTAATTGCAGGTATGACTACAAGCGAGCCCTCTGCGAGGATTCTGGGGTTGTGCAGGGCTGGTTTTCCCTGGTGCGAAACACAAAAGCCAAGTATGGTATCCTAGATGACGACACGTACAACTTTGATAAGACAGGCTTCATGATGGGCTAGATCTCCCAGGGAGCAGTTGTTACAGCTTTAGAGAGACGAGGAAGGCCAAAGGCAGTCCAGCCAGGCAACCGGGAGTGGACAATGGTCATACAGGGTATCAATGCCAAAGGATGGGCCATTCCACCCTTTGTTATCTTCAAGGCGCGCCACCACCTCTCCAGCTGGTACAAGGAGGAAGACCTGCCCCAGGATTAGGTTATTGCAGTCTCCAGTAACAGCTAGACTACTAATGAGCTTGGTTTTAAGTGGTTGAAGCACTTTGACGCGCATACAAAGGAGCGTACTGCTAGTACCCACCAACTGCTGGTTATTAACAGCCACGAGAGCCACGAATCGCTCCAATTCCAGAAATACTGCAAGGATAACAAGATTGTTACTCTATGTATGCCTCCGCACTCATCGCACCTTCTGCAGCCACTTGATGTAGGCTGTTTTGCCCCTTTGAAGACAGCGTATAGGCGCCAAGCCGAATTGCTTATGCGCAACCAAATCAGCCACATTACAAAGACTGAGTTCCTGCCATGCTTTAAAGCAGCCTATAATGCGGTGTTTACCTCTAGCAATATCCAAGGAGGGTTTCAAGGTGCTGGATTAGTCCCCTTTGACCCAGAACGGGTCATATCAGCCCTTAATGTGAAGCTTCGGACTCCATCACCACCACTCCCCACCAACAACGTACCCTGGCAGTCGCAAACCCCCAGCAACACCCTGGAATTTGGGTCGCAATCAACTCTAATTCGAGAGAAGTATAAGAGGCAGCAGGGCAGCTCACTAAATTCTGTTCTAAGCGCGCTTAAGCACTACGCAAAGGGGGGAGCAATCTTATCCCACAAGCTGGTTTTAGCTCAACAGGAAATCAAGGAGCTTCGAGCGGCTAACAAGGCCGCTATGCGACAAAAATCACATAAAAGAAAGCGAGTTCAGAAGGAAGGGACCCTAATAGTTGAAGATGGGCAGCAGCTGGCAGCTCTAAAGGAGTTTGGGGCGCGTGGTGATAGGAAGAGGGCGAAGAAGCAGGTGCGCACTCAAGAGGGCGAGCCAACCCAACGGCGCTGTGGAAGGTGCAATCAGACAGGACACAACGCGCGAACGTGCAAGATTGATGTAGAAGAGGTCTCTGAATGATATTCCAGCCTGTACTGTACCGTGCAGGACCAAAGTGTGGTGTTTTGGGCTATGATGGGTCAAGTTTTGGTGGGGGCTTGGCAAAAGTGATTCGCTCGCCCGTTGATCCGCTCGCCCGTGGGGTACGTTATGTTTATACTTCTTTATAATAATCTACCCCTTACTTAATTATTATAATCTAACTTATTTCTTCTTACTAGAAGATATTTACTTATAGGTTAATTAATCTTAAGTTTTAAACCTTATTAGTAATAACTTAATTATGTTAGTAGATTATTTTAATATACTTTACCTAGTATTATAGATATAGCTTAACTAGATTAAGAGGTAATAGTAGTTAAGTACTCTAGTATTAAACCTATAGACCCTATCTAGTCCCTAGAAATAGGTAGATTAGCTCTTATAAGAGAGTTAACTCCCTATTAATTACCTACTCCTAAATCCCTCTAAATATCTATACCTTAATTAATTAGTCTAGGTGTTTACTTAGAAGTAGCTAAACCTATACTTTCTAATTAATCTACTTAATTCTCTAAATACTTACTAGCCTTATATATATTCTAAGTAGCTTCTATAACCTTAGTTTCTTAATTAGTAGATAGGCCCTCTATACTAGTTAATATTCTAATCTACTTACCTTTAAGATCTTACTTAGTAGTTAATTATTCTAGTTAAGTTACTTAGTACTCTTTCTCTAGAACTAGTATATTATTATCTTGTTCTAGATTATTATATTTTCTAATATAAAGTATATCTACTATCCTAATTACTTAATCCTTTAGTATTTTATTATCTTTATTATTTATATAGAATAGATTCTATAATTAAGTAAGTAAGCTTATATTTAGGTAATTTATTAGATAGACTACTATCCTTTATAACTATAAATAATATATATCTTAAATATAAAGGAAAGTATATATAGGTTATATAACCTTAGTTAGAGTAAGTAGCCTAGACACTTTATAGAGCTTAAGTACCTTAGCTATAGTTTCTAGGACTCTAAGCTTCTCTACCTAACTTATAAGCTTAATTAGTAGCTATATAGTAGAGCTATATATAGAGTATAATAAGCTTATTTTTATATAATATACTCTCTAGGTAACTACTAGAGGTAAGCACCTAAGCTATAATTAAGATAATTGTATTTATTAGTAAATAAAAGAAAGTATTATACTATTTTAAGCTTCTAGTACTATAGCTAAGGTAATATTTTAGCCTTAGTTATCTATTAAACTATTAGTAGTTTAAATTTTATATTTATAAGCTTAAGAATAGAGTTAAGTAGCTTAGTTAGTTCTAGGAACTAGTATATATTATATAAGTATTAAGGATATTATAAGTAGTATATTTTATCTTAATAACTTAGTAAGCTTAGTGCTACTAGTATACTACTTAAGATCTTAAGTAATTTAAGAAGGAGAAGCTAGTATTATACTTAGTAGTAGAAAATAGTTAGAGTACTAAGAAATAAGTATATTATACTTATCTTAGCTACTTAATTAGATCTAGTCTAAATAAGTAGCTTAGCTATACTTATATTATATAACTAGATTTAGCTTATATAGTATATATTATAGTTATATAAGTAGCTTATTTACTTATATTTAAGTATAATATTATTTATTTTCCTTATATTTACTCTTACTATAAATCTAGCTAGATAAGAGCTAGATAATAGTGTTTAAGTTACTTATATATATTATATATATAATATTTACTCTTACTAAGCTTAGGCATATATATAGTATAGACCTCTACTTATTTTACTTAACTTTAAGTCTACTTATTATAATAGCTATAAGTATACTATTTTACTTCTTTATACTTCTTCTATCTCTTTCTCTAGCTTATTACTACCTAGGTATATATTTAATTAGCTTATAGGCTTCTAGCTAGTATAACTTAGTATTATTAGTTTTTATTTAGTATTTTTAGATAGTATCTAATTAAGCTTCTTTATATTAGACTTTCTACTCTTTTTAGCCTCTACTAATTCTTATATAGCCTTATAAGACTAAAGCTACCTATACTATCTAGACTACTACTACTACTACTACCTACCTTACCTACTAGGCTAGCTATTATACTATACTACTTATACCTATACTTACTACTCTTATACTCTTACCTACCTATACTACTACTATTACTAAGCTACTAGCTACTATATATTCTACTTATAAGTAGGCTTACTTAGAGTTACCTTTAGGTAGTTTAGCTTTAGCTTCTACTAAATAAGCTTCCCTACTCCCCTAGGTAGGCTTACTTAAGCCTTCTTAGGCCCCTACTATACTACCTATACTTATACTTATGCCTATACCTATGCCTACTACTCTACTTCTAGCTACTCTCTAGCTACTAGCTAGGTAGTCTATTAGTATAGTGCCTAACTCTCTATAGTAAGTACTTTACTATATAACTAGCTAGTAGCTTAGCTACTTAGTGCTACTATATTATAGGGGGTTAGAGCTACTACTATATAAGGTGCTTAGCTAGGCACTTATATAAGCCCTTATAAGTAGTAGTATTTATTAAGCTTATAGATTATAGGCTAATTACTTATTTTATAGCCCTTATGCCCTCTAGCTAGTAGCTAAGGAGCTTACTAATAAGCTTTTCTATTCTAGTAGTACTACTACCCTTATAAGTAGTTAAGCTTTTAATATAAGATTAAGTTAAGCTAATAGAGCTTATAGTACTCTACTAAGGTATACTTCTATACCTAGGTAGTTAAAAAGATTCTCTAGAAGGGTAAAACCTTCTAGTAGGGTTCTTAGCTACCTAGAAGTAGGGTGCTAGTATACTAGTGCTTATTTCTAGCCTTAGGGGGAGAAAGGTATCCTCCCTAGCTAATAAATAATCTTCTACCTCTCTCTTAACTTACTTATTTCTTATAATACTTATATTATATAGGTTTAGATAGGATAAAAAGTACTTATAAGCTTACCTAGGAAGTACTTTTATAAGCCTATTAGCTAGTATATTACTTATTTTTAAGTATTATACTTAAAATGTTCTATAAGTATACTCTTATTTAAGCTATATATTTTATATATCTATATAGTATAGCTTAGTAGTAAGTTACTTACTCTCTTATATAACTAGATATATTATTTACTAATTATTATAAAATATCTTCTAAGTAGCTTCTAAGTTAAGGTAAAGCTTATTAAGAAACTATTTTAGAGTAATAGTCTCTTTTACTATATACTTAAGTATAAGTAACTTTACTTCTATTATTAATATTATTACTATTACTTATTAGGCTACTTTTTATATAATTAAACTACGAAAGAGCTATATAATATACTTCTAGAATAATTATCTTATATCTTTATTATTAGTAAAGAACATATCTCTATAAATAAGTAATTAGCTACTAGAATATGCTTTATAGTAGATATCTAGGTGCTTAGTTCTATATAAGTATATAATTACTTAATTAGCTACTTTAAAGTAAGTAGCTTCTAGGTTAGTAAGATACTTTAATAACTTAGAGGTAGTATATATAATATTAGGGCATATTATAATTACTATATATAATATAGAGCTAATATATTCTTAAAATACTTTAATAGCCTACTTTAAAGCTTCTCTCTTACTTTTAAGTAGCTCTTCTACTAGAAGTAAAGTATATAAGAAGGTACTATTACCTATAATATTAAACTTCTTTATAAGCTTATTAATATAGGTATTATAAGCTAGTAATATTATATAAGCTACTTAATTTTATATAATATATATACTAAGAAACTACTTAGTAGATCTCTAATTAGTAATCTTATATTTTTCTATAAGTAAGCTTATTAAGTATTCTACTACTACTTAATTATTCTTATAGTAAAGGAGTAGTATATTATTAATATAGAAGAGAAATAGTATATATCTTTCTTAATTAAAGAATAAGTAAGGCTTCTCTTTTAATACTTCTAAACTAAGCTTCTTAAGAGAGCTAGAGAGCTCTTTATACTAGAGTAATAAGGAACTATATAACCTATATAGCACCTATATAAGCTTTATATATTTACTATTCTTTTTAAATCTATCTAGTAACTTATAGAGTATATTAGGTTAGTTTTAGAAGCTTATATTAAGAAATACTCCTATAAAATTATACTAACTAATTTCTAGGTTAAATTAAGCTATAATAGTAATTACTATATAAAATAAGTATACTATAAGTATTATAGTATATATTAAGTTAATTAATTTTACTACCTATAGGTCTCTATATATATAAATATATGCCTTATACTTAAGAAAGTAGCTATCTTAGTTAAACTTATATATAAATACCTACTTAAGTAGTAAAGGCTTACTTAGAAAGCTTATTCTCTTAACTTCTATCTAGGTTCCCCTTTCTATAAGTATAAAGATCTCTTTTATAGTAGCTTTATAGAAAAGAGTACTATATTAGTAGTAAGTAAGATCTTTCTAAAATTTAGAGAGCTTAAGGAGCTTACTACTATATATATACTACTTAGTAACTCTAGAAGTTTTCTTAACTTACTAAACTACTACTACTATTATTATATATACTATAATAAGCTTCTTACTTTACTTACCTTACTTTATTATAAAGTTAAATAAAGGCTTAAGGACCTTATTATACCTATAACTTACTTCTAGATATATTATAGAGTACTATCCTTTTATATTATTATCTACTAGCTTATTAAGCTTCTAGTCTTAGAGTTAGTAGCTTAATTAGGTTACTACTAGGTAGTTTCTCTAACTATTTAAGCTTATTACTAGTAGTATAGTACTTAGCTTAGTTCCTATTATTCTATAAGTAAGAATTAGAATAATAGATAATCTAGCCTATATTAGATAGCTAACTTAGCTATAATTTAGATTATACGCCTAAGAATCTACTAGTATACTTCTTTCTATAGTTAAGTATACTTTCTATAAGCTACTAGTATAATCTCCCTCTATAGTTAGAGCTTTCTTAGCCTTACTAAGCTACTTAGGCTCTAGTATCTAGTTAGAGGTAAGTAGACCTATTATTTCTTAGTATTCTATATAGATCTCTAGTAACTTACTAGCTAAGCTTATTATATATATAGTATCTACTTTAGTAGCTTACTTATTACTAGATTTTTAGCCTTCTAGTAATTAAGTTTACTATTAAGTATCTCTACCTCTAAGCTATTACTTAATAGGTAATACTTTAAGTAATAGATCTTACTCTATATTAATAGAAAGCTTAATTACTTCTTCTATATTAACTATATTACTAGGTTTATAGAGAATATTAATAAGCACTACTACTTCCTCTATTATAATTACTATAGACTTATTACTTTTATTATAATAGAGCTCCTTATTAAAAGTTATAATATATATTATAATTACCTAGTTAAGTTAGGGCACCTATATATAATATATATTAGATACTTAGTAACTAATAAGATATCTAATATAGCTCTTAGGAGTTACTTTAAAGCTTCTCCTATTTCTACTAGCTACTTATTCCTTGTTTAATAGATATACTTAGTAGCTATAGGTATAAATCCTACTCTAATTAGGTTATAGATCTACTATTACCTCTCTAAGCTACTTAGGTTTATACTATCTAAAATATAGGCTAAACTAGTAATTAAGCTACTTATTAGGGCTATATAGATTATTTATATATATTAGGTATATATTATATAACTAGGTAGCTACCTCTATAACTTCTAGCTAGAGCTTCTTAGGTAGGTTTACCCTACTTAATATCTTAATTAATTTTATAACTAACTCCTAACCTACTTATTCTACTTCCCTATTAGGCTTATATATATATAAAAGCTTATACTTAATATTAATACCTTCTTTAAGTATTTAATACTTATACTCTAAGCTCTCTTTCTATAGTAATATTGCTATATTATTATCTTATATAATCTTATAAATTTTAAGCTTATACTAAGTATATACCTAGCTTAAAAAGTTATAAAGTACTTAGAAGATTTTAGCTAGCGTCTTGCCTTATAGGTAATAGATAAAGAGCTTCCTACTATAGTACTCCTTAATTACTAAGATCTATAGTTTACTATTTTATTCTATTAGTATATTAAATAAATCCTAGCTAATATACTAAAATAGATACCCTAGTTTTTTATACTTTCTATAGGAGATAACTTACTTAGCATATATTATTATATAGTACTTATACTTCTTTTATATAATACTATTAATATATACCTTATATACTTATTTTATAAGTACCTAGAGTACTTCTAGCCCTAGATAACCTACTTATATATGCTAAAGCTCTAGAGTTAAGCTTCTTAGTATAGAGGTATATAATTATTTAATAGGTATTATAGCACTTAAGAGAGGTAGTAAGTAAAATAATAGTAGCTTATATTTAAAGAAAGTAAGGTTATATATATGCTATAGGGTAGTATATATAATACTCTCTCTAAGGTCTTCTATAAAACCTACTTAGAGTATTATATTAAAACCTAAGTACTAGAGGCCTATATTATTTAATTAAGCTTCTAAGATTATATTAATATAGAAACCTTCTACTATAATAATATTAGTTAAAAGTAGGTCCTCTATATATAGGCTGTGCTTTCTATAAAGAGTATTCTTAAATAATTAATTACCTTAGCTACTAATAGGGTATATAGTTATACCTACCTCTATAGTCTTATATACCTTAGCTAGGTAGAAACTACTAGGTATAAGAAGCTTTAAGCTATTTACTAGGTATATAGCTACTTTATTATCTAAAATTATACTATTAGATAATAGGTAGGTATTAAAGTCTATAAAGTTATATATACTAGAATTCTCTAAGTATATTACTAGAGGCAAGCTACTTATTAGCTCTTATATTAACTTTAGATTAATTAACATAGTATATATATTACTTAGAAACTTAGTATATAGAGCTACTAACTTAGTAGTTAATTATATATTTCTAGATATTATAGCTATGCTTAGTGCTATCTAGCTAAGATATTTAATTACTTTTTTTATTTCCTTATACTTATAATATTTAAGCTTTTAGAGTATCTTTAAATAGCACTTATTTAATAAGTTAACTAGAGGTAAGAATAAGCCTCTAATAGCTATCTTAAGTGCTTAGTAATCTATAGGTTTCTATTTATAAGTCTTACCTTTCTATTTATAAGAGTAGGTATAACCTAAAGTATTTTATAAGCTATTAGTAGACTTATTAAGAGCTCTAATTATATTAGATTAGTTACTAAATATAGTAAATACTCTAGAACTATTCTTCTCTAATCTTATAGTATACTTATGTATTAGTCTACTAAATACCTAGCTAACCTAATTAAGGTTAAGAGAATTAAGCTCTAGAATAGTATCTAAGATAATCTTTTAGTATATTATATAGCTCTAGTTAGGTATAATCTTATATAATATTATATCTAAGAAATCTTATATAGTAAGCTCTCTCTCTATATTAAGAAGCTTATATAACTTAGATTATAAGTATAGAAATATCTATTTCTAATACTAGTCTTAGAGAGCTACTTACTCTTAATAAGTAGCTCTAAGGTATATATAATACTTAGTATATACTTAGTTAAGCATACTAACTCTTATAGGAGTAAGCTCTATATATAAGGCTTATATAAGTAATTATAGTATTATAGAGTTAGTAGTAATAAGCTATATTATTACTAATAATATAATTACTAGTGCAACTATTATATTAACCTAATTCTATAGCTTTTATATATACTCTACCTTACTTACCTACTTACTTAATTCTACTTTAAAGATTATAAGCTACTAGTTATATACAGCCTAATTAATTAAGTTATTTATTAGAGGTATTAGAGGTAGTAGTATTAAAGTTAGTAGATCTTCTACTATACTAATAACCTACTTATTTTATCCTAAGTAGGAGGTCTAGAACCTTAGTATTCTAGTTAATACTTAGCTTAGTAATAGTATATAGATTAAGCATATAGATAGAATATAGGGTGCTCTATTACTTATATTTAGAGTATTAAGGGCATCTAGGTTAATAAGCTTCTAGACATTTTTAAGCTATATATACTAAGTTAGTTATATATACTAGTTTAGCTAGTTATTATATAACTTAAGCTAGTATGCTCTACTAGGTATTTAAGCATTTCTACCTATAATAATAAGCTTGTTTATAGTAGGTTAGATAGAAGAGAGAAATATTATTAAAGAAGGAGAATTAAAGTAGCTAAATATAAGCTTATAAGCTTAGCTAAGAGTATATAGAGAGATTACTATTCTCTTATAGAAGCTAGGCTTATAACTATAATTAAGTAAGTAAGCTTATATTTAGGTAATCTATTAGATAGACTACTATTCTCTATAACTATAAATAATATATATCTTAAATATAAAGGAAAGTATATATAGGTTATATAACCTTAGTTAGAGTAAGTAGCCTAGACGCCTTATAGAGCTTAAGTACCTTAGCTATAGTTCCTAGAACTCTAAGCTCCTCTACCTAACTTATAAGCTTAATTAGTAGCTATATAGTAGAGCTATATATAGAGTATAATAAGCTTATTTTTATATAATAGATTCTTATTAAATATAATATTTTTTATAATAATTACTAAATTAACAGTAGGTATCTAGATTAAATAGATATTAGAGGCTTAATAGCTAACTAAGTACTAAATATAACTATAAAGATTAACCTTAAATCCTTACTTATCTCTACTTACTAATTACTCTCTATCTAAAGAGTATACTTAATAGCTATAAGTATATATCTTACTCTAATTAGAGTAGAGATTAGTAGTTCTAATTCTAATCTCTAGAGGCTTATACTAGCAAAAGTACTACTTAAACTAGAAGTCTAGAACCTTATTAGGTAATTAATACCTATAAATAGCTATAGGGCTTAGAGTATAAAGGTAAGCTATAGTATCTATTACCTCTAGCTAGAGGTAAGTAGAGTGGTTTGCTTTAATCCTTATTTTTATAGATTTAGTAATAAGCTTCTACCCTACTTACTCTACTAATCTATTTAGCTTATAGGTATAAGCTAGTAGAGTAATAATCTTAATTTTTCTTTCTTCTACCTATTCTTTATATCTTAATTAACCTCTCTATAGTCTTATAGCTATATTATTATCCTAGTAGATTTTAATAATCTACTACTAGTATTTCTTTATAATCTTGCTTTTAAAGTTTATAATTATACTTATAATCTTATTAAGTATCTTATTTTAAATATTAAAGTTAAATAGCTTACCAAAGAAGTTATCCTTAATAATTAAAGCTTATTCTTTATAAAGCCTTCTAGTTAGTATATTAAATAGATCCTATAATATTCTATAGAATAGTCCAGGTAATTATTCTTTTAGCCTTCTTAAGATTACTTATATTAAGTAAGTAACTAAGTAGTATTTATAGTCTATTCTCTTTATACTATTAATTAAGATATTTCTAGCTAATTTAATAAGTAACTTGATTAAGTATTAGCCTAGATAGCCTAATTATTTATACTAGAGATCTTTGCTATTAGTTCTTTAAGTAGGATAAGCTAATTAGATTACTTTAATAAGTATAGGTAGAGTAGTATAAGAGCTAAACTTAATATATTTAATAAATAGTAGCTTAAACTTCTTCTTAAGAGTTACTAGTATAATATTATTATCTAGTAATCCTACTTAAAGTATTCTATCTAATCCTAGGTACTATATACCTACTTAATTAAGTATATCTCTACCTATAATATTAATATAGAAGTAGTTAACTACTTTAATAGTTTTAAGTAGGAGATCCTCTATTTAAGGTCTATTATATCTATTTATAAGGTTCTTAATTAGCCTGTTACTAGTGCCTAATATAGGTAGTAATTAAGTACCTATAATAACTATTTCTAAAATAGTTAATACTTTAAAAGTACCTAAAATAAGAAGGTTCTAATTATTAATAAAGTAGACTACTAATCCTCTATTATAGATAGTACTCTTTAAGAGTAGGTAACCTTAATAAGTAGTACTAAATACTAGCTTAAGATTAACTAGGAAGGTACTTAGATTAAATAGGGCTATAATTATAGAGCCTAGAAATTTTACTAAGAAAGTTCCTTTCTTAGTACTAGGATTAGAGTTCTATCTAGACTAGATTACTTACTTCTTAATTATAGTTTATTTAGATTTTTTAGCTCTTTCTTTAATCTTTGCTTTATCTTTATTACTTAGATTAACTAGTATTCTATTTACTAGTCCTAGCCTAATCAGAGTAGTCTTAAGGTATTAGTAGTTAATTAGTTTCTAGAAGTAGTTTCTATTTAGCTTATAGGGGTATTTAAATAATTATTAATCTTTCTTATTATTCTTATTCTAATTAGAGATTAATCTAAATATTAAGTAAATCTCTAATCCCTTATTCTTTAGATAAAGAACTTATTTCTATAGTTCTAGAGTAAATACTTAAGCAAGCTTATTAATTATAAGTAGTTTCTCTTCTAAGGTAGCTTATATATTAATCTAGTACTTTATTAATTAAGACTATTCTAGAGTAATTCTAGAGCCTAAAGTATCTAAGAAATCTATAATTATAAGCTATCCTTTAATATTAGTAATCCTAAATACTTAAGCCTTACTATAGATTACCTACTACTTATTAAACTACTTATTAGTATTTATTTATCCTATTCTAGCTTTATTAAGGTATAATTAGTATTACTACCTAACTAGAGCTATAGTATTAGTATTAGTAGGAGCTAGATTATCTTTAAGGATTTAAATAAGGGCTTAAGGTATTAACTTATCTTAATTAATTATTGTTATAGTAGAAAAAGGCCTACTTATAGTAGTAATTCTAGAGAATCTAGTAGTTATATATAGCTATTATTTTGCCCTATTTTTCTATAATAGTTATAAGCCTAGACGCTAAAACTGCGCTAGCATAGGCTAGGTAGATTCTAAGTAGGTAGGTAACTATGTGTTAGCATACTACCTAGAACCTTAGTTAGGACCTCTATGCCTATAGGGCACAACCTATAAGCTAGGCTAAAGAGCTAGGTATAGGAGGCAGGTAGGCACTTAGTAGTAGGTAGCTATAAGCAAGCTAGCATAGCCTTAGTGTGCCTCTTAATTACTAAGACTATAGAGGGTATATTATAGTAGAAAAAGGCCTACTTATAGTAGTAATTCTAGAGAATCTAGTAGTTACGCATAGCTATTATTTTACCCTATTTTTCTATAATAATTATCTTAATTAAAGCTAGTGCTATAAGATTAGCTAAGATAGTTTTATTAATCTAGTCTTAGAAATTACTTAGCTTAGTAGCCTTTCTAGACTACTAGCTAGTCTAGACTTTATATTAATTAACTTACTTAGTATAATTAATTCTACTAATTATTAAGGTGAAAATTATTATTTCTATAGTGCTTGCTAAGCTACCTAATAAAGTACCTATAGATTCTTTAAAATCTAGGTAGATTAGCTCTTATTAATTAATAGAGGGTATAATTTTACTATCTAGGTTAATCTAATCCTATATTACCTTATCTTAAGCATATAGCTTAAGCTAAGTATACTAGTATAGCTAGTCTAATCTACTTCTAAAAAGAATCTAACTAGTTAAGATTATTTCTTCTATAATTTTATTAATAAAGTATAAAAATAAAGGTATATTATAAAAAATTTATAAAATAGGCTACGGCCCTCTATTTATAGTATAAAAGTTATTATATATATATTATAGTAAAGTATATTCTAAGAATATCTATACTTATATATTATAAATTATATATAATAATTTCTAAGAGCTTTAGAAATATAATAGATTATATAAGCTATATGCATATACCTATAAAGAATTAACTTAATAATTATAAGTATAGCTATCTATAACTATAGGTTTAATATATTAGGTAGCCTAAAAGTTTTTAAGTCTTTAAACTATATTTAACCTATAATACTATAGAAGACCTATAACTCTAAGTAGTTTCTATAGTAGGAGTAGACTATAAACTAGTTATATTCTATACTATTTATAATAAGAGTACTATTTATAGCTATAGTTCTATCTTAACTATCTTTATTATCTCTATTAGACTTATTATACTTATTACCCTCTAAGTAGTTAAATATTTAACCTAGAATAATATATAAATATTACTTATAGCTAACTATAATAGTATATATACTATTACCTTTACTATACTAGTAATATATATTAATCTAGTGCTAGTACTATTTATATACTAACTTTATAGCCTTATACCTTTAATCTAGGTAGTATTAGACATACTAGGATATATTAATAAGCTATTACTATATATAATATATAGTATTAACTACCTTTCTTAAGCTACTAAATATTTCTATAGAATAGTTACTTTAACCTTAAATAAGTTGCTAGGCCTAGTCTAGTTTAGTTAGAAGGTAGTATAGGCTTATATACCTACTCTTACTATATAGAAGAGAGTAAGTATAAACTAGTAAATTTAAATTATTTATAATAGGATTACTATAGGTAGAGTAGTTAGGCCTAAGTATAATTAGCTAGTAAATAAAGTATTTATAGAGTAGCTTAGGTTACTACTTATATAAGAGATAAAGGGAAAAGTATCTAGTATATTAAGCTTAAAAGCTAGTACTTAGTTATAATAATTTTTAATATCTAAGGTTACTAGGTATAAGGTTCTATATATTTAGTAGACCTATAGTATAATAGACTTAGTTAGTAGATAACTATAATATATTAATATAAACATGTTTAAAGCTACTAAATAGCTACCTAAGTAGTACTTAATTATTATAGTATTAGTATTATTACTAACGTGAGTGTATAGCGAGTGACGCAGTCAAGCGAGTGACGCACCCCAACAAACCATTGGGCCTTCTACGTGCAATTACTCAACACCACAACATTATAATGTAGCTAACAAGATATAACGTACCCCACGGGCGAGCGGATCAACGGGCGAGCGAATCACTTTTGCCAAGCCCCTACCAAAGTATCCTCTACATACCAATGCCTCAACAACAACCTAATCTTAACGCGTTAAAGGAAGCTCAAATACAGCTTGCGCTTCAAGCTCTTAAACAAGACGCGAAACTCTCACAGCGACGCGCTGCAGCTATCTACAACGTTCCTCAAGCTACACTAAGCCATCGACTCACTGGACGACCTTCACGAGGCGATACTATGCCCAACTCACGAGGGCTGGATGATCTAGAGGAGCAGGTGATTGTTAATCACATACTTGAGCTGGACGAGCGAGGATTTGGCCCTCGGCTGGCAGATGTGGCTGCAATGGCCAATTCTCTGCGCGCAGAGCGCAATCTGGGCCCTATTGGCACAAACTGGCCCAGTACGTTTGTAAAGCGTCAACTAGAGCTTAAAGTGAAGTTTAATTGCAGGTATGACTACAAGCGAGCCCTCTGCGAGGATTCTGGGGTTGTGCAGGGCTGGTTTTCCCTGGTGCGAAACACAAAAGCCAAGTATGGTATCCTAGATGACGACACGTACAACTTTGATAAGACAGGCTTCATGATGGGCTAGATCTCCCAGGGAGCAGTTGTTACAGCTTTAGAGAGACGAGGAAGGCCAAAGGCAGTCCAGCCAGGCAACCGGGAGTGGACAACGGTCATACAGGGTATCAATGCCAAAGGATGGGCCATTCCACCCTTTGTTATCTTCAAGGCGCGCCACCACCTCTCCGGCTGGTACAAGGAGGAAGACCTGCCCCAGGATTGGGTTATTGCAGTCTCTGGTAACGGCTGGACTACTAATGAGCTTGGTTTTAAGTGGTTGAAGCACTTTGACGCGCATACAAAGGAGCATACTGCTGGTACCCACCAACTGCTGGTTATTGACGGCCACGAGAGCCACGAATCGCTCCAATTCCAGAAATACTGCAAGGATAACAAGATTGTTACTCTATGTATGCCTCCGCACTCATCGCACCTTCTGCAGCCACTTGATGTGGGCTGTTTTGCCCCTTTGAAGACAGCGTACAGGCGCCAAGCCGAATTGCTTATGCGCAACCGAATCAGCCACATCACAAAGACTGAGTTCCTGCCATGCTTCAAAGCAGCCTATAATGCGGTGTTTACCTCTAGCAATATCCAAGGAGGGTTTCGAGGTGCTGGATTGGTCCCCTTTGACCCAGAACGGGTCATATCAGCCCTTAATGTGAAGCTTCGGACTCCATCACCACCACTCCCCACCAACAACGTACCCTGGCAGTCGCAAACCCCCAGCAACACCCTGGAATTTGGGTCGCAATCAACTCTGATTCGAGAGAAGTATAAGAGGCAGCAGGGCAGCTCACCAAATTCTGTTCTAAGCGCGCTTGAGCACTACGCAAAGGGGGGAGCAATCTTATCCCACAAGCTGGTTTTAGCTCAACAGGAAATCAAGGAGCTTCAAGCGGCTAACGAGGCCGCCATGCGACGAAAATCACATAAAAGAAAGCGAGTTCAGAAGGAAGGGACCCTAATAGTTGAAGATGGGCAGCGGCTGGCAGCTCTAAAGGAGTTTGGGGCGCGTGGTGATGGGAAGAGGGCGAAGAAGCAGGTGCGCACTCAAGAGGGCGAGCCAACCCAACAGCGCTGTGGAAGGTGCAATCAGACAGGACACAACGCGCGAACGTGCAAGATTGATGTAGAAGAGGTCTCTGAATGATATTCCAGCCTGTACTGTACCGTGCAGGACCAAAGTGTGGTGTTTTGGGCCATGATGGGTCAAGTTTTGGTGGGGGCTTGGCAAAAGTGATTCGCTCGCCCGTTGATCCGCTCGCCCGTGGGGTACGTTATATATTATATAGTGTCTATACCTCCTATATACTCTACCTTAGTAGTAATTATTTAGGTATCTATAACCTTATATTAAGCTTTAATAGAATAGTATCTAGGTTATATAGAACTAGCCTAGTACTTCTAAAGCCTACTTTAATATTCTCTACTATTAAAGACTATTTAAAAGCTAGCTTAAATACTTATAGGAAGGTTTCCTTACTAATAAAATATATATAGTTATATGCTAAGGTTAAGATCTAGTTAATATACCTACGCTTTAATAGTATAAAGTAATAAATATTAAGAGGTTATAGTAGGTATAATAAGTATAGAAGTGTATAGTAAAGGATAATTTTCTTCTTCTTATAAAGATTCTAGAATTCTAGTAAGCTATAGCTCTTATAGCTATTAAGTATAAGTAGCTAGTATATACCTATAGTACTTAACTTTATATACTTATTAAAGTGCTCTAACTAGGTAAGAGTAAGCTAATTATTTATCTAGCTATTTAGGCTTACTTTAAGAATCTAGTTATATAGTAGGTCTTTAAACTAAATATTAATAAGTATACTACCTATAAAGATAATAAAGAGTAGGAGTAGGTAACCTATAGTATTAACACCTTTAATAATAGTAACCTACTTATAGTTACCTAGCTAGATAACCTTCTTTCTTCTAGCTACTTCTAAACTAGTAATAACTATCTATACTAAGATTTTACTTATAATAAAGCTAGTCTTATTAAAATTATAGTTATTATTATTAATAATCCTATACTTCTATTTTATCTCCTATATTAAGTTAAGCTAGCACTAGATAGCTATAGGATCTTTATAGGTAGCTTGCTAATAGTTATATAGATAGCTCTAGCGCTTCTAGAGTTTAGGAGTATACTTACTAAAGTTATTAACCTAGTTCTTACTAATAGGGTTACTACCTTATAATCTTAGAAGTCTATTTACTATTTCTTATATAATAGACCTTAAGGGTGTAAGACTTTATAAAGACTACTTAAGAACCCTTTAGACTATAGCCTCCTCTTCTAGTTTTATTAGGCACTTTAAGTTTACTTTATAGTTATGTTATATATACTTTCTAGTATATTAGTTACTAATAGTCTTTTAAGGTATATTATATATATCTATAGCTTAATTTATACTTTAAATATATAATACTTTAATATAAGAGATAGCAAGCTATATATTAGCTTTAATGTAAGTCTTCTAGCTATATTATAGTTAAGATATTATATAATTATTGCGTATAGGTAGTATATAGGTTTAGTATTAGCTACTTACTTAGGGTAGCTACTTGCTTATAAAACATATTTTATTAACTTTCTAATACTTATTATATTTAAAAGTAATAAACTACTTTTAATAGAAATAGATACTTTAAATTTAGTATTAAAAGTATAAATTATAAAAGAAAAAAATTAATAATAGTAATTAACTACTTACTACTTATATAAGTTTTTAGAATTAAAAAAATACTATAATATATATAATAAGAAACTTTTAGTAATTTTATAATTTCTAGAATATTAGTAAGTATTTATAGAAAGCTATTTAGACTTTAAAATCTATATAGACTATAAGAACCTAGTATATTATACTACTACTAAAGTCTTAAATTAAAGATAAGTGAAATAGTTAGAAATACTAGGCTAGTATAAATTTAAGATTTTATATACTCTAGGTAAAGATAATAGTAGAGTAGACGTGCTTAGCTAATAATATAACCTAGTAGGTAAAAAAATTAGTTTATAAAGTAGCTATACTTAGAATTAATATAAATAGATCTCTTAAACTATTATAATAGCTTAATAATATTATATATATATTATAGAAAGAATTTAAACTAAGCTAAGTACTAAATAACTTTTAAGAAGAAATTATATATAATTATTATAATAATATACTATATAGTTATCTTATAATTATAAAAATAATAAAGCATATTAAAAAATACTATAAGTTTTAAAATATAAGAGATAAAGTTACTAAATATATTAAAGAATATATTAACTATTAGTAGAATAAGTCCAGTATATATACTAAGTATAGAGTAATATAGATAATAAAACTACTAACTATACTATAGATAAATATTATAATAGATTTTATTACTTATCTACTAATCTCTAAAGACTTTATTATAGACTATAAATTTAGTTTAATATTTATAGTAGTAGATAGATTTAAAAAAACTACTAAGTTTATACTTTTTTAATATAGCTATAATATAAGTATATAGTAAGTAAGCTAGCTAGGTAAGTAGGCTACTCTAATAAGCTATTAAGCCTACTAACCTTTAAACTATAGTAGATTAACTACCTAACTTTAAATTACTTTTAAAAGAAGATAGAATTAAGCTTATACTTTAAGTAATTAAAAAACTTTAAAAACTAAGTATATAACATAGTACTACTATCTATAAAATACTAAGAATAACTTTTTAAATATTTAATACTAGAAAGTAGTTAATATATAATACCTAGCCTAAATTATTAGTACTTAATAAAATAAAAGAGAAAATATTTATATAGTATATTAAGAACTTTAATAAGTAAAATACAGCCTTAATACTCTATTATATTAAAAATATAGCTAATTAACTATATACTATATATAATATAAATTCTATTAGCTTTTAATAAGTATTAAACTTTATTAAATATAAACTTAAACTCTAGTTATATATAACTTAATAAAGAGATTACTAAAGTGTTTTCTATAGTAGCTAAAAAGTTATTAAGTATTAGTTTAACCTAGTATAGAATATTAAAGCTAAGTATAGTATTCTAGATAATAATACTTCTACTTTAATAAGACTAGTATTACTATAAGTATTAGAAATTATATTAAAGTAGTTACTATATTAGAAAGGTACTTAGAGCCTATTAAAGTCTAGTAGAGAGATTAAAAGTAGGTAACTCTAATTACTATACTTAATATAATAGGGTAGTAATTACTTCTTATTTTATCTTTAAAGTAAGAAACTATAATATGTTCTAGTACTCTAATTTAAAGCCTTAATAGTATATTAAAGTTAGTAGTAATAGCTAGACTATAAATAATATTAGAGTAGCTTAGTTAAGGTACTTTATTAAGTAGATTAAGGACTAAAAGGTAGGTAGTTATATACTACTAATACTTAATAGCTATAAAAGCTATAAGTTACTTACTTTTTAAAAGATTTATAGGAAAAATAAGATAATTACTCTATATATACTTTTATACTTATCTTATATTCTATTGCTACTTAATATAGGTTATTTTACTTTATTAAAGTAGGTATATAGTAAGAAAATTAGAGTCTTAGTACTAGACTATATTAGCTAGATTAATAAAAAAGCCTTTATTATAACTTTTAGAAAAGGATTAAATAAAATATTTTTATAAGTAAATATTCTATTAAGCTTTTAAGTAACTAGCTTAGTACCTAATAATCTATTAGTAATACTATTAAAGCTTAATATAAAGTATTATATACTAATACTATTTCTTTTTAAAAAAAGCCTACTAGAACTCTAAGATACTTACTAATACTAATAAAATAAAGGCTAAATTAATATTACTTTTAATTATATTTAAAGGTACTAAGAATTATTACTAACTCTAATAATAAAGATTATTAATTAGCTATAGAAAGGTACTATAATACTACTATATAGGTAGATATTATTAGTAGCTTAAGTACTATAGCTTAAAGTATTAAATAAGGCTACTTCTAAGTATAAATTATATAAAAAAAAGTAAGTTTAAAAAGATAAAAACCTATTAAAGAAAGAGGTAAAAAATTTAATAGCTTAATATAATATTATAGTAAAAATTAAGAAAAAGATTTTTAAAAGTAGAGCCTAAGCTAGTATAGATTAAAAAAGGTAAAAAGTACTATAAGCACTATAGTAAAGTATAATAAGCTATAGTATAATATTATAGTATTAAATAATTATAGTTTATAGGCCTAATAGCTTATTAGAGCATGCTATTTACCTAGCTATACTACATACTATTTACTTATATTAGTTATTTTAAGTAAATAGAGTAGTTAAAGTTTTTTAAAAGCTAGAATCTTATTTATCTAGCTTATAAAGCCTACTAACTAGGCGCTAGAACATCTAATAGATAGTTAAGATAGTGTGCTAAGATATAGCTAGAGGCTAGAATTAGTTAGCTAAGTTATAGCGTTGGTTAGCTCAAGTGTTTTCTCAAGTATACCCTAGCTACCCCGCTAGCGTCGCACGGGCGCTGTGCGTCATCATCAAGGAAATTCCGCAAAGCGAAACTGCATCCTTACTGTCCATCTCTTTTTGGGCTTCTGCAACCGTATAGATCTTGGACCCTGGAGGTCTGACGAATTCTCATGACTGATAACTCTCGGCCAGCGATGACCGCGCTTCCGGCCGAGCGGCCAAGGAAGAGGGTTCGAATGGCTTGTGACAGATGCCGACGCCAAAAGCTGCGGGTACGTCATCTTTGCATATTCCAACACTTACGAGTGCCTACGATTTACCTCTTATTAATGAAAGAGCTGGCTGACTCTCATTAAGTGCGATACTAAACGTCCTTGCGCTCTGTGCGTTCGCTCCGCAGTGCAATGTTTTACGGACGGCTGGGAGGTCTCTTCAGACCGGTACGTTCTCGTGGTTCCAAGTCGTTGGTAGATACTAACAGCGGCTGCAGCCAGCAAGATGGTGAGAAACACTCTTTCCCTAGTTTCGATCTGGATAATGCCTACTCATGGGCTCGAAATGGCGTTGGAAACGCATCCGAGCATATGTTGGGGAACCGGAATCCTACTGTATCACCTGTCGTCAACAGCGACAGTCCTTGTTCAGAAACTGGCCTCCCGGGAGGTCAGAAAATTGCACAAAACGTGTCATCAGCTATAGAGCTGACCCAAGATGTTAGTCTATCCCAGAACATCAGGACACCTTGCCCGCTAGCTGACTCTGGTATCAGATATTACGACAGCTTGACCCCAATCTATCACTGCAGACCGATACCTCAGCATTACCTGGTGGCTCTCGTGGCAACCGAGCGTCGTCCGACCAAGCAGGATGTCAGCTGCCGGTGTGCGACATTATCGGCATCGAGTTGCCTCCGAAGGGTGTAGTTGATGTTCTTGTCGATTCTTATATTGAATCTGTTCACTGGTTCATGTTGTTATTTCACGAGCCATCTTTCAGATGGAGATACAATGCCATACTGTCTACGGGTATGGCATCTTCTGGAGACATACACTTTCTGGTCCAGTTGATGCTTGTTCTGGCCATTGGAGCCAGATATGCAGAGCCAGAAGCAGCACTCTCATGTGCAGGTCTCGGCCTAGACCTACTCGCCTTGCAGGACACGTTACTTCACGGTGTCCGTGCACATCTATTCGACATCATAGACGAAGGCGGTGTCGAATGTGTACAAACTTGCGTCCTCCTGAGCACGTTCTACCTTTACCACGGGAAGCCAAACCTCGCATTTGCTATTCATGGCATGGGTTTCAAATGTGCGGAGGCAATCTGTCTTCATGATGAATCTAGTTGGCATGACGACACTGCTCTAGCTCGAGAGGTCAAGCGCCGCGTTTGGTGGGCGTTATATGTCGTTGACTGGTAGGTGGTCCGAAAACAGCGCTAGAGAGTGGACTAACCTCGTATAGCTTCTACTCCATCATATACGGTCGACCCCGTTGTACTAGAGACGGCGAGTCACGGGTGTCAATGGTAACAAATTTCGATGATACGACTGCTCGTCATCCGACCTACAGATCATTTGAGATGGTAGATGGCATAAATTACCCCATCACGATCTTTTCGTATCAACGATATAAGTTCAATCTTTACAAGATTGCATCCCGCATCATGAAGGAGATGCACTTCCATAGCTCCCCAGGTTTGTTAGTAACAGCGAGGAAAGCAGAAGACTTCAACAGAGAACTCACGACTTGGTACGATAGCCTTCCCCTTGAGCTGCGATATGCAGCCAATGAACCGGAGCCGTGCTCAGGCACTACATTCTCAGAGGGAAAGATCGCCAGGACTTTTGGTCTTCAGGCTCTTACTCTTCAGCTAGCGTACGACAACATCCAGATACTCCTGCACCGTCCGATGTTGCAGTACCCCATTACTATCCACGATAAGACACGCCCTCCTGGAACCTGTCCGCCATCGTCCAATACACTTTCAGCGAACAAAGCGGTTGTTTCTGCTCAAGAAAAGGCTGTCCGAGAGATAGGCAAAGCCCGGTGTTGGGAATCCGCGCTCCGGACGTCGCAGATTCGCGTTTCGACCATGAAAGCTGCTGAGCAAACACACGCTGCGTCTTATGTTGGGATCCACATGTTCACTGCTAGTATGGTACTTAGCATTGTGGCCCTGTCCGAGCCTCTGTCCGTTACAGCGCACGAAGCAAAATCAGCGATCGCCCGTATAGTTAACATTAGCTCAGCCACAAACCGCAAAGCCCTTCTATCGGCACAGGCCGAACAGGTCATGCGTGAACTTATGCGGCTCATTCTTGAGAAAGAAATGGGCTCCATATTCTCAACCGCTGAACGACCAATTGATTCAGACGACAGAAGTGAGAATGATGCGCAAAGGCATCCATCGAGGAGCAGCATTAAACCGCACCTAGCTCAGTCCCATAATTTCGAGCAAGTTGTAAGCGCCAGTCGAAGTGGTGGTACTTATGAGAGTGACATTGCAACAGCACGGCAGAACAACTCTTGGTCCTCAACACATCAGCAGCAAATTGGGGATCAGGAGGCTTTCCTTAGTGAAAGGGTGAATTACAAACAAGCGCTGTCATCTCTGAATGATGGTAAGTCTCATGATCATTGAGCAGTCCGCTATCATCTATTCTTAACACCTGCTAGTAATATCTCAAACGAAGCGTTCGCCCAAAAATGATCGCCACTGGCAGCAAAGTACCATCGAGTCTGCCAACGTCCAGACATTAGGAGCCTTAGGTGGCGGGATGACTAGTGTATGGGAGTCTGACAGCGGAGGCCTGAGTGATGTGGGACAGACCTGGTTGTGGGAGTCCGCATCGCTTCTTACCGACATCAACCATGACTTGGACGTACCTTCTACAGGATATGGCAACGATTTCAGTAGATTGGAATGATGAGTTTCGAGATCCTGCGTAGTCTGACAATGTTGATTCGGTTCTGTGGCTTCTCTTGTATAGTTCCCACCCGACATCCCTATTTGACCACGTCAAGGACCTGGAGCACCCTATTTCTTATTCCGTACGGAACGTCGATCAGGCAAAATATTTCGAAAGCACAGGACTTCAAAGAATGTCAACATGTTGATATTTTGGACAATATGGCCAAAAGCATTGCATCGGCACTATGCCACATCGTTTCTGGCAGCCTTGAAAGCTACTTGAGGCGTGTGAAAATTAATTTCCAAGCATACTGTCGAGCCAAGGCCACAGCCTGTTGGCAAAGTCCTTTTCAAAATCGGTCTGCTCCCCAGCAGTCATGTCCCAACAGTCAAACCCGTGGTCGTGATCTCCGGGAATGCTCCACCATTCATGTTGTACTCCATTATCCTTCAAAGTTTTAACCAACTTCTCACTCTCGGTGTGCGGGATGAACCTGTCGCTCTGGGCATGTGCGACGAAGGTTGGCGGAAAGCTATCGGACACGTTCTTAGGAATTGACCATTTCGCGTCTATCTCCGACTTGGACAACGGTCCGTATACCGAAGACAGGTAGGTTCCTTCCTGTAACATGTGAAAGTATGCCATTGCCCGCCCCCAGTACTCGAAACGGGGAATGTCTAAGCATGTTTCGGATTGGGAGACTACCGGTGCACCGGGCCCGATATACTGCTCCACTTCTTCATAAGAAATCAGACTTTGCCGGCCGGGTGGAGGCTTCGGCCTAGTCGCTGTTGTAAAGGTGGGGTCGGTGGGGTCGCATAGCGGATACAATGCTATAACGGCTCTGGGAGGAGGGCGCAGATATAGACCCGCCGTGAGGGCAAGCTGAGCACCTAAATAGTTCTTAGATCAACGCATGCTCAAGCATGAATTGGCCGCGCATAATAACATACCACAGCTTCCGCCACCAATGATCAATTTGTGTGAATTGACAATACCTGGCCCAAGTTCCTTTGGCAGCACCTCTCGTACCCACTTCGCGCAATCTTCGACATCTTCGTAGATATCCTGCATCTTAGCCTGAGGAGCTAGTCGATAGTCTGCGTTGACCACGATGTAACCTCGCTTGGGTCCAGAGAAAAACATGTGATTGCCAACAGCATTTCGACTCTCAAATACCATGCCACTGTAGTGCATCCAAATGATCACTGGGCATGGTTTAATGACTTGTTCGGGTACGTATACATCGCAATCGATGCGACACGCTGTAGGGTCCACCTTGTACGTGAATGTTCGCTTCGTTGGAAATGAGTTAGTCATCGTACGTAGGTCGAGATGCTAGAGGAGAAATTAACGAGTAAATTGGAAAAATTGACTGATGTGAAGGGAAACGAAGACCGATGCTTAAGTAGTCTGATGATCTGAACGGACCAGTCGGCTGCAACTATTTCTCAGCCAACAGCTAGCTTATGGGTAGCAGTTGTGTTACAAACCAACCTTTAGGCAATTGGATTGACCTAAGGATTAGATCGTCGACTAAGGAACGCTAGAAGCGTGACGCTGTGATGTTCCGCCAGTATGACGTAACCTGGAAGAGCTTAGACCTCCGCGCATTTTATCGTGCCTTTATTGCTAATGTAACACCTATCGCGATATTTATTATAGTATTAGTGTTCTAGCACCTACGCTAACTAAGGAAAGCATTATTAGTAAGTAACCTACGCAAAACCTGCGCTAAATATAAGTATTAATAAACTAAGTATTATTCTTATTATATAATATAGCTACCTACCTTCTAACTATCTACTCTAGTATAAAGTAAGTACTATTACCTAAGCTAATAGCTACTCTATTAAGTAGATTTAAGAAAATCTTAAGATAGTTATTATATTCTTTATATATATCTTTTAAAGAGGCTAGAAACTTTAGAGTACCTAAGAGTAAAGAATACTATTAAGGTTATATATTAAGCAAAGCTTATAAGCACTATTTAATTAGTTTTTAAAGATAAATATTATTAGAGAAACTAAAAAAAAGTTATACTAAGAAGTATAGATATAATCTATCTATCTTAAAGGTAAGAGTAATAATAAGTAGTATAGAGTAGACTATCTAGCTTAAGAGTTAAGTTAAGATCTAATATTATAGATTAATACTTAGGTTAAATATAAACTATAAAGGTTATATTTCTACTTATTATATACTATAAAGAGTATAGTAGCTTACTAAGCTTAATATAAGCTTTTTAAGCTAGGCTTACTAAGCTTAATATAAGCTATATAAGCTCTATATAAAACTTACTTTAGCTAAACTACTAAGTAGTAAGCTTTTTATATAACTTAAAATAAAACTATTCTATATAGAAAAGCTTATATAATATTATACTAAGTATATTAGTACTTATTAAGTATTAGTAGCTAGTTAGTTATAAAAGAAAGATTTTAATAATAGTATATAAGCTCTAGTTAAGAGTAATTCTATATTAATAGATATTTAATAGCTTACTTAGCTACTTAATTAGTAGCTTTAATAGTATAAGTAGCTTAATATTTTATAGTATAGTAATCTACTATTACTAGTAGTACTCTATTATAAATATTTTCTTTTTACTTACTATACTATACTACCTATATAAATATATATTAATATTTACTATACTAAAAGTATAATATAAGTATATAGTAAGTAGGCTAGCTAGGTAATTAGGCTACTTTAATAAGCTATAAAGCCTACTAATTATAATTATATAATACTACTATATTATACTATAATCTATAGTAGATATTATTTATTACTAATATCTACTATATCTTTTTTATATATATATAATTTATATTCTATCTTACTATAGTACTTATAGTACTTCTTACCTCTTTTACTTATACCTATCTAGGCTCTATTTTTATAAATCTTTTTCTTAATTTATACTCTAATATTATATTAAGCTATTAAATTTTTTACCTCTTTCTTTAATAGGTTTTTATCTTTTTAAACTTACTTTTTTTTATATAATTTATACTTAGAAGTAGCCTTATTTAATACTTTAAGCTATAGTACTTAAGCTACTAATAATATCTACCTATATAGTAGTATTATAGTACCTTTCTATAGCTAATTAATAATCTTTATTATTAGAGTTAGTAATAATTCTTAGTACCTTTAAATATAATTAAAAGTAATATTAATTTAGCCTTTATTTTATTAGTATTAGTAAGTATCTTAGAGTTCTAGTAGGCTTTTTTTAAAAAGAAATAGTATTAGTATATAATACTTTATATTAAGCTTTAATAGTATTACTAATAGATTATTAGGTACTAAGCTAGTTACTTAAAAGCTTAATAGAATATTTACTTATAAAAATATTTTATTTAATCCTTTTCTAAAAGTTATAATAAAGGCTTTTTTATTAATCTAGCTAATATAGTCTAGTACTAAGACTCTAATTTTCTTACTATATACCTACTTTAATAAAGTAAAATAACCTATATTAAGTAGCTATAGAATATAAGATAAGTATAAAAGTATATATAGAGTAATTATCTTATTTTTCCTATAAATCTTTTAAAAAGTAAGTAACTTATAGCTTTTATAGCTATTAAGTATTAGTAGTATATAACTACCTACCTTTTAGTCCTTAATCTACTTAATAAAGTACCTTAACTAAGCTACTCTAATATTATTTATAGTCTAGCTATTACTACTAACTCTAATATACTATTAAGGACTTAGGGTCGTACCGCATTTACTGCTCCTTTCGAACCCGCATACCACACCAATTTGGGTCTTGGCCTTGTACCGCTAACACTCGAGACGTTCACAAAAGCACCAGGCTTTCAGTTTACGGTGAAGTATGGTATAATGATGGTTGTGCTCCAGAATAGCTGCTTAACGTTGATTCTCATAATGCGCTCGTACTCTTCTTCGTCCATCTCTGCTGACGGTTGCGCCTTATGAAGCACGCCTGCGTTGTTGACAACGATGTCGAGTTTTCCGAAGGCTGCTAGGACGGCGTCCAGTGCAGCAATCCAGTCATCTTTACTGCTCACATCTCCATAGATGGCAACAGCGGACCCAGGCGGCAATGTTGCGATTATTTCTTTAGCAAGTCCTTCGTTGACATCCATCACGAGCACTTTGGCCCCATCAGCGACAAACTTAGCGACGATACCGGCGCCAAAGCCAGATCCGCCGCCTGTGACAATCGCGATTTTCCCGCTAAGTTTGCCCATGGTCCTGGTGTTGGTGCGAGAATGAGGGCACTTATCTTTTCAAATAGATTAAAGCGCGTCATTCAACTTGAGGCAGTAGAGACGGTAATGGGCCACGTGATGGGTTATCGGATGAGGAACATATTTTGCCACCATACCTCACGTGCCGGCGGCCGATCTTACACAGAAAGGATTATCCGTCGTGCTTTGGACTATCTCTAGGGCACATCATCCACCGACTTGAGCTGATAACATGGAACCCAATCAGGCCAGTGAGAGAAACTACGGTGTTCATGTTGTTGGATCGAGTTGCCACTGACGCAGATCACAGCTCTGTTCGCGGATGCGTGCACGGTCCTTCCGCTGGCTTGTTCGCGAATCGCCCCTTTAATCCAAAGCTGGAACGGAACGGCAGAGGAGAGTGGGGTCGTGCATCGCGCACACGTACAGCGGCGCAACATTCGGTTCCGCCGGATTTTCCCACCTGATGTTCCCACCGGATCTACCCACCGGATCTCCCCACCGGAATGCCCCTACAAGTGGCATGCATCTCGATCGTAATTGTTATTGCTACCCGGTAGCTGGTCAGTGGATCGATCACACATTGCAAGAGTGGGTTGAGCATTGAAATTTCTGAATCCATGTCGACTGTTGGTTGGATCAGGAACTCGCTTTTTACGGGTGCTCGATGGTTACATTTGATTGATAATTCCCCGACTGACCTCGTGTTTTGCTGTCTACGCAATCGTCTTTGACAACTTCGCTATCAGAAGCGAGCGAACATTCATCACTACAACCATGGCAGAGAGACCTATACCCCCTTCCGCTGCGACACAGAAAATTCCCTATCAGGGCGATCCGCTGCCGAACGTTTCTGACGATTTGGTCGTGCCCCATACCCTTCAGCTTACATTCGAGGAGAAGCTCTGGGTTCCCCAGTCAAAGGACGTCTGGTTTCGTCCACTTTTGCTCAATGTCAGCCAGGGATACTTTGTCAACCTGTTGCGTGTACGCAAGAGTGGCATCCTCTCGCGGCATAGGCACGCAGGTCCTGTTCACGCAACTGTGTTAAAAGGGCGATGGCATTATCTTGAGCATGAATGGTGGGCAGAGGAGGGGAGCTACGCCTTTGAGCCCCCAGGCGATATTCACACGTTGGAAGTTCCGGACGGGGTGGACGAGATGGTTACGCTGTTTCATGTGACAGGTGCCTACATCTATGTGGATGAACATGGCAATCCAGAAGGGATTGAGGACGTTTTTAGCAAGCTCCAACTTGCAAAAGCTCATTATACCAAGATTGGACTCGGCGAGAGTTTTGTGAAACAGTTCATACGTTGAGCTATTGAGTAGACAGAAAGTAATGATATATGCCTTATTCTTAGGTACACAGAATGACAAGGACATTACAGAAAATCGAACTATCTGCACTGATTTTCGGCCATGCGCTCATTGTGATTGAGCACGATCAGGAAGTCCCCTGAGACACGCCATCCAGTTGTAACAACCATTCTTGGCGAGTTGAGAGCGCTAGAAGAGTGTTTTTAGACCATCAAGATGAATACATTACCGCGTGCTCGTGGGAGTCGGACATAAAGATTCCAAGCTGGCGTGGAGATGCTGACAAACTTTAGTTGATCTGCTGAGCCTGCAGTGCATAATCAGGGATGCTATCAGAGAATATCAAGCTTAGCAGCTACGTGGCAATACCAAGTGGGCTGCTTAGAAATGTAAGAAGAGGCTCCCCCGTCTGAATTTTAGCTCTGCCCACTAGTCTCTGGGGGATCCATACCGAGAAAGTGACATGTCCTAATCTGGTGTGCGAGTCAGTAAGTGGTCTGCTCGATGGTGACAAATCTACCTACCCTACGCTAATGTTTTGGCAAGTCATTTTTCAAAGATTTACGTCACTGTTGGAACATTCGGAAAGCAGGGGTTTGGCTATAAAGATCCAAACTCCGCTCGTGCAATATTTCACACTTCACTGCCAACTTCAGCTGACGAACTGCCCTTCCACGCTCACTACGCTTTTACACAATTCAAGCTTGCTCGTAGCCAGAGGCGTGATAGTGGACAACACCATGGCTCATACTGACCATACTGACCATACCATTACGGAAAAGATGCTGGGAGAAACACGCCTGATTAACAAAGCTGCGTCTGGTGTAAGTTTCTTCCTTGGGTATTCTTAGGTGTCCTGCTGAAATGCTCAGATCTCGTACTTTACCCCAGAACAAGATCCACCGGCAGGAACTGCCATTGGAATGCAAGATGGTAGCTCAGAAATCCCTAAGCTTTTCACTCCACTTAAGCTTCGAGGGCTCGAGCTACAGAATCGTATAGTGCTTTCACCTCTTTGTCAGTACTCTGCCCAAGACGGTCACCAGACAGCATGGCATCTTGTACACCTTGGCGGTATCATTCAGCGTGGAGCTGGTCTCACGTTTGTGGAGGCTACTGCCGTCCAGCCTGAGGGTCGTATCACACCAGAAGACTGCGGCCTTTGGAAGGACTCCCAGATGGAGCCGCTCCGCAAAGTCGTTGAATTTGCCCACTCGCAGAATCAGAAAATTGGTATCCAGCTTGCACACGCCGGCCGTAAGGCTAGTACCGTGGCTCCGTGGCTAAGCAAGGGCGATGTCGCTGGAAAGGATTTAAACGGTTGGCCTGACAGTGTATACGCACCTTCCGCCATTCCTCTCAACGATCGTCATTGCCAGCCTAGGGAGATGACAAAGGAAGATATCGAGAGCTTCAAGACTGCATTCAAGCTAGCCACTGAGCGAGCTATTAAGATTGGCTTCGACACAATTGAGATTCACAACGCTCATGGATATCTCTTGCACTCTTTCTTGTCGCCCGCCTCCAACAAGCGCACCGACGAGTATGGAGGCTCTTTCCAAAACCGTACTCGCCTGACCCTTGAGATCGTAGAGATTGTTAGGAAGATAATTCCTGAGGATATGCCCCTTGTTCTCCGTATCAGCGCTACCGACTGGCTTGAAGAATCCGGCATCGAGGGCTGGACTCTTGACCAGACCGTCAGGCTCGCTGAGATCCTCGCGTCTAAGGGCGTTGACTTACTTGATGTCTCATCTGGGGGTCTTCACGAGAAGCAACACATTCACAGCGGACCTGGATACCAAGAACCCTTTGCTAAGGCCGTTAAAGATAAAGTTGGCGACAAGATGCTTGTTGGTACTGTGGGCTCAATTACTAATGGCGACCAAGCCAACAGGTACCTTGAAGAAGATCACTTAGACGTCGCATTCGTTGGCCGCATGTTCCAAAAGAATCCGGGAATCGTATGGGCATTCGCTGATGACCTTGGCGTTGAGGGTCGATGGGCAAATCAGATCCGATGGGGGTTCAAAGGCCGCGGAAAAAAGTAAGTCGCTTGCCTAATCTACGTCGCTCATTCACTTTTCTTTGCAATTATCATCAAAAGAGCTTGAGCCAATATCTTTGTATTTGACGAGGGATTGTCGATCTGTCTTGGATTAGAAATCTAATGCTCATTCTAGGGACGAAAATATAAAGCCTAATCAGTTTGCAAATGAGGGTGATTTCATTCTACATCAGGGCAGGTAGATGCAGTTCCCCTTTTAAAAGAGTAAGATCTGCGTTACTCTCTGTCGCATTAGGTCTATAGAGATAGGTCCTACTAGGCTAAGTATTAATTATTTTAAGAGTTAGTACGCCTATTCCTATATATATTCTATTAAGAATAGTTTTCTCTATAGTTTAGTTAGAGGCTATCTATTAAATTAATAGTTTTCTTTTAAACCCTAGCTAATATAAGGTAATAGGGGACGCGTCCCCTATAATTAAAAATAGTTAGTATTAGGATTTTTACTTAATCTAGAAGTAAATTTTAGTAGCCCCCTATATTTCCCTAATACTACTATCCTATTAAGATTATATACCTAGATAGAAAATTACTTTATATAAACTTAAATTATATATAATATAAAGTATTAGCAAGCTAGCTATACTAGCAAGCTAGCTACTTTTCCTTAGCACTATAACTTCTCTATATAATATAATATGCAATAATAATATAAGTAGAAATTAAGGTAATAAGAAGGTAGACTTACTCTTACCCTTTAGGTATATACTAAGAGATAGTTTTAAAGTATATAATATACTACTATAGCCTATAATATATATTATTAATAGCTCTCTAACTAGCTCTATAAAATTATATTTTAATAAGAAGCACTACTAAATAGCTAGAAGCTCTCTATAACTAAAGAGTAAATAATTATATAATATATACTTAAGCTTAACTTATATAGATTTGCTCCTAGGCTCTCTAAAGTAGTAGATATTATAGATAAACTTCTTGCTATATATAGTAGGACACCTATTAGTAAGAACTAGGTAGAGCAATTTGTCTAGTAAATAGAGAAGCTTAAAATAGCCTTTAATTAAGTAAAGAATTATTAGAGAATACTCTAGGAGGAGCTAGAAGTTATTAATACCTAGTTTAAGCTTATATAGGATATAAAAGATAAGTATAAGGTTTAAGATATAGATATCTATAACTTTAATAAGACTAGCTTCTAGATAGGAATTATTAGCTTAATAAAGGTTATTATAGGTTTAGAGAAATATATAAGACTAAACCTTATCTAGCTAGGTAATTAGGAGTAGGTTATAGCTATATAAAGCATCTATACTACTAGGTATACTATCCTACTCTTTATTATCTATAAAGGGTATATATATATCTCTACCTAGTATAAGAAGACTAATATACTATATAACTAGAAGCTCTCTATCTTTAAGAATAGATAGATAAATAATTAGCTTAGCCTAGAGTAGTTAAAGTACTTTAACTAGTATATAAAGGCGTATTAAAAGAGCTTATATAGGCTACTTATTTTAGATAGCTATAAGAGCTACCTTAACTAAGAGTTTAAGAATTACTACTTAGAAAATATAATTCTTACCTTTTATATACCTACTTACTTATTATATATCTTCTAGCTACTTAATATAGTATATTTCTTACTATTAAAACTAAAGTACTCTTAATACATATAAGCCTTAGTATCTAAATATATCTACTATATTAATAAAGAAGGCTTTCTTTTAGCCTTTAAAGATATATTTTTTAATATATTTATATATAAGAACTATAAGAAGGCCTTTAAGGCTTTAAAGCTTATGCCTATTAATATATAGTATATCTTAGATTACCTAGATATTTAGATTTAAATACTACTACTAGCACCCCTACTAGAAATACTATAGTAATTCTAAATACTAAGTAATTTATATAAATTTAGGTTATAGGTAAGGCTTATAAGGTAAGCTATTATATAATTACTAGAAGTAGTAAGAAAGAGGTTTATATAGCTTATAGAAGGTAGTAAGCTTATACTATATAAGAATATTATATTAGTAGCTTATATTTATAAGCTTAAAGAGTAATTAGTAGTACTTACTAAGTATAAAACCTAGAAAAGAAAGTAGATCTAGTATAGTAGTATAGTAAAGTATAGTAAAGTAGTAGCTTCTATAGCTAAAAGTATAGCTATAGCTTATATAGTATTAAAAAGAGTATATATTAGAAGTAATTATAAAAGAGCCTATCTAGGTTAATAGTACTATAGTAACTATAGGAAGACTAAGTATAATATATATATATACTAGGAAGATATAGAAGAAGATTCTATATCTAATAAAAGTATATTATATAACGTAAAGCATCAGCGAGCCGGCCACACCAGCGAGCCGGCCACTTTTCCTTGGCACTGCAACTTCTCCGTACAATACAACATGCAACAACAACACAAGCAGAAATTAACTCAACAAGAAGGTAGACTTACTCTTGCCCTTCAGGCGTACACTAAGGGACAGTTTCAAAGCGTGCGACGCGCTGCTGCAGCCTACAACGTACGTCATCAACGGCTCTCTGACCGGCTCCACAAAATCACATTTCGACAAGAAGCACTACCAAACAGCCAGAAGCTCTCTGTAACTGAAGAGCAAACAATCGTACAATATATACTCGAGCTTGACTCGCGCGGATTTGCCCCTAGGCTCTCTGAGGTGGCAGATATTGCAGATAAACTTCTCGCTGTACGTGGTGGGACACCTGTTGGCAAGAACTGGGCAGAGCGATTCGTCCGGCGAACAGAGAAGCTTAAAATGGCCTTCAATCGAGCAAAGGATCGTCAGAGAATACTCCAGGAGGAGCCAGGAGTTATCAACGCCTGGTTTAAGCTCGTACAGGACACAAAAGACAAGTATGGGGTTCAGGATGCGGACATCCACAACTTTGATGAGACCGGCTTCCAGATGGGAATTATTGGCTCAATGAAGGTTGTTACAGGTTCAGAGAGACGTACAAGACCAAACCTTATCCAGCCAGGTGATCGGGAGTGGGTTACAGCTATACAGAGCATCTGTGCTGCTGGGTATGCTATCCCACCCTTTATTATCTACAAAGGGCGTGTACACATCTCTGCCTGGTATGAGGAGACCAACATACCGTACGACTGGAAGCTCTCTGTCTCTGAGAACGGATGGACAAACAATCAGCTTGGCCTAGAGTGGTTGAAGCACTTTGACCAGCATACAAAGGCGCGTCAAAAGGGCTTGTATAGGCTGCTTATTTTGGACGGCCATGAGAGCCACCTTAACCAAGAGTTTAAGGATTACTGCCTGGAAAACATGATCCTTACCCTTTGTATGCCTGCTCACTCATCACACATCCTCCAGCCACTTGATGTGGTGTGTTTCTCACCGTTGAAACTAAAGTACTCTCAACGCGTACGAGCCTTGGCATCTAAACGCGTCTACCACATTAACAAAGAAGGCTTCCTTCCAGCCTTTAGAGACGCATTTTTCGACGTGTTTACGTACGAGAACTGCAAGAACGCCTTTGAGGCTTCAGGGCTTGTGCCTATTAACGCGCAGCGTGTCTTGGATCGCCTGGATGTTCAGATTCGTACGCCACCACCAGCACCCCTACCAGAAACACCATGGCAATCCCAAACACCAAGCAATTCACATGAATTTGGGTCACAGGCAAGGCTTGTAAGGCAAGCTATTGTACAATCACCAGAAGTAGCAAGAGAGGGGTTTGCACAGCTTGTAAAAGGTGGTGAGCTTATGCTACATGAGAATGTTGTACAAGCAGCTCGCATTCGTGAGCTTGAAGAGCAATTAGCAGTACTTACTAAGCGCAAAACCCGGAAAAGAAAGCAGATCCAGCATGGTGGTACAGTAGAGTATGGTGAAGCAGCAGCTTCTATAGCTGAAAGCGCAGCTGCAGCTCGTACAGTGTTAAAAAGAGCGCGTGTTAGGAGTGGTCATGAAAGAGCCCAACCAGGTCAACGGCACTGTGGCAACTGTGGGAAGACTGGGCACAACGCGCGTACGTGCCAGGAAGATGCAGAAGAAGATTCTGCATCTGATGAAAGTGCGTCGTACGCAGGTTCTGCAAAGGGTAGTGAGTAATTGCTTATCCTGTATGTAGTGTTCGCAGTGCCAAGGAAAAGTGGCCGGCTCGCTGGTGTGGCCGGCTCGCTGATGCTTTACGTTATAGGTTCTATAAAGGGTAGTTAGTAATTACTTATTCTATATATAGTGTTTATAGTACTAAAGAAAAGTAGCTAGCTTGCTAGTATAGCTAGCTTGCTAATACTTTATATTATATATAGGTAGTATAGTAGTTTAGTATTAGTAACTTACTTAGAGTAGTAACTTACTTATAAAATATATTATACTATTAAATTTATTATATATTATATCTAATAATAGTAGGTTTATTAAAGATTTTAGATATAAGTTAAATTACTTTTTTAAATAAGTTTAAGCTTTTAAACTATAGGTTAATATTAAAGCTAGATTAGTTATTATAATAGTATTAAAAAAAAAGTTTAATCTAAATAAATACTTTACTATATATAAGTTATAGCTTATTATAAAAGAAACTTATTAGTCTATAAAGACTTTATCTTTTTAGAATATAAAGTAGAAGTTATACTATATAAGCTAGTTCTCTAGCTTTCTATAATTACTATTATAGAAGTTAGGCTTTATAACTTAAATAATAGAAATATACTTATTTTCTTAGTTATTATTCTTTATTTAAGTATTATTAAACTTATAAAAGTAGCTTAGATTCTTAAGGTTATAGATATTTTAAAAAGTATATAAAATATTAAGGTATACTTTAAGTAAAGCTTATAACGTACCCCACGGGCGAGTCGGACAACGGGCGAGTCGGACACTTTTGCCAAGCCCCCACCAAACACCTTCTCCTACACCAATGTCTTCTCAACAACACTATTTAGACGCGTCAAAAGAAGCGCAGATACAGCTTGCGCTCCAGGCTCTTAAACAAGACGTGACTCTATCTCTGCGACGCGCTGCTGCTATCTACAAGGTCCCTCGAAGCACACTAAGCGACCAGCGCACTGGACGACCTTCACGCGCTGATTCTATGGCCAACTCACGGAAGCTGGACAACAATGAGGAGGAGGTGATTGTTAAACATGTTCTTGAGCTAGATGCGCGAGGGTTTTCCCCTCGGCTCTCAGATGTGGCTACTATGGCCAATTCTTTGCGCGCTGAGCGTAATCTGGGTCCTGTCGGCGTAAACTGGCCCAGTACGTTTGTTAAGCGACACCCAGAACTTAAAGTCAAGTTTAATCGCAAGTACGACTACAAGAGAGCTCTCTGTGAGGATCCTGAGGTTCTGCAGGGCTGGTTTGGCCTGGTAGCCAACACCAAAGCCAAGTATGGCATCCAGGATGAAGACACGTACAACTTCGACGAGACAGGCTTCATGATGGGCCAGATCTCCCCAGGAGCAGTTGTTACAGCTTCAGAACGACGAGGTCGGCCAAAAGCTATCCAGCCAGGCGACCGGGAGTGGGCTACAGCTATAGTAGGCATCAATGCCAAAGGATGGGCCATTCCTGCCTTCCTTATCTTCAAGGCCCACCACCACCTCTCTGCCTGGTACAAGGAGGAAGAACTGCCTCAAGACTGGGTTATCGGAGTCTCTGATAACGGCTGGACTACCAACAAGCTTGGTATGGACTGGATAAACCACTTTAACAGGCATACAAAGGAGCGTACTGTTGGCACCCACCGTTTGCTCATTATTGATGGTCATGAGAGCCACGACTCTCTTGAATTCCAGCAATACTGCAAGGATAACAAGATTATTGCTCTTTGCTTGCCTCCTCACTCATCGCACCTTACACAGCCTCTTGATGTGGCTTGTTTTGCTGCTTTGAAGAAGGCGTATGGGCGCCAAGCCGAAATACTCATGCGCAACCAGATCAACCACATTACAAAGACAGAGTTCCTACCATGCTTTATACGCGCCTACAACGCTGCAATTACTTCTAGCAACATTCAGGGAGGGTTCCGAGGCGCTGGACTGGTCCCGTTTGATCCACAACGGGTTATAAGCAGCCTCGATGTGAAGCTGCGCACGCCATCACCACTACTACCTGTCAACAACGAGCTCTGGCAGTCGCAAACCCCAAGCAACACCCTTGAACTTGGGTCGCAATCAACGCTTGTAAAGACAAGGATTCAGAGGCATATAGATAGCTCGCCTACCTCTATGGTTGAGGCGTTTGAGAAGGTGGCAAAGGGGGCAGCAATAATTGCGCATAAGCTAGTGTTGGCGCAACAGGAGATTACTCAGCTTCAAGCTGCTAATGAGGCAGCCACACGACGAAAATCACACAAAAGAAAGCGGGTTAAGAAAGAAGGTACTCTAGTAGTTAAAGAGGGCCAGCGATTAACAGCTCTAAAAGAGTTTGGGGCGCGTGGTGATGGTAAGAAGGCAAAGAAGCAGGTGCGCGCTGAAGTAGGTGAGCCCTCCCAAAGGCGCTGTGGACGGTGTAATCAGACAGGACATAACGCGCGAACGTGTAAGAAAGAGATAGAAGTAGTTTCTGAATAGTATTACAGACTATACTGCACGTTGCAGCACCAAACTAGGTTGTTTTGTGTTATAATGGGGTGGAGTTTGGTGGGGGCTTGGCAAAAGTGTCCGACTCGCCCGTTGTCCGACTCGCCCGTGGGGTACGTTAAGTACTACTTAATTAGTTTTTAGAAATAAATACTTTATAAGAAACTAAAAGAAAGTTATACTAAGAAGTATAGATATAATTTATTTATTTTAAAAGTAAAAAGTAAATATAAGTAACGTACCTCACGGGCTAATGGATCACACGGGTCAATGGATCACTTTTGCCAAGACCCTCCCCCATCACACCCTACTTTGGCCCGCATCCGCCCACTATGGGCCAGTATAAGGTAAAACAACCTGTGTTATTACTCAGAGACTACATCTGCATTATTCTTGCACGTTCGCGCGTTGTGCCCTGTCTCTCCGCACGTTCTACACCGTCGTTGGGATGGTTCGCCTCCTTCAGCGCGCACCCTCTTCTTTGGCTTCTTACCATCACCACGAGCGCCGAACTCCTTTAGGGTAGCTACACGCTGGGATTCCTCAATTGTAAGGGTCCCTTCCTGCTGAATCCGCCTTCTTTTATGTGATTTGCGTTCTGTTGCAGCTGCTAGAGCTGCCTGAAGCTCAGTGCGCTCTTTCTTAAGCAAAGCCAGCTCGTGCGCTACCTTTGCTCCCCCCTTTGCATAGTGCTCAAGCGCGCTATAAACAGAATTTGGTGAGCTGCCCTGCTGCCTCTTATACTTGTCTCGAATTAGAGTCGATTGCGACTCAAATTCAATTAGGTTTTTGGGGGTTTGGGATTGCCACAGCTCGTTGTTGGTGGGTAGTTGGGGTGATGGAGTCCGCAGCTTCACATTAAGGGTTGAAATGACCCGTTGTGGGTCAAAAGGGACCAGTCCAGCCCCTCGGAATCCTCCTTGGATGTTGCTAGAGGTAATAGCTTTATTGTAGGCCTCTTTGAAGCATGGCAGGAACTCATGCTTTGTAATGTGGTTAATCCGGTTGCGCATAAGCCCTTCGGCTTGGCGCCCGTACGCCTGCTTCAAAGGGCCAAAACAACCCACATCAAGAGGCTGGAGGAGGTGCGATGAGTGAGCAGGCATACATAGAGATATAATCTGGTTGGCCTTGCAGTATTGGTGGAAATCCAGTGATAGGTGGCTCTCGTGGCCGTCTACTATAAGCAGACGGTAGGTCCCTACAGTGCGCTTCTTTGTATGCGCATCAAAGTGCCTTAGCCAGTTGGAACTAAGCTGATTTGTAGTCCAGCCGTTTTCAGAGACTCCAATAACCCAGTCTGGCGGCAGAGTTTGATCCTTAGTCCAGCTTGACAGGTGGTTGCGTGCCTTGAAGATGATGAAGGCTGGAATAGCCCACCCTGTGGCATTGATGCCCTGGATGACTGTTGCCCACTCTCGGTTGCCCGGCTGGACTTGCTTAGCTCGTCCTGGCTTCTCTGCATCTGTGACAACTGCTCCAGGGGTTATCTGGCCCATCATGAAGCCAGTCTCGTCAAAGTTGTACGTGTCGTCGTCTAGTATACCATACTTGGCTTTGGTATTGGCTACTAGGTCGAACCAGGCCTGTATAACCTCTGAATCCTCACAGAGGGCTCTCTTATAGTCATACTTGCGACTAAACCTCACTCTGAGCCTTGGTTGACGGTTGACGAACGTTTTGGGCCAGTTCTGCCCAACATGGGGCATTCCACGCTCTTCTCGCAGCAAATTGGCCATTGCAGCCACATCTGAGAGGCGGGGAGGACTTCCTCGGTCAATGAGGTTAAGAACGTAATCAACAATCGCCTCCTCCTCATACTTGTTCAGATTCCGTCGATTGGCCATAGAATCAGCTCGTGAGGACTGTCCAGCGCATCGCCGGCTTAGGGTACTTTGGGGCACGTTGTAGATAGCTGCAGCGCGTCGCTGTGAGATTTTCGCGGCTTGTTTGATAGCCTGAAGCGCAAGCTGTATCTGACGTTCTTTTGACGCGTCTAATTGAGGTTGGTGGGGGGGCATTTAGATGGTGATGGTGTTTTGGTGTGGTCTTGGCAAAAGTGATCCATTGACCCGTGTGATCCATTAGCCCGTGAGGTACGTTAAGTAAATTACTTTTACTAAGCCTCTACTAAAGTACTTTCTCTATACTAATACCTTAATAATAACCTATTATTAATATATTAAGAATGCTTAGATATAGCGACGTACACGGCCACAGTATTGAGCCGTCTCGGCCAAATTCTGAGGAGCCCGCGGCTTCCGCACGTGCCGAGCCTGAGACCTGCAATCTGAAATCGAGGACAAGTGGCGGCGGGGAGCAAGGCCTCGAGCGAAATTGGGAAGTAGAATGTGTTTGAATGCATTTCACAAAGCCGGGATCCATATGTCTTTAGGAAACTGACAGGAACACCAAAGGCATGAGAGAAACGGACGAGAAACGTCGCAGAAGAAGCCTAGTTCTAATCACCTCTTGCCGGCAAGGGTTGCGATTTGACCGGCCGACCTAGTAAGTTTTCAAGCCCGGCAAAGCAAGCATGTGGACTGAAGGATACGGCTCATCAGTCCATTATCAGGTCTGAACAAAGTCGCTGATATGCATCTTTTGTCGCCCCATGTTGATGATGCGGAAATCCGCGACGCACAATACTGTGAACGTAACATGTGCGATCGCTAAAACAAAGCTTGTGGGCCTGATCCTGGGCGAAAGTTGCTTTGCTCGGCAGGAGGCTGGTTACTGCCGGTCTGCAGTGTTGACGCGCTTAGGTGTCACGTGCTGGATGGACGGGTTACTTGGAACTCCACGTAGCCTAGAGATAGTCTTCAGACTTATACATAAACATATTCATGAGACCCACAGATCCTCACATTAGGCATCCAACAGTGACGCCAAAAAGGAGATACCGACGCAAGAAGCCGGAGACACTCAAGCAGATATCATAACGACGAACAGAGCATCAACGGCCCACCCATTGGACGCTCCCACGACGAGATCGCGTCACTTCAGGTTGCCCGCATCTCAGACCGCGTTCTCGGGGATTGTGACAGCCCACTAGCGTCATTCGGACTCAAACTAGCTGCGTTCGGCCGCACGACCAATCAGCGCTCACGCACCTGCGATATCCCCGACTTTTGTCATAGAGGCAGCCACGTCGGAGCCGAGAGGATGAAGTATAAGGACGAAGTCTTGGAAGACGAGATGAATCTAAGCAAGCACAGGAGTTTCAAGAGTACAGCGAAACTTTGAGTATACAGCGCTTTCACAATGTCTACTACTAACTCTGTTGACGAGAAGCCCGGCAAAACGGACGGCCAGATTGACTACGATGGTGATGTCGAGTTCAACCCTAGGTCACTCAAGTTCCTCACAGTCATGATCGGCATGTACATGTCTATCTTCCTCGTCGCCCTGGTACGTCATCGATAAACCTAAGAGTCACCAACAGCTAACAGGTTCAGGACCGCACAATTGTCGCCATCGCCGTCCCCGCACTCACCAACACTTTCGAATCAATCAGCGACATTGGCTGGTACGGATCAGCCTACTTGCTAACCGGCGCATGTTGCAATCCGATCTTCGGCCGCATTTATCAGCTTTACTCCACAAAATGGGTCTTCCTTGCAGCTATTACAATCTTCGAGATCGGGAGTGTTGTGTGCGGCGCTGCTCCCTCGTCTGTGGCATTCGTCATAGGAAGAGCAGTCGCGGGCATCGGATCGGCGGGGATCTTCCAGGGCGGCATGATGGTCATCGTGGGCCTTGTGCCGTTGAGTAAGCGACCGATGTACACAGCTGTCTTCGGCATGTCGTTCGGTGTTTGCGCGGTGCTGGGTCCCATCGTAGGTGGCGCATTCGTGGATCATGTGTAAGTTGTGCTGCAATCAGACTCTACCGATATTCATCTGACAACACCAGTTCATGGCGTTGGTGCTTCTACATCAACCTGCCTGTCGGGGCCGTCACGATGGCTATCCTGTTCTTCTTCTTCCATATGGACTCCCCGAGCCGCGAGAACCTGTCCGTCATGCAACAGATCCAACGTCTTGACCCTATCGGCATCTTCTTCCTCGTCCCCAGCATTATCTGTCTGGTCCTCGCGCTGCAATGGGGCGGCACAACATACTCTTGGTCCTCACCTACCGTGATTGGCCTGCTCGTCACATTTTTCATCCTGCTCATCATCTTTGGCGTCGTCGAAACCTTGACACCCGAAACCGCCATGGCGCCTCCCCACGTCGTCCTCAACAGGAACGTAGCAGGCAGCATGATCTTCACATTCCTGAACTACGGCTCCGTCATGGCCATTGCATACTACCTTGCGATCTGGTTCCAGATCGCTAAGAGCCTGAGCGCAATGCACGCGGGCATCAACACGATCCCGATGGTCATTGCGATGGTGGTCGCGAGCGTCATATCCGCGAAGATCACTCAGCGCATTGGGTACTACATCCCCGCCATCATCGTCTGCACGGTTCTCAGTTCCATTGGCGCGGGGTTGCTGAGCACGATGACGAGGTTCTCGGACCACAGCTACTGGATCGGATACCAGGTGTTGTTCGGTATGGGCCTGGGGTGTGGCGGCCAGCAAGCGAGTCTTGCGATGCAGAAGGCGTTGCCCAGAAAGGATGTGAGCCTTGGCCTAGCGCTGGGTTTCCTGATGCAGCAGCTCGGCGGTGCTGTCTTCCTCTCTGTTTGCCAGAACGTCTTTGCGACCAAGTTGGTGAACCGCCTCTCTGGTGTTGCGGGCCTTGATCCAATGCAGATTGTTAGCTCGGGCGCGACTGCGATTCGCACGATTGTGCCGGCCGATGAGGTTGATGTGGTCGTTGATGCGTATAGCTTTGGCATCACGAGGTGTTTTCTGATCGGGGCGGCGCTAAGTGCGGCCACTATCCTTGGTGTTGCGCTGATGGAATGGAAGAGCATCAAGGACGACAAGAAGGACAAGGTGGCTGGCACAACGAAGGTTTGAGCGTACCGAGGGGATTGGCCCTGAGCTTCGAGCTACCTTTTAAGAAATATGGCATTTCCTTATTGGGAACTCAAGATACTATTTCCTTATTCAGATCATTGATTCTATCGGAGATCTTACTGGCGGTCCCATCTCTGCTATGCTCAAGTATCAAAGCCGTATGTCCTTCGAACGACGTCCGCCACCTTCTCTGCCACGATATGCACCGTGTTAAGAAGTATAGCCAGATTGGCCTGATGACCGGTAGTGAATTTCTAACAGGTATCGAGAGAGAGGCGTAGGTTGGCTGTAACTTCACTGCTCCTCTCTTCATGTCCAATGGCGCCTTACCATCATGAGAGGCCTACAAAGCCTTCCGCATCCAAGTATTGATTGTAATGAAGCCTGGCCTTAAACTCTTTGCGAGCGCCGATGAATATACGATCCACTGGATGCGGATCTCCAGGTACGCTGACCTGGACAGGGCCGTAACGTTATGCGGACGCAATGACCTCAGAAGAGTAGTTTTATCCATCAGGAGGTGCAACGGGCCGAGATTTCCGGTGATATCATGGCTCGAGTGAGGATCGACACCATCCCGCGTCGCCAGTGATGTTCGCCCAGCGATCGTACACATCATTCAAAGCAAGATTTTATAACATATGATTGACCATACTGCTGTGGTCACGGACGTGACCTTTTTCGAGATTGATGAATCTATTGTTATGACTCAGCTGCGATGCCGTTGTGTTGTTCTGGTCTGCGCCAGTGTTCTGCAGCTCTGTAGTCGGGAAAGGTACTATGGCATCAGGGTAGTTGCGATCATCGCCCCAGTGATATTCGGACGTTCTGATAGTCGCGCTACTACAACGAGGCTGGCCATACCACCACCGAACACCACGAAGTTTTCTTCGGTAGTGGTCAATTTTCAAAGGGTCGACAAGATCCTTAGGTAGCAAGACGTCCGACGGGAAACACAGCAAGCAGTGCGGTCGTGAAAAGCTGTCTTCTTCATGGACAGGCAAGGCGGGTTGATCCAGGGATTGTGCACCATATTGGATTGATATATACGGGAGTGACCAGGTCATCACTTTAGCCAGATATCCGACAAGAAGTCGAGACAGCTCGAGCAAATGAACAAATTGATAGATGCAAGTGACTTCGGACTGAATACAATCCTATTGATCTTAATGCGCGATGCTGCGACGATAGCTTCAGCCTTCTTGGGAACCAGCAGTGGAGATTACGTCAGAACTTCATCAGCGACGATGGACGACACTTGAGAAATTCGTTGATCTCTGTCTGTGCCTACCTAAATTATGGTTGCAACTTGGGCTCCATGTTTTAAAGACGGCTTCTCGGGCAATGTAGCTCTTCAGCACATTGCCGATGTCGACCGCCACGCGGTCTACTTGGTCTGACAATCCCACGGCGACGGCACTTCGACATGAATGAAGTCAAGGGTTTTCATGACCGCAGCCTGTACGCGATTGACTGTGTGAAACACCACCAATCCTTGCTCTCCTTCTGCTCTCTATATTCGACGCGCTCATGAGCCTATAAACTGGCGGGAGCTTCGCGGAGAAGTGAGGTCTCCAATGTCGTAGCGCTAGTGTCAATACGTCTCTTGCATCAACACGTCGCCGTTATCTCAAAATGCAGCCCCTCCAGGCGTCCAATGCTCGGAGATAACATTCCAGAATGGCTCTTGATTGGCTCCTCCTCCGATACTGTCCGAACAACATCGGACTAGAGGCCAATCAAAACGAGCAAACTCTCGGGAATAAGATGACCCGACGGCGAGCCAGCATGCTCATAATCGCGCCCTGCCCAATGTCGACTCAATTTTACTCATACTCTAATCCTTGCTCACACAGTAAAGCCATCATGACTGACACACTTCGAAGAAGAAGGCGGCCAGCAATGTGAGTCTCGGTCCATGGCCTTTTTCGAGGTCAACGCTAACATTAGGTCAGATCCTGCGCGCTATGTAGACGACGGAAAATAAGATGCAACAAAGAGACGCCTTGCAGCAATTGTGTTCGCTCCAGAAATGCAGTGTGTGTGTACAAAACCTCTCCGTACCCCCTGCATGGTCACCCAATCACTATTGCACCTGCGCCTGCACCTGCGCAAATCGTGGCGCCTGTATCTGTATATGGACGCAGTACATTGGATGTCACTCCATCGTTATCACCAGAGCCTACTGTAGCCTCAGCACCACCCGATCAAGCCTCTATGGACATGGAGTCTATGAGGCTTAGGATACAGGAATTAGAGGAGCGACTCTCTCAAGCCAGCACGCCCACTTCCTCGGCACCGTCTGTGCCATCAAGTTCTGACCTCAACCTACCTTGGCGCAGCAGAGACCAAATGGCCTCCACACTTGGAGGCGCGTTCGATTTGGTCCAAGAAAGTCGACTCTTTGGGCAAGCCCAAGCAGTCGTCCGTAGCGTGGCCCACAAGAACCGCGTCTTTGGGCAGAGTCACTGGATCTCAAGTTTCACGCTGTTCCGAGACATAATCGATATGATAGAGCCATTCATGAGAACAAATTCGTCAAAGACGCTGTTTGGCGTGCAGCGAGCAAAGGTATTGGCCCGAACAATAAAAGCGCAACGGGCGCCCTTGTGGCCGCTTGCACCTACAACAGACATGCCTCTCAGACACATTTGCGATGTGCTTGTGGATGGCTACCTTCGTACCATCGAGACATTATATCGCATCGTTCACATCCCCTCATTTCGCAAAGACTATGAAGCTGTGTGGATGCCTGGAGCGCAGCCTGATACGGGGTTCATGGTGCAACTGAAACTGATTTTAGCCATCGGAGCAACCCTGTACGATTCCACATTTTCTATGCGCACCGAAGCTACGCGTTGGGTGTACGAAGCACAATCATGGCTCATGTCACCCGCCTTCAAGTCAAAGCTTGGCATCTGCTTCATACAGAACAACATTCTAGTCTTGATAGCTCGCGAGCTCGTCGACGTAGGTGGTGAGATGATCTGGATCTCCGCCGGGGCAGTAGTACGATCTGCCGTCTACGTGGGCTTGCATAAAGACCCAGATCAGCTGCGGAACATGTCAGCCCTGGATGCTGAGATGAGGCGGCGCTTGTGGAACACCATTTTGGAGGTTTCGCTACAGTCCAGTCTTGTCTCTGGCGGACCATGCTTCATCCAAATGAACGAATTCGACACGCAACCGCCCAGCAACTACGACGATGAAGACCTGGATGCTGCGGAACCCATGCCCAAGCCATCCGATCATTACACACGGAGCTCCGTTGCGATTGCGCTCAGGCAAACATTTCCAGCTCGTCTCGCCGTTGTGAAGTTTCTCAATGATCTGTTTTCGACCGGAACCTACCAAGAAACAGTCAGACTTGATGGCGAACTCAGGCAGGCCTACAAAGACGTCAGGCGCAAATTACAGTCTACTTCTGCAACTGCGCAGACCAAACCCAGAGACTTCGAGCTTCAGGCCGTCGACTTTGTACTGCACCGTTACATCTCGTCGCTACACGTGCCCTACTTCTCTGCATCGTTGCACGGAGCAACGTATGCGTACACACGTAAGTCCGTAGTGGAGTCTTCGCTGAAGCTATGGTCGCTAGCGGCATCCACCCGTGCCGTAACCAGCAATCCATCGTTCCCGTACATAGAGGGAGATCTACCAAGGCTTTGCAGGTGCGGCTCTGGTTTCTTCCGCGCCTTCGCTTTTCAATCCGCATCGCTACTCGGCGTTGAGCTCCGCGCATTGCATCAGGAAGATAGCATCAGCGAGGTCAATATCCGTCCTGACCTTGTTCATATTGTGGATGATGCTGCAGACTGGTATTTGCAATGCATCAGAGCTGGTGAGACGGGCATTAAGGGATACATGCTCCTCAGCCTACTGGCCGCACAGATCGATGCGCTCAAACGAGACGTACCGAAAGACGAGATGCCGCTCATCCTTATCAGGGCAGCAGAGCGCGCAGAGGGGGAGTGTCTGCCGCTGCTCGAGGAATTAGCGGGTTGCAAAAAGCCTGATGAAGAGGTGGATCCGTTCGTGAACATAGACTTCCAGCAGTCGGCGGGGTTTCTGGAGGATTGGGATACATTGATGGCGGATGTTTTTAACCTTGGGTCTGGGACACAGTGGGATTCTTTCTTGACCTGATAAGTAAGTCTTGTTCGTTTCGCATGTCTCATCTAAATCCTTGACTTCCGGTCATTTGACTCTGGTAGGGTCGTACATCAGTCTCAGCTAAACAGCGCCTATACTAATATTAATTTGAGTTTATTCGTATAAGCAAGAGCATATCTCTCTGTTTATTATACTACTATAGCTATAAGGGCTAGACACGTCTATTAACAACAATATAGATAGGGCCTATAAATACTCTAACTAAAAATATATAGTAGATGCTATTTAATTACTTCGTAGGCTGCATGGCGGACTCCTTGAGAGCAGCCCAAGAAGCATACTCCTTGAGAGCCGCGTTAGTGGCAAAAAAAGCCTTCTTGGGGTGATACTGTTCATCGAACATTAATGGCTTTGCGCCTGGTAGCCAGGTATAAAGATGCTTGTCCGTAAACCCCCAGAAGCTGATATCTGTTATTCCAGCAGTCAAAGCCTCATACAGAACAGAGCCGTAAATATTAGCCTGGACGTTGTTGTCAAAAACATGAACGTCCATCTCGGCGATAGAAACCTCCAGCCCTAGCGCTTTGTAGGAGTTCACTATGTCTGTTAGAACGCCTGGTTTAGGAGATACCAGCGTTATATGCATCTGCAGGGCAACTCCATCAATAGGGACCCCTTCTTTAACAAGACTAGCAACCAGATCGTAAAGTTCTTGGCGTTTACCAGCAAGTGATTCAACCTGATTTTCGTTGAGAAATAGCTTGGCAGACGGGCTCGCCGCTCGGGCTATGCGAAAGGCATCAGCAACATACGCAGGACCAAGCGCTTTGTAGAAGGCATTGTGCTGCAAGCCGCCCCCACTGGTCTCAAGAGCCTCGCTGATAACATCCCATCGGTCGACAGTGCTATTATAGCGGTGCATAATTGCCTCGAAATGAGTTCTCATTGCAGCACGGAATGCAGCCGGATCCGTGATGTTGAGAAGATAGTCCGGGTTGCAGCAACTTGATATAAGCCCATGTCCCTTTACTACCATGTCATTCTCGCCCGCAAAGTTTACAAGGCTGTCAATGGTGTCCCAGTTGTAATGGTCTTTAGTTGGGTGGATGAATGACCATTTGAGCTCATTCTCAGGTGAGATACTGCCGAACTGCTCAGCAACGACGGCTGCAAATTTAGGTTCATTGAGGTATTCCGGATTGATTGCTCCCGATCCGATAAGAACGTTCTGTTTGCTTGCCTCAAGCCTGAGCGGGTTCGTAGTGTTGTCAGGAGTCGGAATCGTTAGGTTGTTGGGTGAAGAGGGCGCGTCGATTCCTTTAGCAGGTACGATTATGGCTGGCATAATCATTGCGGTGCTGAGCACCTTAAAAAGGTTGTGGATTGACATGGTGTTTATTTTTGATAACTTGGAGATAATTTTTGTTGTTTGTGGTTATAAGACGATCTCTGTACGTGCTTTGTTCTTCTCTTGCGAACACCTTTATATGTTGACCGCGAAATACCATACATCAACGTCTTACCACCTTGTGAACACAGCGTCGACTACTCGCCCCTATGACGGGGCAGTGGTGTTAGTCTGCGAAAAGACTGCAATGCGATCGCAGTAGCATCTCTAGCGCGTGCATCACCATTTCCTCATCGAGGGCGTGCAGGGCAAAAGCATGCATCTGAGACAGTAAGATTGGCGCGATCCAAGTAGCCAAGCGCTATGCAGCGGTGAAGTTGGGGAAAGCGTATTTCGTTTGGTTGATACGTCATGGAATACTAAATGCGATCCAAGGTAGTGCCCCGTATCACGTATCTCGTACGTCGGTTGTCACGTATTCGAGACCTTCATTTCGGTAGAAATCCCGAAGCAACGCCGAAGCTTCGAAGTCTATCGCCCAGCGGATAGTCCATATACTGTTATCTGGACAGCCGCACCCCGTCGTGGTCTACTCTCTTCCTGCCAACCCGACCGTCATGGCAGAGCAACATCGTCCTTCTCTGGACGATCCGAACGTATAGGTCCCCTAGATATTGTTATCACCCTTCACGAATTGCAGCGATCAATTCTGTTGCTGTGTTTGCGCTCACTACCATCTTGCACATTTTTCAGTTGTGCAGAAGACGAACGTGGTTCTTGATTCCTTTGGTGATCGGTATATATATATGTATGTATATCTTCTGTCTAAAACGCTGTTCTGACCAGATCATTCGAGGTTGTAGGCTGCGTTGGTAGCATATTGTTGACCAACGGCCTTTGGGCTCTCGGTCCCTTCATCATGCAGTCTCTCTTGCTTCTAGTGGCTCCTGCCTTGTTCGCTGCGTCAATATACATCGTTCTTGGCCGAATCATTTCACTAGTCGATGGCGAACAGCACCCGTTGATACGCCAGAAGGGGCTTAAGTAAGTGTTTGTAAGGGGTGCCGTCATCAGTTTCCTAGTACAGGCCGGAGGAGGTGGCATCCAAGCAGCTGGCTCTCTTACTTTGCTGCATGTCGGCGAGAAGGTCATTGTGGTCGGTCTATTCCTGCAACTGACCTTTTTTGGATTTTTCATTGTGGTTGCGGACTTCTGGGCATTTGACTTCTGGGCATCTGACTCTGGTAGAGTCGTACATCAGTCTCCGCTGCCCATACTAATCTTAAATTTGGTTCATTCGTACAAGCAAGAGCCCATTCTCCCGTTCATCACACCACCATGGCGTCGAGGGCCAGACGCCTACATCGATAGCGACGTGGACGAGGCCCGCGAACGCCACGATTCAGAATGTGTATTAAACAAGAGCCTTAATATCTATACAGACAGCAGCAACATTAAAGACGAGAGTACCTCTGTAGTAGCGTATCAATCAACGTTACAGACCTGGATATACCATCTATTATATACTATAGAGCTGTAGGGCATTCGCCTAGTACTATAAGTATAGATTGAAAGCTGATTCTACAGTTCTTTATAAATGCCTAAGAGCACTCAAGTATAGATATTATATTACAGGTCTCTTTAGTTACTTACCCATCTAGGTTGATAAAGGCAAAGTAGTTTTACTAGAGACTTAGTAGTTTTTAGTTCTTAAAACTAAACACCTATAGATTTCCTATGTTCTACAATGCCTACATACTACGGACAGTAGAACTGTACTTGAATAGGTGCCTTCGTTGTTCTAAAAGCTGTTACAAATCCTACTAGATCAAGCTGCTGTCTTATTCCAACTCCACAATCAATTTCTCGCCACTGACTCCCTGCTTGAGAGTGTCCATTGCTGCTTGGAGACCATAAAGGCCACCTCCCACAATGCGTGCTTTCGGGCTCGGTACAATCAAGCCTTGTCCCAGTGCAGAGGGAAGAAAGGTCTGGAAGAGCCACGCTGAAACGTCCGTTCTGGACGTCCAGATATTCTCCGCTGAGACATTCGATAGCTTGACTCCATCAGGTCTACTAACATCCTCGGCCCATGGTAACAAGTGCGCTAGGATGCTCTCCTTTGATCCCGATCCGGAAAGTATCTCCGCGGTGCTTCTCAAAGTAGCCGCCTCCGAGATAGTGTCAAGTGCAAGGCTGATTGGCTGTCCGGCACTTCTCGCCGCATTGATGACAGTCTCAATAACGGTAGGAGAATGGTAATCAAAGACCGCTGTCGCTCCAAGAGACTTGAGGTAGGCATGATGTGTTTCGCTCGCAACGGCATAGACACTATACCCTGACAGACGTGCGAGCTGAATAGCCATAGTACCAACACTTGACGCACCACCCCAGATGAGGATAGAGCCGAGATTCTTCTTGGGAGCTTTGAGGTCAGGATAAGCAAGGCCAAGGTCATTGTACAGAGCCATGCCAGCTGTTCCAACTCCCATGGGAAGCATGACCGCTTGCAAGAAGTCTAGGTTATCAGGTAGTTTGGTCGTAGATAGCGCTGGTGTAGCAGTGTATGTCTGGAAGGCGGAGTCTTCGTCCTTTCCGGATGAAAACCCGTTTGCGAAACTGAGAACACGGTCTCCTGTCTTGAAGTTGGTGACTTTGGAGCCCACGGCTACCACAGTACCGCTGATATCTAACATGATAGATGAGAAATGCTTTGGAAAAAAGGAACTAGAACTTCTTACCGCTTCCCAGAATAGTAGGGTAGCTGGATATTGCAAACCCCCAGGCTTGTCGCTTCCAGTCGATGGGGTTGACAGCAATCGCACGATTCTGGACTACCACTTGGTCTGGACCTGGGATCGGGATTGGACGCTCTTCGATCACGAGAGAAGTTGCAATAGTGTTCAGGACTGCGGCAAGGTTTTTTGTTGGCTTCGACATCTTGAATTGTGACTGCAAGTACGTTGATAGTATTTGGTGTAATTCAATATATGAAGTATGGAGGAGATCCCTGGTGTTCTTATGAATGTAATTTTGCAAATGCGATAGCCATCAAAACACGACGTTCCTCCGCTCTACTTATGTAGTGTTTGTTTAGGCGTGACCGTTTCGCTCTGTCTCAGTCGGACCGAGAGTCTGTCTACAGGTTAAGAATTGTCAGCGTCACGGAGATATGGTGTTATACAACTGGAGAGAGCGGCTCTGGGGACATGCAGTTCAATCATGTCCTCGTAAGTTTTCTCGGAGACGTTGCGTAGCTAGCGCTTAGCAATCACTCGTTGGTAGATACGATTCGGTCCGTTCGGTTCCGTGTCTGTGCCCTAGCATGGAGCTTTGCTTTACAACCCACCGGATCAAGCAGGAGCCGAGCACTAGTATTAGAAAATCGTATCTGTAAGCATAACACTCCATTTACAATCGTGGCAATATCATGTACTAAGCATTCTACTTACCAATGCTCTTTACTAGGCTCTTGTATCAGCCCTCGCCCCTCCAAGAGGCAGGTATTAAAGTCAGCTATAATAACGTTTAGGAGTGATGAATTTCAGGAGAGTTTTAGTGTTTATCACTGCTTGGACATACAGAATGCGTTTCAGCCGTCTTTCCCATATCTTAGGGCCTCTTCTTCTCTTTTCTAGTGTATTAGTATCGGCACAGCAGTATCCGATCACGACCCTTCGTGAGTTTCCAAATCCAACTTGGCTCGACAGCAGCGCTGTAAGTCATTACGTCTTTCACTCCCCTGTTCGCCGTGATAGTGCAAAGTCTTATGGAATCCTGGTTTCACAGACCTCACACTCAAACAAATAACTTATTTTGCAAAGGTCCGACACAATGGCGACATTCTCGTAACATCTGCGACAACCAACCAGATCTTTCTAGTCAGGCCTAGGAACCCTAACCAGATCATCACAGTTGCAAGCATCCCAAACGCCAACGGTGCAAATGGCATTGCAGAGCTCGAGAAAGATGTGTTCTACATCAACGGAGCAAACTACACCTTTGAAACTGGCCCTATCCAAGGCACTTACGGAGTTTGGAAACTCGATTTTCGCGGCACGTCACCGAAGTTGTCCCTAGTCACTATGCTCCCCGAAGCACGTATCGCGAATGGAATTACTCGTCTCCATCCAACAGATAACACCTTCTTGTTGATATCAGACTCTATCACGGGCAGCATCATCAGAGTTAATGCCAAGACTGGCGAATATGCTACAGTCATGCAGATGGCCGAAATGCTTCCCCAACCCGGGTTCCCTACAGGCGTCAGTGTTCTTCGAACCTATGAATCCTATCTCTATTTCAACGTCATCGGATCCAGTCTTAGGAGAGTGCCCATCTCAATCACAGCAGGACTTGCAACAGGACCGCTCGAGACGATCTTATTCACAGATGCCGCGTCCTTCATATTGTCGAGAGATGGAACCAAGGCCTGGATGTCTTCGCATTGGATAAATGCCTTGCAGGAGGTTGACATTGTCAATCGCCAGTCAAAGATCGTTGTGCAAAACCAAACGGACTTCATTACCCCAACAGGAGCTGCTCTTGGCAGGAAAGATGGAAAAGACGTCGTGTACATCATAACGGGCGGTGGTTACAGTTTTGACAGTGAGGAGTCTGTTTCTGGTGGAAAGCTTATTCGGGTAGATGTCGAGTAGATCTGGTTTTGTCTAGTAGGCTGGGTCCGTCAAGCTCATGTAAATGGCTAGATCCTGTTCCTCAACACGTCCTGGTTGTGAATGTACGAATTGGCCAAAGCTGATTTGTAATATTAAAAAATCTCAAGTACTTGTCACTTTAGGATCCATAGACTATTCAAGGTCCCTAGATCTTCTCTGATTATAAAGTTCAATCGATCCAATACGACGACATGGATTGCTCTAGACCTGCTAAATTTCATACTCTGTTTTCTATTTTCTAGGCCACTGGCCATGAGGCACGTTGCTCTTTTATGCTGCGAGGACTTATTGGATCACGTGAATCATCTTCACAAAGCCGATGCTCATCTACTAGCTCATGCTCGCAGAGCCTGTGTAGGGTATGACTAGTGATTCAATAACCCAAGCTCAATTCGTATCAGCTTCACTAGATCGAAACAAACGCATCGTTGTAGATTTGTGCAGACCTTGGAGGCTACTTGTTCAGCTAAAGGATGCTAACGTGTCCTTAACGTACATTTCTTACGTTTTTCGTCCTCTACTAAACTAAGAAGTCTCGTTGTTTTGGCGAGAATTTACCATGGCTGTGATCGTTGCTACAAAAGCTTCGGGTTCTCTGCCGATGAGCGTACGCAGATGACTGGTAACTACAGCGCCCTCTCCGCGCCTGAGAGCATCATACGCTGTTGCCCAGTGTCTCGCCATGTCCCCGGCCAGGTAATCTGAAGCTCCCACTACAGCCTCTTGGGATGCCCATTCCTCGATGGAACATTGCCGAATCTTGATTTCTCTGCCAAGAACGCGGCCAATTGATGCAACACTCTGCTCCAGCGACAGCTCCTGGGGTCCAGACAAGAGGAGCGTGTCATTTACATGTGGGAAGCCCTTTGGGTCTTTTGCGTAATCGGCAAGGAGATGTGCTGTTCCCTCGCCAAGCTCATCACGCTTGACCCAGGAAATACCAGTTCCCTTTCCATTGTGTGGAATCTTCACCTCGGCAGGAGGGTCCTTCAGGTCGAGGAAGGCTAGGTAAAGTCCGTATGATTCAGTGTACAGGCCTTGGCGCACAACAGTGTACGTGAAGGAAGCTAGCTTATCGGCAAGCTTGGCAAGGTACCTCTCAGTATCGATATGGGCTTGCATAACGAAAGCCAAAGAGTCTGTAGTATCGCCTGCAAAGCCGAGAGAAGAGTAGAAAATGTGTGTGACGCCAGACTGGATGGCCGCGTCGATAGCGTATTTGTGAACCTACGAAAAGTTTAGCAACAACAGTTGTTCTACACCATTTCTGCACTTGCCTTGAAACGATGCTCATGTTCGATACTTGCGTACGAAATGAGATTGAGATAGCGAGCTCCGTCAAAAGCATGATCTAGCGTTTCGAGCTTATCATAGTCTCCGTAACGAGCGACTGCTCCTGCGTCTACGTATCTTTTGGGGATCTTAGACGGCGTTCTTGCTACTAGTATAACGTCTTTGGCATTGACAAGATTCAAGAGGTGCTGGTATGTGCCCCCACCAATACCTCCTGAAGCGGGAAAGATGGCGATTGGATTTCTGTTCATTTTGCGAAGAAGCAGGGGTGTAAATGCAGAATGATGAGGGTTTGCAATACGGCAGGTATATGCTTACATTTATATCGACCTATCTATGCTATGCGCCTAATACAAAAACTAGGCTAAGTAAACGGTGATGTAATTGCATACCTTGCTGATAAATCATATGAAGAATCTTCCCCGAATTCTCGCCATACGCTAGTCTATACCTTAATTTTAGTCAGCTATTTATTCCACATCAACATTCATAAGTGCAATATTTAATGTTTAACATTATCATAAAACAGTGTAGTCTTTTAGAAAAGAAGACATTGCGCAAAAAGAGAGGACACCTTCTGTAAGAAACTACTAATAATATCATCGCATTAGCGACACATGGTTAGGTACTGTCGCGGAAGAGCACGTGGAGGTAGAGTGGAGCCACTCAGATTAACTCTAAGTAGCCTAGGAGCGTCCCCGTTAGCATAGAAGCGCTCAGTAGAGCAGCCTAGGTCATACAGCACGCAACACATAACTCAGCCGCTCCTGAAGCTAGGGGAATGTATCTCTATACGCTGCCTATATAGATTCGTCCCATCTGATCTTATAGCAGATCAGTGGTCTAATATATTGATCACCTGAATACGCTCTTGGCTTCTTAATTCCTTCATAGATACACACATCTCCGCGACGTCTCGCACATTGAATACCATGAAGTGCCTGCAAGGTCCATCTGCCTCGTTCAGGACTAGGCGGATCTCGAAGAACCTGCCGCAACAATGGACACTCGTATTATGGATCAAAGGAGAATATTCGGTTGGGACAGTGGTAATACAATATCTTCTGTGGCGAAATGTATTCCCCCTATGGTTCATTGTGGTAACGCATCAGACGCCACGCTTTGTCATCTACCATCACCAAGATTCAAGTCTAAAGTGCCGCATCTTGTATTCGCAAACCCAGAATCAAATCTGCGTCATAAGAAATGTCAATGATTCCTTGCTGTACAAGCGGATGCGATTGAAGAAGGAACCAGGCGGCAGTGGCCTGGATGCTACTGACCCCTGCCCGGATACAGGTAGCTCGTTTCCGATCGGTGAACTTCACATCCGTGATGGCGGATAGATGTTGCATGTTATAGTGAAAACCTCTGCTTCCACGCCCCAGTGGAGCAGCATTTGCGGCAGGTCTGACGATTGTCTCTTGCTGCGAGGGGATGTCAGATTGCATGGATGCAGTGCGTAAGGCCTCATTGTCAGCGCAGATCCGTCCTAAATTGTATTTCAGCTGTTCATTTTCAGCCTGAAGAGCATTTCGTTTGCACTCTAATGCTGAAACTTTGGCTTCAAGGTGACGTATATGCTGTTTTCTGCGTTCGACGAATGCACGCTGCCTTATTTGAGGTCAGCAATTCCATTGAGCAGATATCGGGAAGCTCAGGCGGTGTACATACGCTGCTCGATTTTGAGATTTCCGTCTGTCTTCAAATGATATGGGGGTACTCTCATCGGTCCTACAGTCCCTAGTTGTCTCTATGGCCGGGTAATCCTGGCAGCCTCCACCTCCAGAGTCTGTATGACCCACCGCAGTGGACGTACGTGCTATCTTGTCGTCTAGTGAAGTCTTCTGGGTGTTCGGAACGTCGTGGCCTTCCAGTGTCCAGCAGAGACTAGTGAATTCGGCGGTTCTGTGAGGTTCTTGTGCTTCTGGCCACGTAGACTAGGTATTGGTTAGTGATCTAGTTCGAGAATACACCTAGAATTCTTTTGAGAGAATTTACAGCATTGTTTGTCATGGTTCTTCTAGACCCGTCACTTCCTATGACATCTGGCATAATGTCTGTGCGTTGCCGATCAGACCATATAAATGGCGCATTAAAAAGTATGTATTCCATTGTCCTTCGATAGACGTTCGGTCATAGTCATTGCATGATAGCTGTCTGCATGTTTATAAGGAGCAGAAGATCACAGTACCTGGGGCTATTTCAATAATGCCGGTAAAATTCAAGAAAAGGAAGTTCGGAAGCATTTAAGCCCTTGGCAAAGAGATCGGCGACTTTGACAGGGGCTCGGCACTAAAGGTAGATGGTGGAGTGTTTATCATGAGTGCAATGTTGAGTGGGAAGACAGGAATGGTCAGTCTCATTCTTGATGACGTCCAAAATATGACTGCTACGAGATTTAAAGAATTCAGCTGATAATTAGGACACTGCTAGATGCTCAAGGCCACATAAGATTGATTGTAGACACAGGAGGGCGGTGCCTAGAGTTCAGCACTAGGGAGAATGCATTGTTTTGCATCCGTATCCCTGACGCACCCACAACCACCAGAGCTTGGCCAGCGCATCTCCGACCTTGATAACTCACCATCTACAGGAGTTGAGTCATCTGGCCGATGGTTCACATGTACCCATCGAAGGTTTAGCCAATACAGAACAACTGAACTAATCTCCTAGAGCTTCTGACTTGCTGGCTGCATGCCGCGCCGGCACAATATATCAGCCTAACGTGTAACCCCCTTTAGATGTTTACCTGAGTAAACGCTGCTTATCCATGCCAATTGCACGCAACGTTCTTGTGGGCAGTGCGGTTGGATCTCGGAGATGAGAAAGCGCCTATCGTATGCATCTAACGTCCCGTCTCATCGCCAAAACTACACCGATGGTTATTGAGAAGGGCCGGCTTTTACGAGGCAGATCTGATCATGTCCCTGGACCCTGAACATCTACGCTCCTCGGACCCTGGAAATCAACGACGCTGCAGGGGAGCTACAATAATATGTTTCTCAAGAAACCAATCCCGGCCACTCTACCAGCCTCAAATTCGGATTTGTAAGTTGAGGATCTAGTCCATCAACAGAGCCGACTTCACACGGCCTATGGGGAAATTCGTTTGGAAAGCGTCTACTGTTATTGACCCAGGCATACTGACAGGCACGTGGACAGACCCTGCATGACTAGTCTTGCGGGCACACGCAGCTAGACCGGTATGATGATACATCGCACAAGTCTAGCTGCCGTGCCCCAGTGAAAGATTTCGCTCTTTGATATTCAAAGACTCATATACGCTAAGGATAAAGTCTCGATCCAAGCTTTACATGTCCTCCAGAGTGAAGAAGTAAATGCATCACATAGACCGTAACAATTTGAGGTTTCCGAGGACTAATCGAAGCAGATTAAGTTATTTGCGTCAAACAACACTCGCTTGTAAGTGGATAAGATGACGAAGTCGAAGAAACATCGCGTTCCTGGCATCAATGGAAAGGCCGAAAAGGGCCGATTTGTAGTGCGCTAGACTCGCTTGCTCATGCAGATGATCCCTGGGCCTCTTTCCTAAATCGGCCGTTTTCCGTACAACCACTTTTGCTGCTTCGCCTCAAGAATATCGATGTGTCATCACGTGCCGACAGTAAACCGGAAATGATCAGCTCGTCCATGTTGAATTTTGCGCGAGGCATTGCGGAACCAATGCTTAGGATATGTAAGACAGCAGAGGAACTCAAGTTTTCTCGGGATGACTAGCTCTTGCGCTATTCGCACTCATCCGCTATGCCAGCCTCCATCTTCACCAGCAACATCGTGGTCGGAGCTGGCCATGGCTTGCTCTTGCCTGAATATCTCTAGATTTATTTTACCGCACTAGCCTAACAATTAAAGCTAGTTGCTCATTCTAGAGGGAAAATCCTAACTCCAATAGAATCTGACATGTAGATAGGCACACGCACACATCCAGTATTTTCTAAACAAAAAGGAACTCCCTTCAGTATTTTGGACCTTACTCTGTATTGCTTTCTATCTAAAAAAGACCCTACAGCTCACATGGGATTCCTTATTGTGTGTTCCTTTCGATTGAAAGCAACATTTCTTCTGTATGAACAACACCGCAACATGGTGTTATTACTACTGCGTTGAGGTATTCTATACACGATTCTGTACTCTAGTGGCATGTGTTTTCTATTAGTTCGGAAATGCATTCAGCATGGCATGGAATCTTCGCTTAGCATCGACACATCTCCTACTATCGCGCCAGGTCCGTCTTCATAGATGAAGTCAGCCTCACAAACACGACGTCGTGTGGATCACGATGCGGCGCACGGACAACACAAGTCGCGAATAGTATGGCTCTAGCGCAGAAGACCCCCTCATCTAGGCCTCGCGTTATGGAGCGCGAGCGGCAGGTCTTTAATCTCTTAGCTCCTAGAATGCGAGCGGACATCTTCGTTATTTCGAACCAGCGGTTTTTGACTGTCTCTGCGCATTCTCTTACCAGTACTGTACTTCTATCGTCTGTTGCTGACGTGGACACTGCAATATTCGACGGATAGATCAGGAAGCGCGATAGCCAGCGTGTTGGAGTTGATGTGAAGGACCTTCGTCGCCGGGCCAAGGAAGGTCGGACAAGGATAATGGACAATTGTGTCAATAGACTACCCGAACTTACTTTGATACGTACGTAGCAGAAGTTGAGCAGTTCACTCGGATTGATATTCTTAAGATATACGCTAACTTTGTATTCACTAAAAATTGCCCTTGAGATTGATTTATATTCACCTATATCCAGCATTAGTAGTATCACAAGATCGCTGGTGTCACAGAAACTTATGGGCGACTCGTGGCTTCGTAAGAAAAGGCATCTGCAGTCACAGTTCGAGCAACTTTCGCAGGCCTCGAATGGAACGACCAGCTCATCCAAGTCTGATGGAACGGTTCACTTCGAACAAGTCCGTCACGATTTGCAGCCCAGCCACATAAATAGATATCTTCGTTATCGCTCATAATCTCAATATCCTTGGAGTTGATTACCTCCCTACTTACGAAACACGGACAGCGCTGCAGCCATTGTAATCACTACCTCCAGACTATCCAGCAATTTTAATGTTGGCGAGCGGGCTAGTCTTGTCAGAAAATCCGAACACGAAAGTTGTTACATTACCGTTCGAGTACGACTACTGCAGGAAGACCGGTATTTCTCGCGTTTGCTGAACTAAGAACAAACTATACATACCTTGACTTTCTTCAGGGTCACCGAAGAGCGCTCGCCTATCTCGTCTCTATCAGTAAAGAAGTCAAGATAGGTTGACTGTCATCCGAGCTATGGAGAAGTCTATCGTAAGCGAAAAGCGGTGTGAAGGTGTGATTGTGGTTCAGCATATATCGCAGCGAAGGTGCAGTGCGAGTTGTTACCCAGGTAACGTTTGAGATAAGAACGAAACTTTTGGGATCTGAGCTGCGCAGAGAGCTTCACCATTTAGTCAGTACATAGCCTCTTGATCCCTTCAGAGTCTTGAACAGCGGCACGCTAACGAACGAGGTGCACTACTCCGTTCCATGCTATCAGCAGGGGCGATGAACATCCGCCTGCCTTTATTTGTACAACCAGTCTCCTAAGTCAGCAGACGGCGAGGCTACCCTCGCCGTGTTGATAAGCCCGCCTTTCTCTCCCAATCTCACGACGCGCAACCGCCACACCCACCGCATATCCAAACGGCGGGCGGGCGTGTAGGTCTATGCATGTAGGCTGCATCTCATGTCGAGGCTGCCCAGCGCTCGACTTGGGACGGTGACGTGCGGGTGATAAGGGTAGTGGGCGGTAGTCATGAGGGGATGTTGTATGGGTAGGTCCGCATTTTCTGAACTTCGGATCAGTCCTGGGGATCAAGGGCAGTAGGTTGAACGCCAAAATTTCGACGCGCTGAATGTCGAATGATCTCTGCCCTGTCTCGCCGCGTCACACAGCGGATCAAGATTCGTGCTTTGCAAGTGCAACGCGTCTCCGTGCAGAGCGGCAGGCCACTGCGATCCCATATCTACATTAATCGTTCAGAGATTAAGCCCGTATGCAGTCCGAACTTGCTTCACGGTAGCTGGCATTGTCCTGTGACACACCTAAACCTTCCTGCTAAAGCCTGCACTGTAGAGCTCAGCCTTGAAGATTGACTCGACTCGCTCTGTATGCACTCACTGATGACTCCACATGTGGAGGCTTTGGCGTTAGAGACTGCTCCTCGCGTAAGGCTCTTGACTACCTTCCTTTTCCAGGTTCTCAGAGTCGGGTTTCCACCAGCACCAGAACATACATCCAATCGTAGTCATCTACTCTTGAAAGCATACTGTAATTTATATATATGTTGCTGCTGACCTGTATGTAGCAAAAATAGAGCGTACGGGTCTCAGAAACCAAGAACTGTGTTCCAAATACTGTTCCCCGTGTGGTTCTGCAAGGGCATTTAGGACAGCAACAATACCTACTTCTTTCGAATTTACAAGACACTTGAGGGCGCAATTCGTCCGATTGAATCAACTACCGGCGATATGCGTAGATTGGAACGTTAACGCCATCCATTTATAATGCTTCCGGAAATACAAGAAAAAACGTCTTTCCTTGTACGCGACACTGAAGTGCATCGCATGACTTGCTGTGATGACTTTTTTGCCCTTTACTGCCTAGTGTGTTATTACGCGAAATGAGCCGGACTTTTGTCCGACCATCTTGTGATTCGCTAATGCGACCCGCCTGATTGACACTTTATGCCAGGGCCAGATTACTAAGAACGGCTTGCGCAATGCTTACCCTTGTCAAAAAGAAAGTGGCGAACGTTGTGTGATGCACGACATAGCTCGACAGTGATGCTTGGTTCGTAGTGTTTTACAGGTCGTAGACGAATTATGGTGCTTGTATAGATTCATTATCTCGAGGTCGCATAGGGTTGCCACAGCTCTAATGCTTCACAAGCAACGAATGCGAAGTGCCTCTATCCGTTTCGGCAGAATGATAGCAAAGAAATGAGCACCTATACGACTTCTAGCACCGACCTAGGCTTTGAAAATAGTAGACCCGAAGATCTGTCTTGGTTTCTTGGCAAATATAAGTATGTCCGCATGTTCCGAGAAGTTGGAAGTGTAAGAGTTCTAGTAGCGGATGGAACCTTGCAACAATACCAATTTGAGACGTATTTATATGCTGTGTTGTTCGCACTTTGTACACCACTATCTACCACACTTTCAGCTTCGTTCAATTCTAATCACTCAAGAACTTACTACCCTCAACCCAAGATGATTTCCACAACTCTATCTCTGTCTCTTCTGGCGATGCTCAAGACAATATCTGCATCGTCGATATTGTTCGAAGGCGGTACGATCATTGCTTTTGATCAACAAGCCAACGACCTCAACGTCATCCGCAACGGCAGCATTCTGATCCACGAAGACCGCATAGTCAATATCTGGTCGAGCGAGGAAACTCCTTCAGTGTCGATACCTCCCAACACTACGTTTGTAGATGCAGCTGGCAAGATCATCGCGCCTGGTTTCGTCGACACCCATCGTCACGGGTGGCAGACACTGTTTAAAACCATGTTCTCCAACATCACGCTCCCCGAATACTTCGGTCGCTTTGGAGAAGCCGCGTCTGCGGGACGCGTCGACGCGGAGCAGGTGTATATTGGGCAGCTTGCCGGGTTGTACGAGGCACTGAATGCGGGGACCACTGCGTCGCTCGACCACGCGCACCACACTTGGTCGGATGAGACATCTTGGGCGGGACTGAATGCCAGCATTGACAGTGGGGCCCGTGTTTTCTGGTCCTATGCGTTCCATGAGGTTGCCAATTATACCATCCGGCAGCAACTTGTGAACTACCGCGACATCGTGAGCGCGGCCCCGCAGACGAACACGGCGGTCGAACTTGGTATTGCTTTTGACAGCTTCGATAACGGTTCTGTGGACCAGGAAACGATCAACTCTATCATCGATTTGGCCAAGTGAGTTCTCTCAATACTTCCATCCCGCCTTTGTGGTGTGAGGTAGACCACATTTTCTAACGGGAGCGTCACACAGGGAAGTCAACACCTCAGTCCTCACAACCCACAGTGGAGGAGGAGTATACGGAAGTAAGTAGATATATCTTCCCGTCAACATAAGTCCTTGTTACACGTCGAGTCTGACAACATGTAGATGAGAACTCACCAACAACTCTTCAAAACTTCGGAATCCTCAACACTACCATCCCAGTTGTGTTTTCGCACGGATCCTACGTCACCCTCAAAGACACGATGCTACTACGAAGTACCAACCAGTACGTTGCCATCACGCCAGAGTCGGAGATGGGATTCGGCCTCGGTCGCCCAAACACCAACATGATCATGGATCAAGCCGCGTTGGGTATCGATACCCATGCATTCCAGTCCAGCGATATGGTGTCTCAAGCACGCCTATTTCTGCAGACGACACGGTCGGCAGTCACTGACGAACTGTTCAAGAAATGGCAGGTCCCTGGGTCGAACCCCATGAGTGTCGTCCAGGCTTTCCTGCTTGCAACCCGCAGCGGAGGCCTTGCGCTACGACGTCCCGACCTGGGGGTTCTCAGTGTGGGTGCCAAAGCAGATGTTGTGGTGTGGGATGGGACTAGCCCGAGTATGCTGGGCTGGGTGGACCCGGTGGCGGCAATTATTCAGCACTCCAACGTCGGTGATGTGGAGCATGTTCTTGTTGATGGCAAATTTGTGAAAAAGGATCACAAGCTGGTCGTTGGAGACTACGAGCAGGTCAAGCTGAGGTTCTTGGCGGCAGCGAAGCGCATTCAAGAGGACTGGCAACAGATTCCCCGCCCTCAACTTGGAGAACGAAGTTTGGAGGGTGCTCTTATTGTCAATGCGGATGAAGTCGATGTTGTATCTGGAGATGGTACAGGCTATGGCCAGCTGTACGTTACTAATTAGGTGTTAACTGGGGGTCAAATCAGTGTTAGAGTTTTCCGTTGCCTCAATTGGTTTATTTGTAGACTACTTAATCCAAAATTGTTTTGTTTCTTGACATCAATCACATTGTACTCTTCAAAAAGGAGTGTCGTGCTTAATATTTCACAGATATCTATTGATCGTCACAATTGAAAAAGTGCTCGACTTTGTAGCAATAGCCCGCGCCTTGATCTAGGTGTAAGCGCACCTGACCCACGGCGATAGTGAGAAAGTTGAAATTAAAACCCAACAAGGTGACACTGAAGGAGTTGTAGAGCCCAAGTTGACCTTGGTCGGACAGCGAATTGGGTTCATCTGGTGTCTAGGTTGTGGATATTATTTACATACGATGTGATTTCCATCAACTGCGTCTTCATCTAGCCAAGTTTGAAAGCAATCGTTACGTTAAGCAACCTCCTTGTTACTAGACTGGTGGTCGACGGTGCCACATACATTGGCTTATCTAATCCAGGACATCCTCGCTCAAGCTCCCGATTTGTTGCTCTTTAACTTTTTAACCATTCCATGTTATACATATTTGTCTACATACGCTAAAATTTACGAATCGGTCGTGAAAATGAACTGCAGCCAAGCAACGGTTAATGCTGGCCTGATTGTATCCATGTAGCGTAGCCCGATCTCTCCACCTAGGGACTCGTGGTCGAGATTGCGGGGTTAGTAGTGTGGGGTAATTATACTATGTGCTGAAATGGATCACGTCGTCAAGGACAAGTGGCGATCCTATCGTGAACGTCATGAGTTATCAGTCACTTCGTACCGTCTTAGCAGAGCTTCCAATCCCTCTGCGTTCGCTTGTACAGGAAATCCAGGACGTACTTGTAACATCCCGCAACTGTGTCTTGCAATATTAGTGTACCTAATTAAACAACCAGTCACTTGGACAAGTCGTTGTTCGATGGCTACCGTTTGATTCCGATCAATTCGCCTACGAAGCTATGATGTCCACATCTCCATATGTAATGCTACTCGTCATGTCAATATTCACGAATTAAACTCCCTTTCATCGCAGTTACAGCCGTTGGCAATATGTAGCATTTTACTTTGTTCAGATAATACTAGTAAAATATTGAGTTAGTCGAGATTGGGAGCGGTTCCACATCTTTCTTGTTCATGCAGCAGCTGCTTGTGAGTTTGCACTTCTCTGACTGCCGCTTCTTGTACCCCCATAACATGAACCAGCCCCTGTAGACACTTGTGCTCGTTTGATCAGTCGGCCATTAACAGTACTTCAACTTCAATGCCCCGGCATGATCTCTCGTTTTACAAAGTGTCCTCAGGTATGTCGTCAACATCGATACTCGGGTGAACAACGCCTCGGAACTTTGCCATTTGCTCTCGCATCCTTTGGATTTGTCCCGGAGTCCAAGAGTTACGACATTCATCGTCTGAATACGACATGTAGTTGTCTGTGTATCACGTGTGAGACAGTGTGGGTCAAGGCGATCCAGCTTTTATCACTTACGAATAGAATCTAATCCAGGCTGATCAGGACAGGAATCCCTATTTTAATATCAATACCAGCGTATATACTAGGATCCAGGCAGTTTGCGACGTACCTGCCAATTTCGCAACCTCCAAGCCCCAATGGTTGGTCTTCAATGGGAGTATCCGCGACCTTGAAAAATTGTCAAACAAGCACCTTCACGGAGCTTATATTACTTACGTAGTCGTAGCTCTTCTCACAGCCGTTAGCGAAAGTGTGGTACAGGCCAAACCACTACGTTCTCTGTTAGCTCAAGTCCAAGATGTAGCTGTTGCTAAGTCAATACAAGGAGCCTTACGTGTCCAACTTCATGTATAAGTGTACCTCCCTGCCTAAAATTTGGGTCGCTACCCCCAAGAAACACTGTACCATTCTGAAACACTCCATCGTAGAGAGGTCGCCATTGCAGATCACTCGGCAAGGACGCCCATGCTTGGGTAGACGTTCCGAGGCCGCTGAATTGTAGCATTAGCTTGTGGGCTCTACAGACAAGGTTTTGCATTACCCCATCATGTATATGTTGAGTGTATCATTTCCTCCCTTACGAAGAGCCAAAGAGACTTGATTCTCATAAGGGGTTGCAATTTTAAGGTTGTAGTACCTAATCGACATGATCAACAATGGCCTAAATGCTGCACAAGCACGGGTATTTACCACTCGGCATTGACTGTGCGGATTGTTTCCTTCAGAGCAAAGCGGAAACCGACAGGGCGGAAAGCGTCATCTAGAATACGTAATTGGGCCTCAATGGTTGTATCACTGATTACAATTAGCGGGTTTATCCACGGATGAGCTTTTGAATCTGATCCTAGTACGTAGGCAGGGCTTACCTGATGTCTCCGCCTTCTTCGGTCCCATCAGCGCTCAATATCTGCATGTAAACCTGTGTATCATCAATAGGTGGTCTGACAAGCCTCTGATAGGGTTTAACGCACGTCGATCGGCAGCAATTCGGTCGAGTTGCCAGTCTCACTCTGTCTAAGGGTGATCTTGGTGCGGCGTTGTACGGCTGACGGCTGGACCAATGTCGATGTGTTGCTGGCCGTCCCGCACACGGAGATGCTAACTAGTGCGTCAATAACTGCTTTATGTTCGGTCCAAGTGGTATGTTGTTACCCATTACTGGACGAGGCAATGTCTCTGTTGTTCACCACAAATGCTGAGGCCAGAGCGGTGCTCGCCAGAAGATATGCCCATGTTGTTGCGTTAACCATTGTATCTTTTCAAAACGTCACGGATGCAGCGGATTCGACTCCTGTCAAGAGGCAGCTGTCGCACCTTTATTGGAATTGCTACCTTGTGCAGATCTATCGTATAAGAGACTTGGAACACCTTGGCATGTGGGGCGCCTAACCCGGACTATACATCTACCCCCTGCATCCGATAATCTTCACCAGATACGATATGAACCGAATACCGACGACTCCGCAGCACAATCTCGACAGTCGCTATGACCAATACCCGTCCACAAGATGCTTGAGGCGCTCAACACATCCTCGGATAGAGACATACAGCCAGGAGAAGACCATAAATGAACTTTTAGGGCGCTGAGGGTTGATTGTATACACAAACTTTCAAAAGCCTTATTCTGACGAACAATGGTCTAAATCGTTGCAGAAAGTTATAGTATCTCGTTTGCATGTGAAAGTGGCGAGAACACCTCGTTACTATCAAGACACTGGAACCAGGTCTGGGCAGTGCTTCCAATATGATCCGGTTCTCAAAGTCTACTATGAAGAACAGGATAACGCTTGCTCATTGGTGCAGATAATCCTTCATGTGGCTCCAGATAAGTATGTCAAAGAAGCTCAAGCCTCGAACACGGAACTGTGCTCCAGCTATCAAGAGTGTGCTGTACCGCCCGCCAATTTCAAAGTGCGAAAGAGATAATCGACCTCTGAGGTAATCCAGGGCCTTTGTAAACATGTCGAGTGGCAAGCTCGCGGAACGGATGCGATCTCTGATTAACCATCAGTCCGCAGGCGGCCAAGGAAATCAGAAGCTTTATGGCAGGCTGCTTATTCTTAAGCGTTAGCTTAGAGGTCGTACGCTTACACGTAACTATCCGCCTTTTGGACGCAGAATAGGCACTCTCACTTGAAATTAGGGATCAACTGTACCACCGTGGTGGCCAGTCGTCCGCTAGCAAACGCGCGAGCCATGTCTTTGATTGTCGTTCATTAAACAAGTCGGGATGAGGTATCAAAAATGTATTCTCGTGTCCCTCAAACCCTACTCACGAATCGAATCCAGATGGGGTTCCTCCCGAGTCTGTGAGTCGTCACTCTATGAAGACATCTGGGCTTTCTTAAACGGGATAGCGCTTGAGTGCAGCACATCGAACGCAGGCGAGAGTAGAGACCTGACAAAGTGAAGGTCGAATTAGCTTCAAGAATCTCCCTGGAGGTAGAATGTGCCTAGGCTTTTACTCGAGCTGGGTCGATGCAATGAAATACTGGCGTCAATTGCTTTCCGGCAGTCCTGGAAGCGCCAGACGGCCTCAGGAGTTGTTTGAATATTGTTGATAACGATTCTTGTTCTTCTGCACAGTGACTGCGCAGTTGCGGGAATACTGGATCCTTGTGGAACGCGACGTTCCAAAAAGACTCACGTAGTTCATACTGGGGTATAAAATTGTGTAAATAACACCACATCTTAGGTAGTGTTAAAAACACTGCATTTTGCACCTAAAAAACACTATAACTAGGGGGTAATTTATATAGAATAGATAGGTAGGGTTTTTAATATAAATACAGTTTAGTATACATATAAGTCTATTATTCTATCTATTCTATCTAGAGTAAAGAGAAGAAAGAGAGAGAAAGGGGTTAAAAGAAGGGGAAAGCAAAAGGGGAAAAGAAGAGAAAGAAGAAGAAGAAGAAGAAGAAGAAAGAGAAGAAAGGGAGGAGGGGGGGGGAGAGGAGGGTAGAAGAGAAGAGAAAGGAAAAGAGAAGTAAGAAAGAAGAGACATATAGTAAGGTAGAGGTAAGAAGAGAGAGAGAGGTAGAAAGGGGGGGGAAGGTAAGAGGGAGAAGGAGGTAGAGTAAGAGCGTAAGGAGAGAGCATAAGAAGAGAGAGGAGAGAGAGAGAAGAGAGAAGGAGAAAGGAGAGAGAGAGAAGGGAGAAAAGGGAGAGAGAAGATAGATTTATAACAAGAGAGAAGAGGGGTATATTACTAATTTCTATAGCTAGTTAGCTACTATATAAAAAACACTGCTCTTTTATATTAAAAAAACATAGGATAGGCCCTAAATAGCCTATTTACCTAGGAGTGCAGTATAAAAAAACATAGGGTGGTGTTATTTACACTGCGTTGGTACCCCAGTGTCAGGAGCACTCTAAGGATGCTATCAACATAGAGTATATGCTCAACCAATCGTTGTGTGCAACTGAGTAGGTATTATTTATCCAAAAACACAGCTGCGATTACAGCTCCGAAATGCCTTGGAGACTTCACGGGCCCCACAAAGCCTTCTAGTATGCCTTTCATCGCCACCACTGCCACCCAATCGCGTCTCCGTCGGCCGTAACGTGTTAAGACATCATCACACTCTCTAACCCACTTTTGAGATGTAGTCCATTTGATAGTTTAAACAATTCGTACCTCTGACCATCATTTCTGTCTCCATCGTTCCATTGCCTAGCAGAACCACCCTCCAAACCCCCCCTAACCCTCGCTGACATCCGTCATAATTCCATTTGCAGGTTCCCAAATCTCTTTATCTTTGCTTCACTGTTCCCCAACTGTACATACCGCGCCACTTCTACATTATGCTGGTCAAAAGCTTCTTGTGTGCTGAAAATACAACCGCAGACACAGGTTAGACCGCCTGCTGCGGGAAGTATCTGAGCCGATTCAGAGTATAGGCTTATTGACGAGAAAGCAGAGGTCAAGGAGTCCTCTTGATGTGTTTGGGGAGTCGAAGAGTTATTGTTATGACGTTGGTGGTACATGGAGTCGCGCTTGTGGAGGTCAAGAATCCGCTGGGTCTCAAACGACTGGCCACAGGTGCAGCGGATGAGTTGAGCTACCGAGAAATTCGAATGCGGAATGGTGCCGGGCAATGGTGCGGTAGTTTGGGGGAGTAGAGGTGAATGTGCAGTCTGAGTCGCTGGTTGCACTGCTTTCGGCGTTGATAATTTGAGTTCTCCCGCATGATGAATCTTTGAAGTTTGTAGATGCATGTCGAGTGCTGCTTGTTTTGCAAAGTCACGTCCACACACACAGTGTATCTTAGCCATCGATCGTGGAGGGGAGATGGAATGGCCTGCTACCGAGGGCATGAAGCCCACATCTGCAGTCCGATCCTGGATCAGGGCTGGAGACGATAATGCCAAGCTCGATTTCGTGCGCTGCCTACGCGATGAACAGCCTGGACTTGTAATTCCAACTTTATGAGAACTTTTAGATGAAGGGTTGGAGAAAAAGGCTCTAGGCTCTTGTGACGCAGTGGTGAATGAAGCTTCAGCTGGAGCGATAGGAGCTCTTCGGCGGGCGCTTGGAGGGTTGGATCCAATAATCGTGTCCTCTTGGTGTCTTGTACAGATTTCTTTATGCTGTAGGTACTCATTCACGCTTCCAAACCTGATCCCGCAAGGACAGCGGACCTCGACTCTGTGGATTGTCCATGGGTAGCCTTCCATCTAGTTTTTCGCGTCGAATAGGAAAGTGCTCTAGTCAGTGGAGGGAAATCTTGAGAGCTCAAGGTTCGGATACTTGCTGCATATCATCGCCTCCGTAGTCCCGTTTCTGGTGTTGGGGAATGCGGGGAAGTTGCAGGAAAAGCTTCAACGTTCCGCGGCATATGCGATTGCATCCCACTCACAGCATGCCCAGGGATGCTCTACGGCTGCTTTTTTGTATATTAAAAGCCGTCCATCTGGAATTTTGACTTGGATTTGAACCAAAATAAGCTCTCAGTCCCAGATTGCCAGCGACATCCTACTATGTCTACACCGTCATTCTTTGTGGGCAAGGCAGCAATCGCCACACCAGAGTGAATCAATTGACGCGGTATTTGATTGCGGCATGGTGAGCAACAGCGTCCAGGAGTAGGTAACCGAGACTTTTAGCAGTTTCCTATTCGGGCCATCAATGGAAGCACTTTAAATGTGTCAGCTCAGGCAGATCTTCGGGAATCGAGAAGACGGTGATGTCAAAATCCTTCTCTATGCGACCTTGACTACATATAGGCAGTGCTCGAACTGTCCCCTAGTCGCTGAACTGCATTGTAGCCCACTGTGGTGCACCAGGGTGCGGGGTAGATTTTCATGCATGAATTTACTACGTGGCTCTTGACAATTGGCTCGCTGATTGCGATCTTGACTTGTGTTAAACTCCTGAACCTCTTCTGTCGTTGAGTTTTAACGACACTAAGTCAGGCCAATGCCTAGACGCTTCTTGACATTACACTACCCGCGAAATGATGAGTGAGGCGATATTGCACGAAATTGTTGTCAATGCCGACACAATCATCAGTCTGAGAAACCCGTGCAGTGAATTTGCAGTATGGGATGAGCCCGCGCCTCCGCCTCCGCCTCCGGTGGAGATAAACGAGGTCAAATACTCACACATACCTAAAAAAGAGAGGAAGAAGAGAGAAAAGGAAGCATTAAGACAGCAAGAGATCTTGGACTCCATCCCAGCTGCACCAGAAGATGATTCCGCGATGGCTCCAGAGCCAATCGATACAATACCAGAGGATGATCAGGCAGCCCCAGCCACTATCGATAGGAATTCGAGTCGAAGGGGCGATAGACAGAGCCTCTTTGGTACTGGATCGTCAATCGTACCGGAACCACCTGCGCCAGCTGAAAGCGAAAAGGACGACAATGTCCCCAACCCAGTCGAAAGTACTGTGCAAGATATTGGGGCAGAATCGATACCGACTGTCGATGAGCCAATAGTGGAGTTCCGAGTCTGCGCAGGAAACTTGATGTCGGCTTCTCCGTGGTTCAATCGTGTTCTGACCAAAGATGGTTGGATGGAGTCCAATACAAGTGCCGACGACAGATTATTCCACGTGTCCGCCGAGGACTGGGATGAAGAGGCGTTTTTCATCTTGATGAATGTGTTTCATCTTCGCAACCACAGCATTCCTCGCAAAATCACCTTGGAAATGCTGGCTAAGATTGCGATCCTGGTTGATTACTACGAATGTAGCGAATCTGTTGACATGTTCATCGATATTTGGGTGGCAGACTTGCGCAAAACGAGTCCTGTCCCGACAACTTACTGTCGGGATTTGATACTATGGATGTGGATATCCTGGAACTTCAAGCTATCAGACCTGTTCAGGGAAGTAACGACTGTGGCTATCCAGAAAGCTGTCGAGCCAGTGCGAAACCTGGGACTTCCAATTCCAGCTTGGGTCACCCGTATGTATCATTTGGACGATTGCACTTGATGTTACTTACCTTGAGTAGACGAAATTGACCTCAGACGCCATCGAGTAATCGACTCTATCAGAGCTGGGCTGAATGCACAGCTTGCTACATATCGCAGTGCAAGATACATTTGTCCTGTCAACACTAGCTACTCCTTTCAGTGCGGAAGCATGCTATTCGGCGCACTGACGAAACAGATGGATTCAGCGCAGCTCTCGTCCCTTCGGCCTACAAACACGTTTCTGGGGTTGAGTTTCGATGCTCTTTGTTTCGAGGTTCGATTGATAAAATCGAGTCTATGGTGGCACGACCACTATCATCAGCATGACTGCAATGTGAGCACGGCTGTCAATTCCATCGTAGATTCGGCTGTGGCTGGTGTATCCGGGCTAGGCCTGAGAAAGGAACTTGCTTCCTGGCAATCTTTGATGCGACAAATCCACTGGGGGAGCGTTGCTCCTACTCACGATATCAGCACACGTAACAAAATTGCCTCACAATAGGGATCACATGGAAAAGATCTAGGCTGGACGTATTCATCATGTTTTTCCGAGCCCCTGTCTCAACTTGAATGGCCGCTTTGCAGGCGCTTGCTGATCATGAACATTTCTGCACAAGATAAAGCCACCATCAATTGTGGTCAGCTGTGCTTTTAACTCACGCCTGTGCTACCAATTCCATACATGCGTGTCTTTCTCGTAAAGAGGCAGTGATTTGACAGTGCTGGAAATGCGCAAACTGGGATGTAAAGCCCCTTCTGAGGTGTACTTGCCGTGTGACACTCGGATGATGGAGCGAAGCACAATTTGGAGCTCCACAGAGTCAGTGTATCAAGCAACGGAGTCACAGAAGAGCGCGTACCATGGAGATTGTGACCATCGGATGTCAAATATGATGATTCAGATGTGATGTCGACGACACCAGTGGGACCTGCCAAGCAATGACATCTATCCACAGATCGGACCCTGACATGGATGATCGGCCGCGGCTCAACTGCATAATCCACGACACAACACCCGACCCAAAACGCCAAACCTCCCACTAGCTGAGCGCAGCATCTCCACCGGGCATCTATCCAACGATTGAATTCGCTACGTCACACACACAATCCATCCGCGCAGCTCGACAACCCCACCACCACGACCTCCAAGCCCTCGAAGCTCCCTCGAAGCTCCCACGCCAGCGCACACATCCCTTCCGCCAGCGACCCGCCCGCACAACCCCCTTCTCACGACGAACCCCCCACACCCTAAACTCGACCACACCCCCTCCCCCTGCCGACCATGGCGCAGCCCGTCCAACCCCCCACCGACACACCAACCTCGTACATCGACCCGACCTACTCGCTCCTGAACTCGACATGCCTGGACATGCTTTTGATCGAGCTGGTGCCCATGGCGTACCGGATAACCGCAGACCTGGCGCAGCGCGAGGAGGAATGGACGGCACCCGCGACGGCGGCGCACCGACTGTCGGCGCTCAGCGGCGACGCGAGTAGTACCGCGGCGGGCGCGGGGCACGCGGCGGGGCCGGCGGCGACGGTGGACGAGGAGGAGTCGCGCGAGGCGGTGTTTCATCGGCTGGAGGCGCTGGGGTACCGGGTTGGGCTGGGGATTGTCGAGCGGTGAGGCGCCTCGCCTGCGTTGTGTGCACACACGCGCACACGGAAGCAGATACAACCGCGCATGCGTGCTGACAGTTAGTATAGGTTCTCGCGCGACTCGGCGCGCCCCACGACGCCGCTCGACTGCATCAAGTTCCTGTGCAAGGACCTGTGGACGCTGCTGTTCCGCAAGCAGATCGACAACCTCAAGACGAACCACCGCGGGATCTACGTGCTGACAGATAACACCTTCAAGCCGCTGACGCGCATGTCGTTTGATACGAAGAAGTACACGCCTGAAGTGCAGGCGCGCATCAATGAGGCGGCGGAGCGGTTATTGAGGGAGGGCGATGCGGATGGAAATGGCATCAATGAGATGGGATTGGGACGCGAGGCGAATAGCATTGGGAGGGTGCAGCCGTTCTTGTACTTTCCTGCGGGCGTGATACGAGGATGTTTGGAAGGGCTGGGAATCAGAGCGAGTGTGCACGCTGAGTGCAGTGCACTACCGAGCGCGACGTTCCAGATTCGGACTGCTGGAGCGAAGAACTAGAAATTCGTGCAAGGAGTGGAGCATGGTGTGTCATTAAGCGGCATTGGGCGGCGTTTGGGAGGCATAGCGAGTTCGTCTCGACACACATCACAAGCAAGGAGTCATGGTGTCTTCAGTAGATCCATTGGTTTATCTAAATGGGAGGCTGCAGTAGCTCTACTTGCATATAAGTATGCATGACCATAGAAATTTCTCTTTTGTGGTGTTCATCTTTCGTCATCGTTTCAGGGTATCATGGCCTATCTGTTGAAGTTTGTTAGAGTCTTGTGACCCACGCAGGGGACTGACTTACTTGGCAGGAGGGTTCTGGGCAAACTCGACGCCCTTCGAGATGTTGCCCTTGAGGCCGTCGTAGCAAGCCTGGAGCAGCTTCTTCTCGTGGTCGTTGGCACCGCTGACAACGTCGATGGCCTTCTCAGCACCGCTGGGGCCGAGCTCGATGGGAACGGAGAAGAACTCGGTGCCAGTAGCCTTGGCAACAGCATCGCCACCCTGGACACCAGGGAGGTAGACGAAGCTGGGCTCGATGAGGCCCTTCTCGCCCTTGGCGGCCCGGATGACCTTGTCGGCGAATCTGCGGAGGTTAGCCATGGTGAAGGATACATGTGCCTACTCTACTTACCGGTAGCCGGCGTAAGCCATGGAGAGTGTGGCAGAACCAGCACCGTCCTTGGCCTTGACAACCTCGTCACCACCGAACTGGACGCCTGTGTCTTGTCAGCCACATGGAGTGTGTTCCAAGTATTGAGGACTTACGGTTTACGAGAGCATCGAGCTTGTCAGAGGGAATGCTGACGCTGGGCTTGGCCTGGCTGAACAGAGGTACAATGGTCTCGCCAGAGTGACCGCCAATGACGGGGATGTTGAGGTTTGCGGGGTTCTTCTCGCCAGTGATCTCGGCGACGAAGGTCTCAGCACGGACGACGTCGAGTGTGGTGACACCGAACAGCTTCTTGGGGTCGAAGACACCCGCGGCCTTGAGGACCTCGGCGGCGATGGGCACTGTCGAGTTGACAGGGTTGGAGATGACCAGGATGTAGGCCTTGGGGCAGTGCACGGCAATGCCCTCAATCAGACCCTTGACGATGCCGGCGTTGATCTTGAAGAGATCGTCACGGGTCATGCCAGGCTTGCCTGCAGATTGTCAGCGCGAGCTCGGCGAATTGCTGAAACGCTCGCCAAGACACACGTACGAGGGATACCGGCGGGGATGACGACGATGTCAGCGCCCTTGAGTGCGCTCGCGAGCCCCTCATCCTTGGGCAGGTAGCCTGTTACTTTCTGCCATCTGTCAGCTCCTCTGGTATGTGTATGCCGCGTGGGGGCTAGCTCGTACAGCTGGGGAGGAAATGTGTGACAAATCGGTAGCGACACCGGGCGAGTTGACAACATCGTAGAGGGCGAGCTCGGTGACGTGCTGGTTCTGCTTGAGCAGAAGAGACAATGGCTGTGCGTGGTTAGACACGATTTGAAGCTCTGCAAGCTCGTTCTCACCTGACCAATGCCTCCGGCGGCACCTGCGACAACGGCCTTGACCATTTTGTTGAGCTGTGAAGTGGTGGTGATGTGGTTGGAAATAGAGCGGGGTAGCTTCAAGTACTGCGGGGTACTAGTGAGGAAAGAGCAATTGAAGCACTGAAGCAGTGGAGTGGGAGAAAGACGAAGCTGGAGAAAGAGTAGAAGAGGCAACAGGCGCAGCAGACTCGAAGTTTAAGTACAAGCGTGTTGCACGAGATGGGGTCAACGGAGCTCGACGACCTTGGCGCAGGGGCGTGGGCGTGCGGGTCTCGATTGGCTCGGCCGGATTCAAAGTGGTCTATGGAACGCGGGCTAAAGGCAGTCGTAACTTCTGCATCTCGAATGGCAACTTCTGGCTTTCTTTGAGTTTGCCTGCAGCAGCCCTACACAAGCGCACATGACGATGATGACATTCCGGGGAGCCTCGGTGCGTCGACGGCAACCGTTCATCACAAGCTCGGAAGGGACCGGGACCCGCGCGGCCGCAGAACATACATATGCACGTGAGACAGGCAAGAGTGCGCAGGTTGCTCATTTTGTGTGTTTGTGAAAACGCCAGCCTCCCGTAAGGCCATCCGCGGCCGTGCCAATGCCAGACCCATAGCTCCCAAACGCCGTGCGACTACCAAGCCGTATGCCGCAACAAGAGCCGCACGAGAACGCCAAATGTGGACAAGCATTGTCCGATCACCGAATTGCCTAAAGCGCATTCCTGAAGACTCGCATCTATGAATGCTCCATGCTCGCAATCTATTGGCCACCCCGAGGCCCCAGCTAGGGACCAAAGTCTTCCCTCTCGCCCTCAGCATCAGCGTCTGCTTCAGCGTCACCACGGTAGCCTTGGTGGTCGCCCGCTCCAGCAGGGTCAGGTCCTCGCTGGCCAACGGGGTACATCTTTGTCTCAGGTCAGTATAAACGCTCGCAGCGTGGTGGATGGACTTACTGGCTGCTGCATGGGGTAACCGCCGTACACCCCTTGATCGAACATGTGCTGCTGACCGTACGCGTTGGGGTCGGCCTGAACGGCGCCTGCATACATGTTCGGCTGACGGAAGTCCTCCTGCGGCTGCATATGCTGCCCCATACCATAATCTGGCGGAGGCATTTGGTGCTGTGCGTGCACTTGCTGTTGCATGCCGCCCGGAGGGACCTGTGCAGCGGACGACTGTACGGCCGTAGTTCCTGCGGCACCTCTCTTATGAGGATGCGCCTCCTCTCGAGGGACAATGTCGATGAGGAAGTCGAACATATCAGACTTCGACAGGGCGGACGCAATGTCGGAGCGCTGCAGTGTGCGGCGCTTGTTCTCCTCGGCGTGTATCCAGGCGCGCATGGTAAGCTCCGTGATGAAGATGTCGCAGCCCTTCGCAAACAAGATGGGCGCTTCGGCCGAGATCATCTTGACGTCTGGGTCTGCCTTCATGACTTTCTTGATGCGCGCAAGTGGAAGCTGGTGCAGCTTGTAGTCGTGCTCGTCCGTCTCGAGTTTCGTGACTTGTTGTTGCCAGTACGTGTTGAGGATGTCCCGATAGTTACCCGTCAAGCCCTGGTTAACCTGTCACAGTCAGCAATGGAGATGCGCGTCGCGCAGAGAGGCTGCATACGTTCTGCCACGATTGAGTGAAGAGCTGTGGATCGGGCGCATGGCCTTGGGCGGCAATCTGAACCAAATGTCAATGATCAATCTACGGCGATTGCAGCGCTAGCGCGCCATTGTGAACATACAGCAGCAGAGGCGCCTGTGAATGCAGTCAGCTTGGTGTACCCACGGCGCGACCGAAGCGCGTTCTTGCGCCAATGCGCCTCGAGAAGATGCGGACTCACCATAATGACCTCCGTTTTGAGGGTCGTAGAGAGGATTTCCGGCCTGCCCGTCATACCGCCTAGGGGCTGCCGGTGCTGCGCGCATCTTCTGCTGGTTGTGACCTTGGAGCTGATCCATGGCGGCGGTATTGCGCGGGCGTTACGCGACGACGACAGAAGACGCGTCTGCTTAAGTAATGCAGGTGGATGGGGTAATCTGTATGACGCAATGGGCGCAGAACTCCTGTGCGACGCTCAATAGCTGCTTGGGATACCTATGCTGTGGTGATGCCTGGTGGTGGATGACCGAGCTCAAGCAAGCTGGAGTGGGGGCTGGCAGTGTTGCTCGGGCCGCTTTTAGTGACGACTCTGGTACCGATCACAAAGATCGTCAAGGGACAGGGCTGCGAGTTTACAACGAGCTTGATAATAAGATGAATAGTGAGAATCAGAGTCGGACCCAGTGTCGAAGCTGATTCGAAGACAGCAAGCCTGGTCCCATGCTTATATCTATCTCGCGGTGATTGTTGCACCGAAAACAGCCATCACAATACCTAGGCCTGACCGCGCGATCACAGTACAGCGCCTATGCATGTGCGTCACATCTGACCTCACACAGAGCTCACGCTCTAACCATGGCAATCTGACCTCATCCAAATCGTTGCTGAGTCTTCAGACATCACACTGCATTCGAAGCGGCGCACAATGTAGAGAACGAATGCATCTCTGTGCAGGGGTTTGATTGGACGTGAAGACAACGAGCCCGCTTGTGATTGGCTGCACCAGCCGTCCAGTGTGCGTTGGCCTTCCCTAGGGCCGAGGGACGCGTTACGGTGAGCCGACTCGCATCATCGTCTTCTGCGGCATGAAAGTGAAGCTGATCATGGTACCGGCATGTACATAGCTTTGCCCGCTGTTCCTGCCGTCACGGCTGTTCTGAGCGTCGGCCCGTGAAGCTGCCGATTTCGATGCTGGCCCGAGCGTCATATCCTCTCAAAAAGTTTCGCCCGCAAAATCTCCAAACTTTGTGCATCCCACGCAAACGCCAACATGGAGCTTCTGCCAGCGCATCAGCCTCTCCTCGAGGATGACACCGATGAAGAGCTTTCTGATCAGCAAATCAAGGAGCTGCTCAACGAGGCTGCCGAACGCATGCGCGCAAAGGCAGCCTTGCAGCCAGTTGCTGCACCAGACGCGCCTTTCAAGCTTCCCAAGCTGAGGCCTGGGCACATCGCCGACACATACGAGAAGACCGAGGGCAACATCGCTCGTCTTGATCACTCAAAGCTAATCGACAAGAAGCAGCTAGCTCTTGCTAATGGTATCAAGAAGATCGATGACCCTATCGCCGACAAGCGCGCGCGGAAAGAGGTACGTTCAAACATTTTTCAACCTTCCCTGCCGGTGATGATAATTTATCCCAAACTTTTTCCTGACGCAGATTCGGGCTCCGTCTTGGACGCCTTCCTGCACCATCTGATGGTTTTTATTCATAGTTACACTGAGGCACATCATACACTTTGCTGTTCACAACTATCTTCTATAGCACAAGCTGACAGCATTGACAGGAGAAGAAGGCGACCGCTGGCGCTGAGTGGTTCAATATGCCCAAGACCAATCTCACTCCCGAACTCAAGCGTGACTTGCAGCTTCTAAAGATGAGGAACGTCTTAGACCCTAAGCGCCACTACAAGAAGGACAACGCGAAGAACGATGTCCCTGCGTTTTCGCAGGTCGGCACCGTCATTGAGGGTCCAACGGAGTTCTTCAGTAGTCGTCTGAGTAACAAGGACCGCAAGCAGACTCTGTTGGAGGAGGTCATCAACCAGGAACAGCAGAGCGGCCGCTTCAAGCGCAAGTACAATGACATATCCGTCAAGAAGGCCAGTGGAGGAAAGAATTTCTACAAGAAGCAGCAGGCCAAGCGCAACAAGGGCAAGGTCTTCAAGCCTTGAGCATGTCGATTTGGCAAGTACCAAGCTTTGCATCTGTTCGCTAGCGGACGCCTTGCTGCCTACCTGCCCAACATCCTATCAACGTGTCACACATCACAGCGAAATTGGTGTGGGCCCTGCAGATCTGCGACAGCAGCATGTTCGATATGTGCTCACTTGCATCGTCGATTACCTCGATTCGACTTACTCCTCGTGCAAGTCGCTAAGTACCTGTTTGACAAGGGCCACCATATCCTTCGCTGCCTCTCTCCCAGCGTCCAAGACCTCTGCGTGGTTCGCCATGCCCTTGGTCAGATGGGCTGTGAGCTCCGCCCTCTTCATATCCTGAATTTCAGGATCGCTGCCCTTGGAGCCAGCTTCCAGCACAGCGCTGTTGGTCACCAGGCTGAAGGCCAGAACCCTGACGCCGGCGTGCCGTGCGACGATGATCTCTGGCACGGTTGACATGCCGACCACGTCAGCGCCGAGCATGTTGAGCATTCGGCACTCGGCGCGTGTTTCGTAGCTATACGTGTCAGCGTTTGCCTAAACACATCAATAGAACAATGAAATCATTGGCCAACTTACGTTGGGCCTGCAACAAATGCATAAACGCCCTCGTGAAGCTTTCGTTGTCCCTTGTCGAGACCCAACTTAACCCAGGCCTTGTGCGTCCGTTTCCTGAGGTCAAGGTCATATGCGTCTGAGAGGGGTGGGAATCGGGTGCCAAACTCCTCGATGTTGGGTCCACGCAGGGGGTGAACACCGACCAGTCCGGCCATGTTGAGGTGGTCGTTCAAGCACACAATGTCTCCGACCTTGTAGCTCTGGTTGAGTCCACCCGCGGCGTTAGTGACAATGATGGTCTCGACACCAAGCAGCTTGCACACACGTGTTGCGAAGGTGGCTGCGTCCATGGAGTGGCCCTCGTAGAAATGCGCCCGCCCAACAAGCAGAGCTACTGTTGTCTTCTGGGGACCAATCTGCCCGAAGACGAACTTGCCTGCATGGCCAACGACTGTGAACTGCAATTAGCGATGACTCTTCATGCTTTCAAACAAACAAAGCTATTGCTCTGCTTCTACTCTCTCTAAATCCATCTCCTTGCCACATGACTCGAGGTTGGTGATGTTGCTGACTCACCTGTGCTCTGAGGGAAGTTAGGGATGCTGCCGTAGTCCAGGGCAATCTTGGGCTCGGCCTCGATCGTATCTGCCAGTCCACCCAGCCCAGATCCGCACACAATGGCTACCTTCGGGTGCTGCAGGGCCTCGGGTAACTGCTGTCGTACATAGTTTGCGGTCTCGGTGGCGCGGACATACGCATTGGGCGCAACAGCTTGATCGATTGATGCCATGATTTCCAGCTCTTTCTTCTCTGATCTCAGTGTGAGGGGGAGAGGGAAGAAGAGAAGAAAACACAGACTGGATCAGAGTCAATCGAGCCTTAGTGACTCGGCGGATATCTAATCGCGTGGGGAAGGTCCTCCAGCATGATGCGGCGGACGCCGACGTGCCGAGCTATTGCCGGAAGCGTGCTAGCGCACCTGCAATTGAAGAAGTTGGAGACATCATCAACACCAGCGGCAAAGCAGCAATGGCGGCGCCGAGATGTATGCGCTCCTTCCTGGGGCCGGCGAAGCGCATAAAGGTGAGATGATAGCGAGTAGCCGGCGATTGCAATGGCGGGAATGCGACGACCGCTGGTGTGGCAATGGCATGATCAGAACTCACGCATACAGATCACACACGCCGCGCGACCCTTCTCGACAACCCCGCACCGACGAGCATTCGGTGAAGACAACGAGACTGAGGAGGAGGCCGTAGCTGGGTTTCTAGAGGCAGTCGAGAGCGGCAAGATCCCGCTGGACGTGCTGCAGAAGGGCTTCGACATCGACCCGGCCGAATACAAGGCGTACGCAGCCCGACCCACGCGCGACGAAGCGTCTGCTGACAAGGCCTCAGTCTGTTCAACAGCCAGAAGAAGGCCGCCAAGCGCGCGGCGAAATGGGAGCCCAAGACGCGCGAGGAGGCCCAGCAGAAGTGGAAAGAGCTGCAGAGCGCGCCCGATGACCTGACGCTGCTGCGCGTCTTCAAGCGCAGCGGCATCGAGCCCCTGAAGCTTGCCGAGTACGCCTGCCCCTCTCCGCACGCTCGTCGCCTCTAACAACCCCGCAGGGAGCGCGGCATCAAGCTGCCCACCGACAAGGAACCCCTCGACGAAAAGACCCAAGCCGCCCTCGACGCCCTCCGCGACCCCGTCAACGTCCGCGCCCTCAACATGCGCCCGTTGCGCCGCGAACCCCAGTACGGCGTGCCCGTGTGCGACCTCCAGCTGCGCTCCTACCAGGTCGAGAACCTGCTCCTGTTCGCCGACTTCGCGGTGCGCGCCGCATACTACATGGGGCTGTGCGCGCGCGGGCCGGTGCCGCTGCCGCGCATCACGGAGCGCTGGACCGTGCCGCGGTCGCATTTCGTGTTCAAGAAGTCGCAGGAGAACTTCGAGCGCATCACCAAGCGGCGGCTGATCCAGATCCGCGACGGGCACCCGGACGTGGTCAAGGCGTGGCTGGCGTTTGTTACCGAGCACCAGTTCCACGGCGTCGGTATGAAGGCGAATGTCTGGGAGTATGAGGACTTGGAGACGGCGACACGCGCCGGTGAGGCGATACAGCCCGATGATGTGAAGAGGAGGAGGGAGGGCCCGATGATGGCTAAGGTCGATGAGATTTTGAATAGCAAGGGCTTCAAGGAGGCGATGGAGGGGCACAAGACGCCGGGTGAGATCGAGTTCAGGAGGTAGAGGGGATTGTATGATATGGATCACGCATGGATGAGCGTTGATCGTGTGGGCTATGGCTGTACAAACAATGAACGTGTAGCAACATCTGCAAAGCTCTCTGGCGTACTGCTGCATTTCGGCTGTGAGATGTGCTGTGCTGATCATGCTAACATTTAGATTTACACACTGGTTAGATGTATGTGGCTTTGGTAGGAACAGCAGCCTCGAGAATTCGGCGTCTCCTCCAAGGACATCTCCTGTCATGCTTCCTCTTACTCATTTACTCGTTGCCCTCCCGGCGTCCCTCCATCACAGTACAACCCCTTCTCAATCCCGTTCTATCCTCGCAAATGCTTCGCTCCCCCAGTCTGCTCTCAAACTGACGCGCTTGATGGCCTCTACCACTCACAACACGTGAAGTCGACTCTCGCCGCCGTTGCCTCCAGCCGAGGAGAGACATCTGATCGTCACGGCACTTCGTTTCCAGGCCAGATATTTCATCTGAAGGCCGGCGTAGGAGACTTGTGGGATCACTGTTCGATCCCGTAAACGCACATGGCCTCGCTCTTCATGACACCAGATGGCAAATGCAGCACAGCGAGTTTCAATCACTGCTCTCGCCCGCCTGCACACTCTCCTTCCCCTCAGCTTCAGCCTTGGTCTCGGCCTCAGCATTGGTCTCAGCCGCCCGCCGCTCCTCAGCGTCTTTCTTCTGCCGCTCCTTGACTTTCCGCGGCTTCTTCGCGCTCAGCGGGCCATCTGCATCGCGGTCCTTCCACTGTTTTTGTGTCAGCCATTTCCTCTCGTCATTTCAAACTTATTTCCTGCACTTCAGCCCTAGTCTGCTCCTAATCCACCCCTAATCTGCTCACAACCCGAACCCCCAGCCCGACCCCCAGCCCGAATCGCCACACAACCTTCCCCCTCCCAAGCCCCATCTCCCAAACAAAATCCAGCAAGACAAAGTAGAAAAAGACTCACCATCCCCCCATAGCGATACCCCGGATACTTCCCCTCGAGCCCGCGCGCGTCCTCGACGCCGCCGCTCACAGAGTGCCAGCACTTGCCGGGGCACACGAAGTGCCACGTGCCTGTGGCGTCGATTTGGCAGCGGATTAGGACGGCCGCGGGGTTGCGCAGAGGGTGCACTGTTTTGGTGCCATTTTGGGTGAGGGGGCGGGAGGGTGATCGTGTGTAGGGCGAGGGTATTGGAGATTGGTTTTGTGGATGTGTTTGGAGAGAGGGCGGGTTGGGTGTTGTGCAGTATTTAGGTGCTCTGGGTGTGGTGGTGAGTGGTGAGTGGTGAGTGGTGATGTCATGGCTTGTGGCAGCGTTTTGGCCTCACGACAATGCGATCGGCCTCAGATCGTAATGGAATTTCGTGGCATTCGTTACAATGGTGATTTAACTTATAAACTCTGCTGTTTGCTCACCGCATGGCTAACCCCTCCTCCCCCTCCCCTGCGTACCGCTCATCCGCCAACAGCAACTCGAGAATCGCATCCAGCAACTCCTGCTTCAGCCCGCGGTTCGACAACGCACGCACTTTGTTCAGAACAGGCTCGGAGTTGTTCACGCAGTTCCAGATATCCCATTTTTGGTCCATCTCGATCCACGCCTTGTCGATAATGTCCCAGATCTTCGGATTCGGGTCGATGATGTCGAGCTGCGGGCCCGAGGACGAGGCGCCGAGCTCGATGATGATGGTGTTGTTGGTGGGATGCGCGCCGAGGGTGAGGAGGGTGCCGGTGCTGTCGTGCGAGGTGGTGAAGGAGAGCGGTTTGGCGTTGCGCTTGGTGCTTGGGCTCGTGGAAATGCAGCGGATTTCGGCTTTGTCGGCGGGGGTGTGGGCGAGCAGCTTGATGGTCCAGGTGCGATTCTTCGGGATGGCGGAGTTGGGTGGGCTGGTGGGACCGATTGTGAGCACACCGGTTGACTGCTTGAAGGTGATGGGTGTGTAGCTGAAGTGCACTGTTTGGTCGGCCGGGGCTTCCTCGCCCTCGTCGTCGATGAAGCGGAAGCCGCCGTCATCAACTTGCGAGCCAGTGCCGTCGTCTTCGATCAGTGTGAAGGACCCATCTGCGCCAACAGCAAGTAGGATTTCGATCGACTCTGGGTTCGGGCTGCCGCTCTTGGGTCGCCACGCTCCATCGAGGGGCACGATCGCGCCTTCGCGCACGAAAGCAGGAGTCTGGTTCAGTGGTCGGTGCACTTGCAGGTCGCCCTTGCGGTTGTAGACGACACCAGTAAAGATGTCGACGTAGCGACCGTTCGGCAGCCATAACTTGGAAGCGCCAAGGTGGGTGGTGTTGTCGCGGCGCTGGGTGACAGGAGCTACAATGAGCTCGCTGCCGAAGCGGAACTGATTGGGAACGTTGTAGGCCGAATCTTCTTCTGGGTGGTCCCAGTACATAGGCTGGACAAGGGGCTCATCGTTTGAAGCCGAGCGAGCGTTCATGGTGTAGAGATATGGGATGAGCCTGTGGCGGAATCGGAGGGTATCTTCCATGATGACTCGACTTTCCTCGGTGAATCGCCAGGGCTCTCGGGTGTTGAAGGGGTTGTTGTCCGAGTGCAATCGGAGAATGGGCGAGTAGCAGCCCAACTGCACCCACCGTGTCGTCAGTTCGTCGTCTTTGTAGCCGTGCGTGTGACCTCCAATGTCGTTGCTCCACCAGCCGTAGCCAATGTTCGATGCCGTAGCTGTGAATTCAGGCTGGAAGTTAAGCGACTCCCAGGTAATAATAGCATCGCCAGAGAACCCAATTTGGTAACGCTGTGCACCTGGACCGCCGAAGCGTGACAAAATCAGCGGTCTCTGCGAGCCACGGCCGCTGTCGAGGAAGTGGAAGTGGTTCAACACCCACAGTGGATCAACGCCAGGGATCTTAGAGGTATTACCCTGCTGCCAGTCTACCCACCAGAAATCGACGCCCCGAGACTCATGCTGGTGGTGCACAATATCAAAGTATGCGTCCATAAACTTCCTGTCTGTGCAGTCGAACTCGATCGTCTTCTTGCTCGAAGGGTCGATGCCCAGAGATTTCGCGACTTCCGCGTATTGGGCTTCGTGCCACCTGAAGCCGTCTGCGGGGTGCAGGTTCAGAGTCAGCTTCATGCCGCGGTCGTGCAGTTTCTTCATGAAAGCATCGGGATCTGGAAACAGTTCCTTATTCCAGGTGTATCCTGTCCAGCCGTTGATACCATCAGGCAAATTCCAGACAAGGTGCCAGTCCATGTCCACCACAGCCACGTTCATAGGAACTTCGTCCTTCTCGAAGTGGTCATGCAGCTCCAGGTACTCCTTCTCGTCGTATGCATGGTATCGGCTCCACCAATTACCCATTGCGTAACGCGGGAGAAGAGGCTGGCTTCCAGAGACAGCGTAGTATGCGCGCACCGCCTCGCGATAGTCGCGGCCGTACATAAAGAGGTACTGGTCGATGTCGCTCTGATTCCTGCGGCCTGCAATCCAGCCATCCTTCTCGAACAGCATAGACTTGCTGTCGTCCAGAACGGCAATACCGTCCTTAGATAAGACACCTGGCCCTAGTTCTCTTCTTCCATTGGCGCCGTCCAATGTCCGTGTGGTTCCACCCAAGTTCGAGACGTTCTGACCGTATGTCCAAGAACCTGTCACGTTTCCCTTGAGGTTGACCTTGAGTCCCTCTGCGCTGAACTTCTTCTTGTCGTAGAGTACGTGGAAGCGTTTCGTGACGATCTCGATGCCGTGGCCGCGGTCCCAAACATAGAAGTCTGGCACGGCTAGCTTTCGGTTGACCGCGAAGGTCGATGCTCGATCTTCGAATTTGCCATCCTCAGACCACTCGAATCGCAGGAGACCGTCTGTAAGGATAGTGAATCGGTACTTGTCGCCCGCGACAATAGCATCCGGGTGTGCGACGGGGCGCACATCGAACGTGTAACGCGCTGGCTTCCCCATGGCTGGCAGGCAAAGAATACACAATACAAACTATGCAGCGCCTCTTAGTGTCAAGAGGATCGAAGGCGTCCGGGGCATTGCGGGGCGCAGGAACGCCAGCGTCTCCATCTTGTTATACCGTCCGGGGAAGGATGCTTAGGCCAAGCCATGGTGGCTTGATTTCGGCGGCTCGTGACCTCGGCTCGGGCGCCCCTGCCCTGTTGGTGGGTCAGACGACGACTCGACGAGGTCGGCACTCCTGCCAGAGCCCGTGGTCAGTCCATAACGGGAGTTCGAAGAGTCGCGAGGTCGCTGGTGTAACACAGGTGGAGCTGCAGAGGGTCCACGCGCCTGCGTCATTTCTTGTTCTTGGAAGAGCTGCAGGCACGCATGCAGCTGTGGGGTGGTGCACCAATCAACCGCGGTTTGAGGCCAGACGACGTCCCAAACAATGTGCATAGGCAGAAGAAGGAACGAATCTGATGACTATCCTTCAAACTCAACTCGCATTTTCCTCCCTCGAAGGCCAGCTGCCTAACACCGTACGACGAGATGCAACCCGATGCAACCCCTTGGTCTCGAGAGAACGCCTCATGACAAGATGGCGTGCGTCACTGCTAGAAGATGAGCGCGCATTAATCATGGTCTCACAGATATTAAACAGCGGACGATGTTCACGCAGCTATAATATTGTAACCGGTGTGCGTCTGTCTGCATACCTGTCGACTAGGTGGCGATAGTATACGAATGACACCTGTTAAGATTGCGGATGGAAGACAGGAGGATGAGTAAAGGCGGGTATCAAAATGCACTGTTTAATTACTGCTCCAAGTATTGACTTTCATGGTAGCAACCTGCACGATTCGTGTTTTTCGAAATCAAATAGCTACCACCAATCCAAATGTATCGGGTAGTGAGAGCATCTATTTTGATCGGTGTATGCCTACGTGAGACGATACGAGGGGTGGCTTCCTGTCTGAAACTCTCTAGTAAATGACATGAAGTGTGTCCATTGATTGGCAACGTTCTAGCATGTCAAGCAGTTGTTGCAGAGGAAATATTGCAGAATGATCAGGACCTGGCACATATTGACGAACAAGATATAGCCCACGAGGTCTTACGTACTGTCTTCTGTGGAAATCAAGAGACCTTCAATGAGTGCGAAAGCTTGAATGCGCCCAAGGCCGTACTTCCAACTACTGAACAAGCTGCTTCCTCGACCTCTCCTTTGCAAGTTGCAATCATGTGACTCTGAACTGCGATTTGCTACAGTAATGGCGTTCAACGGAGAAGGACTTCCTACTTGCATATTTAGAACCTCTATCTAGTTTTGAACCCACACAGTTCAATACTTTTGAAACGCAACGCTAAGTTGGACAGTTTTACTTCCCATTCTGCCGTGAGTTCATAATCCTTGGACGAGATGTTCTCTACGACTATCCCACCCTCGTAGGTATGATGTAGTCTGATATGTTCTGGCCAATCAAAGTTGTCGTGTCTCTCACGTATCAGGTAAGGCCTCCCATCCTTTTCTACAACCTCATAGTCCTTATTATATCGGTAGTCCTTTGAATGACGAGTTAAGTATTGCCCTTGAGCTGTGACTACAACACAGCAGTGCCAGGGCTGAAGCCCGAAACCCTCAGGCTGTGGTATCAAAGGAATTGGAATCTTCGTTTCGCCGGTTGACCGATGAATTGAGAGTCTGATGTGGCCGGGAAATGCAGCCTCTAAGGCGCCCTCATAAGCCTAAGAGGAGCCACGTCAGACAAAAGCTCGGACACAAAACATGTAGATGAACTCACCAGCAGACGGTCAGTCAATCTGATTGCGACCTTTTGGGTTTCTTCAGTGTAAAGCACTCTATCGTCTCTGATCCGCGGATCAAGATCTAGTCCCCATCGCAGATCCTCATCGGCAAGCTTTACATATGCCTGATAGGTCAAGTTCGTGTCTTTGTGGGATTCGATCTTTTTTTCAATCTGCAAGCTTGTAGGCAGAAATCTAGCTTCCATCTCAGTCCGGCAGGTATCTGCCAGGGCTAGATATTCAGCCTTAGACAAGCTGTCTGCGTCTGCGATTCCGAGCACATCCGCTAGACGTCTGAATCGAATGCGTGTGAACCCATTCTCAGTGACAAGTTTGCGTAGCTTAATACCGTAGTCGTAGAAATCAGCGTCAGGGATGCAGAGCAGATCTAATAATTTAAATCAGTAATGGAGTCACACCATCTACAAACTATAGCCTACCGTTGTAGACAGGGCCGTCAGATACCATAGTAAGATTTGCACCATACGGATATACCTTTCTCAAATCATCGCAAAGATGATTGAGTCTCGATAGACCCAGAAATTCTCCAAAATCGGGGCTTCGTGTGTCTAGGACTTTGTGTGGAGACGAGTTTTTGAATGGTGCAGCCGGCAGGAGTAAAGATATTGGGGTTTTGGATGCATAGCTGAGCTGAATTTTCGAAGTGGCTGCAGCAATATAACCACGCGCTTTGTTTAGCCGCTCCTGTTCTTCAAAAAAGGCGAACCTTTGGAAGACAGCAAGGACTGGTGCAATATCGAATGTCTTGTCACCACTCATAATGCAAATGTACAATGAGTCAGAGGAGCAAACGCAAGATTGAAATTGATGATTGTCAAAGCAGACTATTTTCAATAGGATAGTAGTTTAGTGCAGAGAAGGTAGGATGCGCTCCATTTATACCGGATTGTCTACCACCGCGCAACCGTGTCCGCGAGACCATTGTTCTGAGTGCAGTGTCTGTGCGTGTACCGCACACAATAAACAGAGCTTTAGTTCAACACTGACACAGCACATCGGGAGCATTCTCCTTGATCCTCCTAATAAGCCCGTAACGTGTACCGTGGTGTACGCCACTCAATGTCGCGGCATCTTCTTGGCAACTATCGCCCTATTGACACGACTCTTAAGATTGCAGTAGCTCTAACGTATAGCGCCCGAACTGCTTGTTGGCTCACATAATTTGTGAAAGCCACCGAGCCTCCTGATCTGTAAGAGCCACCGAGTTTTCTGATCTGTGAGCGCCACCGAGCTTCCACTAGAGCTTGGCATGGCCGAGTGCCTCCGGCTCTGAGCGTGACCTATTTCTGGAAATCACTTCATCACAACGTGATTAAGCGTGCTTGTAGTAGTTAGTGACGTTCGTAACGTGTGCTAGTCGTTACTACGGTAGATTCCTGCAACACACGACGATAGGAGTGCAAAGATCGATTTGCTGAAAAACTTGCTACAGTCGTAAGGGTAGGACGCTCTGGTAGCCAGATATCGTAGACTGTGTCTTCAGTCACCCATGTGCAGACCCAGATGTTGCTCAAAACCCACGCTCCTTCGCCAAGGGTTTTTGTTTTAGAGGGCATCATTGGGCTACATGGACAAAAACTGGTCAGGCTAATTAACATTTATGCAGCGATGAACCCCCTCTATCCTAATCCTACGTGTATTTTGTACAGTACCACTGATCGCAGTCTTTGTTGAGAAAGCATGCAGATATTTTCCCCATGGTCAATGCAACGCATCACTTGATGTCAACGATATCCGATGCTAGTTTTCCAAAACCCTCGAGAATCACCTTTCCTTGCATACGAGTCAGAGCGGCCATTTTCTTCAAGTCAGTCTCGGAAAACGACACCTCCTTATGAGCCCCCCTATTTCGTACGATCAAACCCCCACCGTATAGATGACTGAACTCAACTTCCGCATCCCACGAATAAAGTGCAGAACGCTCACGGAAGCAGTACGGTCGACCGTCTTTCGTTACCAAATCATAGTTTTCCCGCAAAGTCGCTGCGTGCCCTGTTCTGAACTTTCCATATACATCCACGGCTACTGCACAGTGCCAAGGTGTCATTGAGAAGGAGTCGGGCTGGGGTATCAACGGCATGGAAATTTTCGTCAGACCGGTCGAGGGATGAATCGACAGACGAACGTATTCCGGATATTTCTCTAGGATTAACGCTGCAAAAGCCTAGCATTCCATGTCAGCAAACGGTAGCTCATATGTTCAAGTCGGCATTTTCTCATACCACACCACGAGCAATCATCGCTTTCGCCGTATTGTGGACCAAGCATTTCCACTTCTTTCCGCTGGATATACTTTTTCTGAGAGGGCTAAAAGCAAGATCTTTCTTTAAGAACTTAGCATACCCATCGTAGGTTGATTTATAGTCCGGGTCGTTCTGAATATAGTAGTTCGCATCAAAATCAGAGTCTCCATATTGGGACATGAGCTCCAAGCGTGAAGGTTCGAGCAAACGTGTGAACTCATCCTTGGAAATTTGCTCACCAGTGTGCAGCCCTACAAGATTCATGATGCGTACGAACTCAATACAGTGATAGCCCTTCTGAGCCACCAACTTGCGTAGAGCAGATCCGTATTCCCAAAGATCATCGGGAGTAACTCCTGTAAGATCTTCATTCCATTAGCTCGTGTCTCTGATTGCAGAATTCTTGTACCAACCGTTGTAACAAGCGCCATCAGTTGCGACGAGAACTGTGGCACCAGGTTCGTATACCTGACCAATCTGAGTACACAGATCATTCAGCCTGTCTAAAGCAAGCTCTTCGCCGAGGTCCGGACTGCTGCCCAATACTTTGTCCTGGACGTTGATGCTTTTAGCAGGAAAAGCTGGCAAAACCATGGGAATGCGTCGACCTGCCGAGACATGGCGATGGACCCTTGGTGAGAAGACCTCTTTTCCCATGAACACGTCATTGCCATGCTGTTGCAGGCTGAACTTTTCCAGGATTTTCATAATCGCAGTGACTATTTCGTCGACTTTGAAACCCTGCTTATTCAGCACTTCTTCGCTGTCACTGGGTCGATCGTTTCTCAGTGTTCCATTTTTCAAATCCCTGGTCACGTAGTTGTGTGAGAAATAAAAATCTTCACGACCGTATATATCCTCGACCACGGACGGCCGTAGGAATGCTGGGTCGTGGGCTGCAGTTGGTGTAACGGAAAGCATGACTGAAAGGATACGTAAAATCTGTGGCACAAGTTCCTATGAAATGGGCTCATGAAGAGACAACACTTTAGTATTTAGCATCAGAGTGTATGCCAGCTGCTAGACAGGGACGTTCGGCTGTACTCTTCTCAGATAAATAGAGCCGATCTGTTAGGCCCTGATCGAGGTCTAGATTCCTTAATAGAATCTAAGGACAGAGTCATAGCCAGAGCGTCAAGCAACGTTTGCCAAGTTGTAACGTCTGTCTAGTGTTGTCTGTAAGTGGGTGCACGTAATCAAATGCTATGTTAGCTACTACACCTATCACTATTATTATAGCACTATGTATAGTATAATTAGACCCTATAATAGATTGTCCAACCTCTGACTAAGCTTGGAGATAAGTATGCGAGGAGTTAGATGCAGATTAGGTAATAGCTAGCTACTTTCACGTGTAAAACAAACTTCTACCTAACTATTCCTAGATATACCACGACCATTACTCAAACCTAAGACTGTGCTACCCTGACCTAACTATCGTTCTAAAGTTTGTATAGCCCCAATTCGACCCTAACACTCTGCTAGGTCCCTTAAACTCATTTGCTAGCCTCTAGATGGCTTAGATGCCAAGTTAGGTAGAATTATTATCATTATATCAGTAGGTCCGTTAGGGCACCCCCTACTAAGGAAACAGTTTTCTACTTAGTTGTTTTTGAAATAGTCTTATATGTCCGGTGTTGCTCCGAAGCCTGTGCACTCGCCAAGATACATTATTAGCCACTACACATATCGGTCTTATTACGATCCTAGCGCCTACTTCTTAATCTATAAGCAAAGAATCTTGTGTTTACGTATTTTCTTAATCTAACAAACCATGCTATCCAAGACTGGAGTCGAACAACTTTCAATTCTTTTCGACTTACAACAAGTCAGTCACAGAAGGTCAAGTCCTCAGAGAGAATTTTTAAAATTGTCGCCTCGTGAACCAGCTGTGGCTCAACACATTTTTGCTTCTTTGTCTTCCGCAACACTTACCTTCTTCTTCCGCGTGCCTTGGGAAACATCTCTCGAATTCCCTCTGTAATAAACTCGTCAGCCTGGCTCACACACAATCAATCGCACCCGACATACAACGATCGACGTTCATACGTCGCACATTGACGAGCCTCAACTGGAATCTAGCTCTCAGGAAGCGAGAGATCAGAGAGCTCTTGTCTGAAACATTCAATGGAGTTAGATGCAGGTCAAAAATTAGCAGACATTCCAGATGGAGGTCTCTTGGCGTGGACGCAAGTTATCATGGGTCACTTGGTCATTTTCAATTCCTGGGGCTATATCACATCGTGAGTTGCACCGATTCTAACCATGATTATCATTCAGTGTCAGCTCTAAATGCACATTCAGTTTCGGTTTCTTCCAGCAATACTATGTCGAGCATCTGGGTCGATCATCGTCAGATGTCGCTTGGATAGGCAGCACGCAAATGTTTCTACTCAACTTCGTCGGTGTGTTCTCTGGGAGAACTGTTGACATGGGGTATCTCAGACACTGCCTCTTTATAGGCTGCACACTACAGGTTCTGGGGGCATTTATGACAGCTCTATCAACAGAGTACTGGCAGCTGTTCCTTGCCCAAGGAATCTGCAGCGGTCTCGGGCATGGCTTTGTTTTCGCGCCTATCGTCTCTGTTCTACCGACTTACTTCAAGAGGCACAGAGCGTTAGCTGTTTCCTTAGCCACCTGCGGAGCTTCGACAGGTGGTATGGTATTCCCGCTTATCGCATACTCTTGCCTTGATCGTCTAGGATTTCGATGGACTGTACTGATCATGTCGTTCGTCGTTACATTCAACGCTGCAACAATCCTCACCTTTACAAAGACACGCGTCCCAGTCAGAAAGCCAAGATCATTTTTCGATGCGCGAGCACTACAGGAACGATCCTTTGTTCTCTTCATCATTGGATCTTTCTTCTGTCTATGGGGGGTGTATTTTGCTTACTTCTATGTGCGTTCCTTCTTCCTTCCTTTTTAGTACGCGAGTAACTAACAAATTTAGATTGGCGTATTCGGCCGTTCAACGCTCAGCTTTTCTCAAACACAATCACTGCTGGTTATAGTTGTTATGAACGGCGTGGGCCTATTTGGTCGGGTTCTACCCGCACTCCTAGCTGATAGATATTTTGGAATCCTGAGAACACTCATCCCCGCAGTTGGCATAAGTGGAATTCTGCAATTCGGTTGGATAGGTGTTAGCTCCACCGAAGGACTCTTTGGATGGGCTGTCGTCTATGGAATCGCAGCCAACGCTACGCAGAGTCTCTTTCCAGCGGCAGTTGGAGACTTGAGTACTGATCCAACGAGAGTGGGTACCAAGGTCGGCATGGTTCTCGGCTTCGTGAGTATTTCATGTCTCACAGGGCCACCTATCGGAGGACAACTGGTCGCAATTCATGATGGAAACTTTCTATATGCTCAACTGTTCGGAGGTTCCACGCTATTGGCAGGTTGCTTGGCCTACGGATTGGTGGCCATAAACAAATCAAGATCAACATCTAGCTGATCTTGGGTGTATAAAGATCTGCAAAGGGATCTTTACTTGAATCTGTCATACGATTGTACTCCATCCTGTTTGCAATATTCTCTGCAATGTCATGACCATAAATTGCCTCGATCCACGCGAAAGTCACATCGATGCCGGCACTTATGCCGGAAGATGTCCAAATGTTCCCGTCTTGTACCCAACGAGCTTTGTGTATCCAATCAACTTCTTGTCTCAAAGCAACTGTGGCATCCCAAGATAGCTTGTTCGTGGTCGCCCGTTTCCCATCCAAAACTCCAGCACGTGCAGCAAGGCCAGAACCGGTACAGATGGTGATGAGGTACTGAAGCGAAGGATACATCCTCTTGATGAACTCAATGGTGTATATTGCATCTGGTGTACGCGTTCCTTGACCACCAGGTACAATCAGGACATCAAGAGCAGGTGCAGTCTCGAAAGTGTGAGTCGGCAGTACAAGCTGCTCAAAGTTTGATCCTCCAAGTTCTCCATTGGCGACTTTCGTTGATATGGCATCCATGGATTGACCAATAATGCACAAATTCATCTTATTTGTGCGCGAGAGCAGATTGAGCGCATCAAGAGGCCCAAAGACGTCCAGCGCCTGGAATCCAGGAAATAGAACCATCCCATAGTTTACAGGTTTGTCTACTATTATGTCAGTAGGAACTCGAATAGTGATTGGATATTTCTCACGGCCTGTGTTTTGTTGATTGGATTGAGCCATCTTTGGTACGTGGTCTTGAAGAGCAACGGATAACGTAGAACGGGAACGTTGCGGAGTTACTGGCAATGAGCGTGCTTTGGGCTCAGTCTTAGCCGATGAGAAAAATAGCCCCTTCAATGCAGGTGCAGCTGGCTTCTTCGTGTATGCAACACTAGTACTACGCAAGATTCCAAAGGACGATTTTCCGTACATGTTTCTCTCCACTTAACAAGCTGAAGACGTGTCGGCAGGTAGCCAAGATAGAATTGTGACCAACTCTTACTCTCATCGATTGATAATAAATAGGGCGAATAACGCAACATAAGGTCAGACTTCAATTTAAGAGAGGTCAATAGCATCGGCAATATCACGGTGAATAGGCCACGTATCCTCCCGGCGAGTAGGCTAGTGTAGCACTTGACCTTGTATCGGCTTTACTTCCACGTCAAGCCCCTTGATCAATTAATTTAAACCTAGTCATGGAATTTCTGCTCCTAACAACAAAGCACATCTGCTAGTCAGGCATTCACCTAAACGAACACAACCTATAAGAGATGATATCACACGATGTTGTTCTTTTTTCACCCATGAGCTTGTCTTTTTTTATGATTCTTGAAGTCTGATAATGTCTCTGCAAACTATAACCTTCTGGTTAGGTCTGTTGTCGACTGTTTTCTCCTTTGCGCAAGCTATACGAACCACCGGCACCACCGTATATCTTGACGGCATTACATACTGGATTCCCCCAGATGTGATTGGATCGCTGGATAAAACCTTTACCACCCGATTGTTCGATGCACATACTCTTGCTGCTGAACTCTTTCTTGCCCTGACCGTGATATCTACTGGGCTTGGTAATTATTCGCAAACCTCCTTAGAACACGATCTATCACGCTTTCAAGCACGGGATGATGTTTGGAGCGACGGTTTTGCTAACAGTATGAGCTCCTGAAACGGTAACTCTTTCTTGGTATTCAATAACAGATACTTAGTGGTGTACCTTCAAGTGACTCCTCGGGAGCATGGAGATTCTCGAGCTCTTTCTGAGCGAACCTGGGGAAACAGAACCATCCTCTTTGCTGAAGAAAGAGTTTACGAGAGGCTCCCTGACGGTCCTTACTTCTTGTCGTCTCGAGGGAGTATTCATCGGGCATACCGTCTTTATTCTGATCATCAAGAAGCTTTTGTAGAGTCTGTGTATACCGACCCTTCTGGCAGTCATTTCATTCTCCCAGCGCATATTTCAGGGAACGGTCTCACGATTGCAGTTCCATCTAGACTTTACTACACACCGACACCGACCAAACCGCTTGCTGGCATGCGTCTAGGTATCAAAGACATTTTTGACCTATCCGGCGTTAAATCCGGCAATGGAAATCGAGCGTGGTACAATCTGTACCCCCCTGCTAACGTAACAGCGCCTGCGGTGCAGAGGTTGCTGGACGCCGGAGCGATCATAGTAGGCAAACAAAAGACTGCACAATTTGCCAATGGAGAGTACGCGACAGCGGACTGGATTGACTACCACTCACCATTTAACCCACGCGGGGATGGCTACCAGGACCCAAATTTCTCGTCTGCAGGAGCTGGAGCTAGCGTTGCATCGTACGAATGGTTGGATTTCGCATTGGGTTCAGATACAGGGGGCAGCATTCGCGGCCCTGCTCGAGTCAGCGGCCTTTACGGATTGCGACCATCACACGGCACCACTTCGTTGCAGTTCACGCTTCCCCTTGCTCCGGAATTTGACACAGCGGCCCTCATAGTCAGGGATCCTCTTCTCCTCCACGATGCCGCTACTAAGCTGTATGCGTTGACCCGCAATAGATCTCATAATCCTTTCCCCACTCAGTTGTTAGTCGAAAAATTCCCAGTTGGCTTGACAAACGAGACAGTGACGATTCTCGACCAATTCTTGAATGAAGTCAAAGTTGTTCTCAGCGCTGAGACCATTAATTGGTTCAATATGACCACGAGTTGGCAAGACTCTCGACCCAAATCCGCACCAACAGACCTACAAGTATTAATGGCAAATACGTACGCAACAATCATCAGCCAACGTCAGAAAACGCTGGTCCGCGATCCTTTCTACACCCAGTATGCACTCCTCCACGATGGAAGGTCACCCGCCGTAAATCCTGTTCCCTTGACGCGATGGGCATTTGGAGACGCGCAACCACCCACAGCATTGGCTGATGCGCTGAATAACAAGACTGTGTTCATGGAATGGTTCCAAGATCATGTGCTCAAGGAAGATCCAAGGTCTTGCACGTCTGCCATACTGGCCTACGTCAGTCCTCCAAGTGTTCAATATAGAAACACTTACAAAATCCCACCGACGGTACCCACAGGTTTTAACAACCAATACTGGAGTGTCATGGCTGAGTCTCCTGACATTAGCATTCCAAGTAAGTGAGCAAGTTGAATCGCGGCAGGAGTTTTGAGAGTATCACTGACAGGCATGATGTAGTTGGTCAGATGTCTTACGATTCAGTGATAACAAACCATAAGGAACAACTACCTGTGTCGATAAACTTTATGGTAGCGAAGGGATGTGATCTTGTGTTATTGAATGTAATCACCAAGCTTTACCATAGGGGCGTGCTGAAAGCTTCTGCCGTCGGAGCAAGCGCTGTTGACGGTGGAGAGATATTGCAAAGAAGATAGAACAGTAGGCTAAACAGTTGCACGTTTAAGCGTCTTGTAACTTTTATCAGGATTTATTATACAACAGGGAGCAAGTTAGCTTTGTATTCCACCACTGCCTGGATCCAAGCGATATATAGAGAGGTGTCACCAGTTAGAATATTGTGCGTGCCAGTAGGAAGACGGAAGATTGATAGCCTATCACGTCTTCACCATGTTCTTGATATCGCCTCACTTCTCACACGAGACGTATCCAATATGTTCTGCTCCTTTGCATATTCCGCGATCAGTTTAAAAGAAGGGCGTTGTGTATAATTGCTGCTCTGAGAAGTGACTGTCGCCGGCGAAACGCAAGGTCCATGCCTTCCAAAATCAGACTGCTGCCGCCAAAACCAGATATATTGGGTCACAACTATTGTTCCACAACAATCACCACAGGCCCGACGGCCTACATCAATCACCTGTACGTTTAGATCAGACACGATTGCTGAACCCCACAATGATCAACCCGGTGCTATCGGCAATGCTATCAGGTACCGTTGTGGCCATAGAATCGCTTTTGGGTTTACGTTCCATCTGCTCGTTCATCCCATCTTGCACCGGAAACTGTGCTATAGGAAATGACAAGGAAGTCACCGGCATCGTACTGTGTCCGGGTTCTGCCACGTAGTAGTTCAATAGAGCCGTCCGTACACCGTGGATATGGAGCTGAGGTCGTCGTTCAATGATTTCTGTGCGAATTTCGATAGCACTTCATGTCGAAGTAACTCCAGTGAACATACAAGAATGTTATTAGAACGCTTGTAACTGGTGTCAAAGACAATATATACTAGAAAGGACCTTCCCTGCCCGCTTTGGTCGACAAGACGATTATAACAAGTAACGGAAGTACAAGTTCTCCTTGTCGGTCATATCTGCTAGGCCATTCTCGCCGTGAACCTCGGCGCCAGCCTCGTGATAGTCGCCATCCATGGAGTAGTCGATGAAGTCCCTGGAAAGGCCAGCTGCCTCACGCTGATCACCCTTCTTCTTTTGCATCCATGTAATGAGGAAGATCTGAGCGACGACTACACCCCAGAGCACGCACCAGATGATCATGATGCCCTTGAGCGCGTTGACCTGAATAATGTGAGTTCAAATTCAAATTGATCAGTGAAGGGGGTGTACTTACGTATTGTGGAGCGAACTTCGAGTTGAAGATGTAAGGCGTAATGATATTGCCAATAGAGTTACCGGCATTGAACGACGTGTAGTATACGGCCTTCTTAGTCTGACCGGCGCAGTTTGCACCCATCCATGAGATGAGAAGTGGGTTGATGGCGAAGACGAAAGCAATCAAGTAGTATCCAACAAGGAGACCGCCCTTGTTTGCCTTGTTCTTCGGGAGAGCGACTAGCAGTGCGACACCGACGATGACAATCGTGACTAGACCAAGCAAGAAGGGAGACTTGCGGCTAAAGCGAGCGGCTAACCAAGAGGCCAGCAATATCGAAACGAATTGGAGGGCACCGAATGGTATGTTGAGGAGGACGGCCTCGTCGGCGGTGAAACCGACCAACTGCTGGAGGATGATGGAGCCGAAGACGGAAGAGACCGAAGCACCAGCGTTGACAGCGATAACCATGACTGTCGAGAGTTAGTAAATAATCCTCGTTCTCGATAAATTTGCAGCACTTACTCATGTACAACCAGTACTTCGGCTCTGACCAAGCCTCCCAAACGTGCTTCCAGTTGAACGTGTGCGAGACTATACCCTGTTGGTTGGCCTTGAGACGGTCCACAGCTTTGAGACGGTCCTCGGGGGTCAGATAACGGGCCTCCCCAGGACTGTCGTGCGCCCACCAGTAAGTGAAAGCTCCAACGACGATCGTGAAAAGGCCGAAAAAGAGGTACACGACCTGGTATCGATAGAGAGTGTGCGAGTGGATGCGACCGAAGCCATAAACGATGGGCGCACTCAGCATAGTGCTAAGTCCGTAGCAGCTGTACCAGCATGCAACGCGAAAGGGCTGCTCCGAGCGCCTGTAGAAGGCAATTGTGATGATCGAAAAGAGAGGGATAACGGCCGCCTCGAATGCACCCAAGAAGAAGCGAGATACGAGCAGACCCACGTAGTTCCTCGATCCAGCAAGACCTCCTGCAACAGAGACTCCCCAGCAGATGATAATGACTGGCAAGACTTGGCGATATCGAAGCTTGACGAGAATCCATGCCGCAAGAGGCTGGACGCCGAGTTGTGCGTAGTAACCGATGCTGCCGATGTTCGAGTAGTCGTTGCCCTTGAGCTTCGCATCTGTCTTGAGCCCATAAACGGCTGTCAGGCCGATGATTCCCTTGTCGGCGGATTGAAGGAAGTAGACCATGCAGAGAAGAGACAACATCCATATGTCGGTCTTGCGCAGAATGCGCTTGTTGTCAGCCTCGGTGCAGAGATGGGCATCGCTGAGACCAGGGTCTTTGCCCTCCTCGAACGCAACAGCAAGGTCAGCGGCATGATCCGTAGAGCTGTTGGACGATCGCTCAATGTGAACGGTATTCACTTTCTCCGCTGTTGACGCCATGTTGTCCAGCGGCTGTGAGATGGAAGAAGATCTGGAGAAGTAAAATTGTCTGGGGACGACCTGGGGTAGATATGGGGGAACGGCTAATGAGCGTAATTAGAACCGGTGCTATCGGCCAGATCATGCCGCACACACAACTTGCGAAGTCATCGCGGTCGTCACTGTCATGTCAAGCCACTCTATCGGGTTTTCCAAATCCACGAATTGCGGGATCGCGTCTTGGATGTTTCAATAATCGAGAATGGCGTCTTGTGCGCCAATGTGCTGATGAGGTTTGTCGCAACGTCAGCACCACCATCATCAAACACGTTTAGTCCAAGACCGCCACGGGCTTAGCTTTGGGTGCTAAGATAAGAGAAGACATGCTAAGGCGTCTCGGCATGCTTGTGAGTGGTGCACAAATCAAAAGGGCGAGATCCAGAGCCGCGTGGTCCGCTCATCGAGACCCCTCGAGAGATCTTCCACGAATAACAATGTCGAACAGTAGTCCAAAAGAAGGGGCTGGCGAGTGCGCACTGGGCGAATGCTCGAAGTTGAGTGGATCACTGGGCCGATTGCGTCCGGGGAAGTGGGGCGCTGGGGAAATAGCGGCGAAACCCCATGTCTTTCCACTTTCATGGCGCTGCGATTGATGTCCGTGCACGCCTCCCTCATCCCAATCATGCGACCTCTGCATGTCAATAATCTCACTTACAAAACTGGTAGAATTTGGTGAGCGAGCTTATAAATGCCTTATGGGGCTTGCGCAAACACGTCACCTGGGCAGTGGTGCTTCTGGAAAATTGCCGTCCTTCCACATGAGCAGATTTGAGCGACTTGAAAACTCACCTTCTTAAAGGACTCAGAATCCTAAAAGCCACTTGCCGGGTAGTCCGGATTACGCGCAGAACAACAAGAACTCAGCTATCAAGCCGTATTTATCCCAGCTACAACTGACATTATTGTTTGAGAGGTTCGGTTGACTCTCTATGGAAAACATTATTTCAAACAGGCTGATTCGCTACAGAAAGAGGCGACGAGGCTTGGATCTCTTTGGCCATCGAAGTCTGTAGTCGAAAGTCGAAGTGATAGGTCCAGCCCTGTTCTCTATGGATGCTCGCTGCCTCTGCGCGGCCTCACTCTTCTGTGTACCAAGCACAAGACTCCTCGTGTCAAAGGAGCACGGTGCGGGGCGCGGCTGACACACTTAGGAAGAGTACGCTCGATATTGTCCGCGGCTCTGGTGGATGGATTTCAGCTCCACACGTCAGTTTCAAAATCTGCTCGGGTCAATGGAACACCCAATATCAGTGCAATGCAAAGTCCATGTTGTAAGTACAGCTATCTATCTATTGAGCCAACTCTGTCACTTCACACTGACTACACCTGCTTCAGTACTGTTCTTGGCCCTGGCCTTTTTTTTTTTGCACAATGCAAGCTAAGCTCTGACCCAGAAATTGCGCTTGACATTTTCAGTCTGAGTTATGATGCAGTATCCCAGGCTCTTTAGCAATCCACAGAGTGGTGTGTGTACTCTTACATGGGTTGCCACTACCTAGAGTCCGTTATTTGTGTCCTGAAGAAATACTATATGAGATCTAGTCTACTTTATGGCTATCGTTCTTCGCAATATAATCTGTAATGCTCTCACCGCAGTTCAGTCACTTGAGAAAGCCAACGTTTTGTTCTGTAACAGCGCTGAACAGCCGAGTTGTGGCGAGAGCACGATCTACTGCACGCTTGCGATCGAGTGCAATAATAATCAGTCCCGTTCTGTTGATACAAGTTCGTGCGAAAGTCAATCCTTCGATTTCCCCCCGTTTAACATCCGGTTATGTGGGTTGTTGAGCATAGGGTTTGTAACACTGTCCTGCACGGATGACAAGCATGTGGAGGTCTGTATCTTAATTAGTGATCATTCTGCGTCGTAGATCTACTCATTATTTAGGTGCTGTCGATATGCATATGAGGATCAAACGAAAGTGCAATTCGAGTCCACTTGACTGGAACCGGTATGTGGCCCAATGATAATGGTCGCGGCAGAGCACTTGGAGCTGATGTGGGGCGTCATAGGCACTTGTAGAGCATCTCAGGCACTTCTGTAACGCTCGGTGGAGCTTCAGCACGTGGACTATGACTGAACCGCTCCAGGATACGGAGCTACTATATCCCGTTAGTTCCACATAGAGCTTCGTCCCATCTAACCTCATTAGGAATCAGAAGTCCAATACATAGATCACCTGAATTAATTTTCGGTCTCTTAATTATTCTTTCACAATGATCAAACTAGCAAACACTGCACTGGTTTCAACCGAGCAATACTATCTTGTTCATTCAAATCCTCTCACGTCATTTTTAATCATCCTTTCCTCTTTCGAATTCGCCGGTCAAAGTAATCGTCCATCTCATTCGATTTTAACAACAATCACATCCCTTGTCAACGTTGATAGTGAACACAACACTGGAGGAACTCGACAGGAACTCATACACGCGGAGATTAACGCCAATCCTAAGTACTGCAGGCATTGTCTGCCAAATATTAGAAAGCGGATGGACGATAAAACTTCCTGACGATGATATTATAGAACAGACAAACTGTCAGCAGTTGCGCAACCTGTAATATATTGTAAATGTAAGATGGCTATAAATGTATCGTCACTATTGGGAAAAACTGAAACCCAACCGCTCGGATATCAACATTGTTGTCGCCTACGTGTCGAGTTTCTCTATAATTCACGAGTGGCCCGGTAAAGTCATCAGAACATGCAGCTCGACTTTCATGCACATGCCGCACTGTGGCACTCATCGCGTCTCGAGCCTCGTGGTCATATTCGTAACAAACTCTTGCTCAAGGTTGATCAGCAAACCTTACAGATAAGACCGTTTTGAGAGTTGTGTCATCAACGTTATCGTATTAGCGAGACGTATACGGTTCTCAACCTACCTTTTAGCTAAAGCACATCTGTTGAGTCTATCGATTTTCTAGATTAAACCTGCCGACTTCTTCCTAGCATAGGGAATGTTTCTCATAACTGGAATAGACTGCTGTGATTTTTCCCCTTCTTCAGTACATACATTGTCTTCACATTTCTCATCCTGAAGTTCACAAAACGCATCGAAGCATCGCACTAAGCCCGCGTTTTGAGACGAGCCTAACTGCACGCATAGCAGTAGCAGCAGTACATTGGTTTAATGAGTTAGAAGTGTTGGAACATAAGTTCAATCCTGGTAGCAATCAGTGAGCTAGAGAAGAACGTCCAAAGTCATGGCTTTGATGAAGAGGACCCGTTCGCGGTGGTTTAGTTACCATCAACCGTATTCTTTTCAGATCCGACCGATCATATATCAGTGATGGAGGTAAGGACACAGAGAAACTGAAGCATTGGGAAACTACTGCCATTTCGAGATTTTGGTCTTACCCAGGTATTGTCCTCTGGTATCGATACTTGACGAGATGTACAAACCTCCGTACTTAGAAAACACAAACGCCAATACCGTTCTGTATTACTTTCGCAGATAATTTAGCAGTCAGGATTCTGGCAACCAAAGTACCACTGATGGCATCAGCGAGATCCCTACGATCCTGTGCCGTTGGCTCGGTTCACCCATTTCCAAGGAAAGATTACCTGGTAAGAAGTGGCACACCAATAGATAGCTTTGCTCAATTACCCATCGGTGAGACTCAGACGCAGTACACTTACGCTTACTAAAGCGGGGGAGTGCTCATGGATAGCTAGACGCAGGCAATGGAACGATGGATGCAGATGCAGAATGCTTATCTAATGTCGTCTTGAACGGTGCGCGGGACAATTGCCTCGCTTAATTGCATGGGTCGAAAAATTGCCGCGTATCCACGTATGCCAGTCGCTCCACTTGCAACTTGACGCCGAGAAAATGTTGGCTTATCTTCGATAAGTACACTTCCAAGGCCGTGGATTGAAAGCGGGGAAGGCCAAGAAAACAATGGAGATGTTGTTGTTTTCGCGACCTCGGGAGCCGTTACAACCGTCTCGGACGGCCCGTGCAGCTGACGCGTCTGCACATCTCCGGCCGGCGGGTTGTGCGCAATGCCCCGTCGACTAGGTATTGTACGATAATTTCGATCAATTCTCCGTCTAGCGCCCCGGATCAACGGTATCTGCCTATTCTCGTCCCGTCGCGGTACGCCTTGCGCCTTGCGCAAGCTTTTCATTCGCTGGCTCTTGCCTGAGTATATGGCCTGAGGGGCGAGAACGGCCTGCGAGGTGTAGCAAGGCCTAATGAGTGCTCATTGCCCGCGACTATCAGGCTGCGTGGCTGCTTTCGACTTCGTAAGAGGAGCTGGCGGCCGAATCTTGGCACTCCTACACAACGGCAGACCGCTGCAGGTGCATGGAGCTCACCGATCGCAATGAGGAAACGATGTTCATTTTCAAAAAAACTGTTATAGCCCTGGTCCCACGAATCGGCCCGTCAACCCTGTAGGGCTCATGGCATTCTTACATATAGTCAAGCTGTTTGTAGGTTTTTTTTGCCTTGCGTCTGTATCCAGCACTTTCGAGTACCAAGATGAGGAATGCTTTACAAGCAACATGGCTTTTGCCACTAGTACTGGGAGGTGCGCTTCCATTCCATGATGGACAACAGATTGAAAGAAGATCATTCGATATTGTCGACAGTGCACTAGCGGGATTGGGTAGTATCAAGCAAGATCTGATGGCGGGCGGTGCTGCTATCAACCAGCAGCTATATCAAGCCGTGGAACAGCCTGCTCAGTACAAGAAGTGTAATCCCTCTAACCTACAAGTTCGTCAGGAATGGTAAGTCAAAAGTACTGGGTCATTGGTCGATACTAACAGCCCAAGGTCAACTTTCTCGTCCGTGGAGAAGAAGGCGTATATCAGCGCAGTGCAATGCCTTGCGAAACTACCTCCGAAGACTTCAAAGGAGGTTTGTCCAGGATGTCGGAACAGATACGATGATTTCGTCGCAATCCACATCCAACAATCATACAGTATCCATGTAACGGGCAACTTCTTCACCTGGGTATATCTCATCAAGATCATGGTCTCAACTGTGAGCTAACGCCGCCTAGCACCGTTATTTTACCTGGGCTTACGAACAAACACTGCGAAACGAGTGTGGCTATAAGGGTAACCAGCCTTACTACAGCTATTCCAGGTGGTATGCAGACCCGACAAAGTCACCACTGCTTGACGGTTCCGACACATCGATCTCGGGCCAAGGCGCACCAGGTTGCCAGAACCAGACTTTCACAGGTATCCCGCTCAACACCAACGCATTGATAAAAATTCCACACGGAGCCGGTGGTGGTTGTGTAACCTCAGGACCGTTCAAGGACTGGCAGGTCAATGTCGGGCCACTGTTCCCGGGATCGGCATGTGCGAAGTTGAATGCCAATCAGAACTTTTCTGAGCCTGCGTATGGTCTTGCGTACAATCCTCGATGCCTTACTCGTGATATCAGCGGCTTCACTGGAGAGGGTTGGTTGAAAGACGACGATGTTGTATCTCTGCTCAAAAGCCCCAATTATCAGAAATTTTGGGGAGATATTCAAGGAGGGATGCCCAGTTTCACGAACAACTACATGGGTGTGCACACGGCTGGTCATTTCATCATTGGCGGTGACCCAGGTGGTGACTTCATGGCTTCCCCCGGCGATCCGTTCTTCTTCTGTAAGATCTCCGTCACCCAGACTCACTATTTACACTAATCAAATCGCAGTCCATCACGCTTCTATCGACCGCCTCTACTGGACCTGGCAGAACCTCAAACCTGCCGAGCGTACCAAAGCTTTGTACGGACCCACCTCCATGCTTGATCCTACATCCCCCGCAGCGACCCTTCAGGATACGATTACTTTGGGCACGGCATACGCTGGAAATGTCACCATCGAAGGAGCTTCCAGTACTATGGCGGGTCCCTTCTGTTATACTTACATATAGGTATATGACTTTATATCGCAGCAAGTCACTAATCAATAACCCTAACAGCTTATCCAGGACAATATCTAGTAGTTCTAGGATATCTAGTAGCTTTTCTAGAAGTTTTAGGTTTTCTGCTAGATATCCTGCTAGATGTTCTAGATTGACTAGATGCTAGCAGACTAGCTTATTCTACTACGTTACTTTAGTAGTAGTGCTATTCTGCTTATCCTATTTAGGACTAGTGCCTTAGAATATCTAGCAGCTTAGGATATATAGTAGTTTTTCTAGAAGTTTTAGATTTCCTGCTAGATATCCTACTAGATATTCTAGATCTACTAGATGCTAGTAGACTAGCTTATTCTACTAGATTACTAGCGTACTAGTGCTACTCTACTTATCCTATTTAGGACTAGTGCCTTAGAATATCTAGCAGCTTAGGATATCTAGTAGTTTTTCTAGAAGTTTTAGATTTTCTACTAGATATCCTACTAGATATCTTAGATATACTAGATACTAGTAGACTAGCTTATTCTACTACGTTACTTTAGTAGTAGTGCTATTCTACTTATTCTACTTAGGACTAGTACTTTAGAATATCTAGCAGTTTAGAATATCTAGTAGTTTTTCTAAAAGTTTTAGATTTTCTACTAGATATCTATTAAGGTTATACTTTAAGTAAAGCTTATAAGCACTATTTAATTAGTTCTTAGAGATAAATACTATTAGGGAAACTAAAGGGGTCTTGTACTAAGGAGTATAGATATAATCTATCTATCTTAAGGGCAAGAGGTAATAATAAGTAGTATAGAGTAGACTATCTAGCTTAAAGGTTAGGTTAAGATCTAATATTATAGATTAATACTTAGGTTAAATATAAACTATAAGGGTTATATTCCTACTTACTATATACTATAGAGAGTATAGTAGCTTACTAGGCTTAATATAAGCTATATAAGCTAGGTTTACTAAGCTTAATATAAGCTATATAAGCTCTATATAAGACCTACTTTAGGCTTAACTACTAAGAGATAAGCTTATTATATAACTTATAATAAAACTATACTATATAGAATAGCCTATATAATATTATACTAAGTATATTAGTATTTACTAGGTATTAGCATCTAGTTAGTTATAAAAGAGTAATTATAATATATAGCTATATTTTATATATAGTCTTTACTTTAGCTATCTTATTCTTCCTAGTTAGGCACTAGTAGCTCTATACTTTATACTTACTATAGTAGGCAGCATATTTCTTAGTTATAGCTTATCTAGCCCTTAATAGGTAGTTCTAGGTATTATACTTCTATATATAGTAGCTATATACTATTACTACCTTATACTAGGTTTCTATATAGCTATTTCTTTAGTACTTAAAGTACTACTTTACTTAGTACTATTACTTATATTGCTTATACTAGAAAACTTTACCTTACTAAATTAGACTCTTATTAATAATCTTATTAGTATTCTCTAGTTTAGTAAACTTAATAGTAATAGTTATTACTATCTTAGTAGTAGTATCTTTAGTAAGCTAGCCTATATATCTTATCTTAGCCTAAGGTATAAATAGTTAGTTATCCTATAGTATCTGCGCTCTAATCTTATTAAGCTTACTTATATCTATTATACTTATATATATACTATATATAAGAATACTAAATATTAGGATCTATACTATAGTTCTACTACCTATATAGTAGGCCTAGTTATCTATAAACTATTATAGTACCTTAACTTTCTTACTACTTGCTATCTTAATGCTTAGGTCTCTACTCTTTAGCTAGTTAGATAAGATAATTTTTATATTAACTATATTTTTATTACTACTTTACTTAATAGCATGCTAGATATATATTTTAAGGTTACTAGGATTTAAAGCCTTTAGGCTCTATATAGTAAGGGGGTCTCTAATATTTATAATAACCTTATACTATATCTATATAGATAGCTGTTTAACACTTTATATATTATATATACCTGCTAGTAGAACTCCCCTAGCTACTACTATAGTATAGCTTATTAGTCTATTTACCTACTCTTATAGTCTCTTGTTCCTAATCTCTTATGCAATCTCTAGCATTGCTTTACCTACCTCTATAGTATCCTTAGCTACTACCCTTACCTCTTCTACTATATTACTATTTTATTATATCTTTATTATAGACTATTATATAAGTTCTATAGTAGACTTAAGGTCTTATTTAATTTAGTTAAGAGTTTATACTATACTTTCTACTATTACTCTTACCTTAGTCTATATAACATTAAGCGTGTTACTAAGACTACTAAGGTTAGGGGAGTGCTATGTCTTTAGTATAAACGTTAATGCGCTAACGTACCTTACAGGCGAGTTAGATACTAGGCGAGTTAGACACTTTTGCTAAGCCCCTACTAAACCTCCCCCTATTATAGCCTAAAACACTATAAACTAGCGCTATATAAGGCAAAATAAGCTATAATATTACTTAGATATCTCTTCTACCTTAGTCTTGCACATTTGCGCATTATATTCTGTCTAGTTGCACTGTCTACAGCGCCTTTAGGTTAGCTTAGCCCTATTAGCGCGCCCTTGCTTCTTTGCCTTCTTCCTGTTACTGCGCGCCCTAAACTCCTTTAGAGTAGTTAATTGCTGCCTATCCTTAACTATTAGGGTCCCTTCTACCTTAACTTGCTTTCTTTTGTGCAATTTATGTTGCATAGTAGCCTTATTAGCTGCTTAAAGCTTAGTAATTTCCTGTTGCGCTAACACTAGCTTATGCGTAATAATAGCTGCCCCCTTTAAGACCTTCTTAAACGCTTTAACTAGAGACGTTAGTAAGCTGTTTATATGCCTCTAAATCCTTGTCTTTATAAGCGTTAATTGCGACCTAAGTTCTAGGGTATTGCTTAGGGTTTGCGACTGCTAGGGCTCCCTATTAATAGGGAGTAGTAGTAATAGAGTGCGCAGCTTCACATTAAGGGCTAATATAACCTGTTCTAGGTTAAATAGAACTAGTCCAGCGCCTTGGAACCCTCCCTAGATGTTGCTAGGAGTAATTGCAGTATTATAGGCGCGTATAAAGCATAGTAGGAACTTAGACTTTATAATATAGTTAATCTAATTGCGCATAAGTATTTTAGCTTAGCGCCTATATACCTTCTTTAAAGTGGCAAAATAACCTATATTAAGGGGCTGCGTAAGGTGTAATAAGTAAGCAGGCAAATAGAGAGTAATTATCTTGTTATCCTTGCAGTATTGCTAGAATTTAAGAGAGTTATAGCTCTTATAACTATTAATAATAAGCAAATAGTAGCTGCTGACAGTATGCTGCTTTGTATGCCTGTTAAAGTGCTCTATCTAGTCTAGACTAAGCTTGTTAGTAGTCTAGCCATTATTAGAGACCCTAATAACCCAGTCTTAAGGCAGTTCTTCCTCCTTGTACCAGGCAGAGAGGTAGTAGTGGGCCTTAAAGATAAGAAAGGCTAGAATAGCCTATCCTTTAGCATTGATGCCTACTATAGCCGTAGCCCACTCCTGGTTGCCTAGCTGGACTGCCTTTAGCCGACCTTGTCGTTCTAAAGCTATAACAACTGCTCCTTGGGAGATCTAGCCTATTATAAAGCCTGTCTTGTTAAAGTTATACGTGTCTTTATCCTGGATGCTATACTTAGCTTTAATGTTGGCTACTAGGCTATACCAGCCCTATAGGACCTTAGGGTCCTTATAGAGGGCTCTCTTATAGTCGTACTTGCGATTAAACTTAACTATAAGCTCTAGCTGCCGCTTAATGAACGTACTAGGCTAGTTTATGCTAATAGGGCCTAGATTGCGCTTAGCGCGCAAAGAATTAGCTATAGTAGCTACATCTACAAGCTAAGGGGGAAAACTGCGCGCAATAAGCTTAAGGACATGCTTAATAATTACCTTCTCCTTGTTGTTATCTAGGTTCTGCATATTAGGTATAGAAACCGCTTGTAAAGGCCGTCTAGTGCGTTAGTTACTTAGTGTGCTTCGAGGAACGCTATAGAGAGTAGTAGCGCGTTGCAGTAACAGAGTCGCGTCTTGTTTAAGAGCCTGGAGTGCAAGCTGTATCTGAGCTTCCTTTAACGCGTTTAACTGGTGTTGTTAAGAAGGCATTGGTATAGAGGGTGAAGTTTAGTAGGGGCTTGGCAAAAGTGTCCGACTCGCCCGGTGTCCAACTCGCCCGTGAGGTACGTTATAAATAATGTTGCTAACAATATCTACTAGTAGAGGCTGCTAGCCTCTATTATGCTTAATTAAGGATAGCACCTTATAAAGGAAAGCGCTAAGGTTAGTAGCATGCTTATCTATTAGGATTAGCTAGGTTAACCTTTAGGGCTACAGTGTTGCTATAGCGCCTTAGCAGCAGTAGGCACTACTTCTGAGTGCTGGCTAGTTAAAAGCTGTCTCTAGTAGACGTTTTGCGCGCGTTGTACTACGTTAATTCCAAAAAGTAAAATTCTCGCTGTTGTCGTTGTTTCTTAGTCAGCTGCAGTGTACTTATGCAGTGGCGACGAGGTCGACAAAGCTAACGGTACTGTATTTAAAGCTAATTATGTGTTGTTAACCAGTAGACACGCCAATGGCAAGGGGCAGCCCTCTGGCCCCGTTGGGGTCAGCCTTATTGGCTGGTTCTGCTTTGCGAGCTGTACATCGCAAGCGATCTTTTCAATTGGCTGGAATCTTTCCCGCAGTCTTCGATTGTGCTGTAAGACTTTCCAAATAAGAGCATCTCTTTGACTTCCCTTGCATATACAAAACGCACTCGCGGCAATCAAACGTGAGAGCATATTACAGAGCTCTGAGCATACCCAACGTCCCCCGCCCGTAAGCGAGAAATGCCCCTCGGCGAGACTGCCCAACTGGACGTCCAGGTTTAATTTAGCAGAGCAGAAGAGGGTCGACCCGGCGCAATCAGTGGAGCAATGGAGACACGGTCATATTGTGCAGCGACGCCTGACCAGCAACATTGCATCTTCAATGCAGCAATATCAGCGATTGCTGGAAATGAGGAAAGAGACGGACACATTCCGTCTCACAGAAGTTTCTCGAGTGGCGCCACAGTCAGCGCCACAACTCGTACCAATCAGACATAGCGTCAAATACAATACATTCCGCCGCCTTAAGGTCACTCCCTGCCTCTAGGAAAACCCTGTGCACGGGGAAAGATCTGCAACTCGATGCTCTAATTTCTCAGACGCTACACCCCAACGATCTATCTTCGAGACAACATAGACTTCACAGAAATGCCATTCAACTTCTTATGCACGATACGAAAATTACATGTTGATGTCGCGTCCCTTATCGTTCCTTACGGCATGCGTGGCATCTGTGAGAAGTTTGCACCCCTGCTAGAAAACGCAATCGGCAAACCTAGCGCATGCAAGAAGCTCAAACATTATCTCAAGTTGTAAATATTGTCCTTAGAGCTTTTCAGTCGCTGAGAAGCCGTAGTGGCGCAAGCCGAAACGATTCGTGTTGGGGATACGCAGCGTGTATCGGAAGAAGCTAGCTTTAGCGAGCTTATGTCACGAGCTCGTCTGTCTTGGCCGTGTAAAATATGCTAGTTCTAGTCCACAACACATCAGAAACATAATCTTGTGTATGCTGAGTTTTCTTAATGACAACGAATACTGTGAAGCTAGCAGGAGAAATACTATGATTCGCCATGCCTTCTTCTGATGATCACCCCTTTCCGGTTACATTTGGTGGCGGGTGCTTGGGTCCACCTAATGCTGTTGCAGTCTTTGCAATGAATAGTCGCGCAGAAGGAACATTGCTTCTCAAAGTTGAAGTAATTCTGTTGGCAACCACAGCATCTCCAAGCTCGTGGAGGAGGAGGAAAGAGGTCTGAATGACCCTCGGGATACGATTGAAGGACCCTTTCGTTCCAGGACCGTTGTTGCTGCTCGGCTTTGATGTGCCACAGTGGGCGACGTGGAGGTGACGGTGGCTCTGCTTTAGGTACGGTCTGAGCACGCGTCGATCCTCGGTCATTCGTGGCGTCTCCGCAAAGTTGAAGATTAAGATTTGTCGGACCACCAGGTCTTTGAATAGTCTTCGGGTCCATGTGCGATCACTTGGTGTTAGGAAGGAAAGGGCTTGTGGCGGATCAGGCTGTCTGAAATTTGCGAATCAACACAGTGGGATGCAGCAGTCTGGATTATGTAGATGAATAACTCCCTTACATGTGGCGGTGACGCCAATTGTCTCATTGGTCGGCAATCTTCTCCGCAGACATCGATGGCATCTGAAATCTTCCCAATGTGTGCAAAGTCTGATCAAACTGTAAGTCTTACCTTCATTTTACGTAGTCGGATATCTCCCAATCCGCGGAATCCTAATATGAAGTGATGTAGACAAGACACAACCCGCTCGTAGCAACCATACTAGCCCGTGGAAAGACGGGCCAGTAATGTCCGTCCCTTAGGCCAGGAAAAAACCCTGCACAGGAAAATCGCCTCTACTTTCTGCTATTTCCCAACCACTAGCCATGCAAGACATTAGTAACTTTTGGAATCACTACTTTCAGCTTGCAAGTATATATCTGTCTGGTCACAGAGAGGAAAAAAGCTCCTGCTCAGTCTTATACCCTAGATTCTCTAACAGCAGTATCCAGCAGTCACGTCTCAGGCAGCCTTAGATTCAGTCAGATTTTAGTCTATCTAACTGAAAGCTCCAAGACATGTGTAAATGGTCACAAAAAGTATAAGCCAAGCGTTGCGTTGAATCAACTATACTGTAAGACACTTTGAGACCTGTGTTGTTGACAGGTAGACTGGGCTTGCTAAGGTGCCAAGGTGTAACAACGTTGATTTAGCAGGATAGAAACACACGAAAGATTCCATAAAAGCAATCAAGATTATATGCTGAAAGTGTCTTGATATGCAGCTCACTTTGGATGTGGTTGTGTGCAATGACAATCCCGATTTTCCTGTGCAGCGGGTTTTCCTCGCCTAAGGGACGGACCTTACTCTGGCCTTTAGCATTGCCCGCCGCCGGTCCCCCGCGAACAGACCGAACAAGCCTCCCGGTAAGAACTGGGCTCGAGCATTCGAGAAGACGCCATCCTCAACTCAAAGCAAGAAGAGTCAAGTCAATAGACTGGGAGCGCCATGAGACCCGTGTATATGGCAAGGTGACGGAGTGGTTCCGAGTGATCAGTGAGGTCCTGAATGACCCAGCGGTCCGTCCCGAGAATGTCTACAACATGGATGAGACAGGAGTTCTCCTGAGCAAGCTGGGCTCCGTAAAAGCCCTTGTTGGCAGGGATGACCTACAAGGCTACAGAGGTTCCGTCGTCAAGCGAACGTTAGTGACCGCTGTTGAATGTGTCAGTGCTGATGGTAGGGCATTGCATCCCCTCATAATCTGGCCAGCTGCCACCCACAGGGGCAACTAGACTACCTATCCAACTCCTGGATGGCACTACGGCATTTCCGGGAAAGGTTACAATGATTCCAAGATCAGCTTAGAATGGATGACCCGCGTGTTCGATCCGGAGACTGAAGAAACAGCCAACGGCAAACCTCGCGTACTGTTATCCGACGGCTTCGCAACGCACGAGACGCTCGAGATCCTGGAGTTCTGCTTTGCAAACAACATCATCCTCTGCCGATTGCCCTCACACACTTCTCACAAGCTCCAGCCATGTGACATTTCGATCTTTGGGCCTCTGAAGACGGCCTATCGCGATCAAGTTGAGCGATTGAACCGTGGCGGCATGAACACTGTCGGCAAACAGCATTTCACCTACCTCTATAAGCCAGCTAGGGACAATGCTATCACCAAGAGGAACATCCTGGCCGGGTGGGCTGCTGCTGGCTTATTCCCCTTCAATCCAGAAAGGGTGTTACGTGACATGCCCAAGCCACCCAAGGAGCAGAGCAGCTCCACGGCAACTGTGGCAGCAGCGTCGTCGCAGAACGAGGTGCCGCTGACTCCCGTAACGCCTGTGACACCAGTGACAGTAGAGGCCTTGACATCGCTACACAGCCTGATAAAGCAGGACATCTGTGCCGCTGAGTTTGACGACGCAGACAAGCAACGTCTGAAGAGACGTGTAGGGAAGCTTGAGAGCGCCGCCAAGATTTCCTTTGCCAAATAAAGCCTCCTTCAGGACCATAACCGACTGTTGTATAGGATCAACAATGAAGCCAAGGTGCGACGGTCGACGCGCTCGTTGGTCGTCGGAATGGCAAAGGTGATGAAATACGAAGACCTGAGGAGGGTTCGCGAAGAGCGCGCAGCTACGGCTAAGGCGGCGGCAGACAAGGCCAAGGGGAAGCGTGGTCGTAAGCGTAAGGCATCTGAGCGAGAAGCGGATGGCGCTATCGAGGACGAGGCAAAGGGTAACGGCAACGCGCAAGAGGCGGACTCATTGGTATCTACTGTGAAGGACATGAGGGCGAAGAGAACGTATGTTCAGGGGCTAGGGCCGGAGCCGGAGCGGAGGCCATGGAGGGCACCCGTGGCGCTGATGTATCCTGGAGCTGCGTAGATGTTAAGAACCATTCAGATGATATCCGCAGCAATGCTTGTCTTTTCGCGAGAAAGGTCCACCTGAGATGCGGTTGTGTGACGGTAACCGTTCGGTTGCTGACAGGCCAACGCTGCAGCCTGACTTGGTAATGCATTTTAATTACCACATGTGATTACATCAGCGCGGAAGATCTGCTCATCAGTTCCCGTAAGCGGATGCAAGTCTGACCGAAGTACCGACAGGGGTTCGCGACATCGCCAGATTGATGAACACCACAGGCAAAATCATGGATGCAGTCATGGCACAGCAACTCAGCTACCTAGCCGAGACCCATCACGTCCTACCGCCGACACATATAGGCGGCAGGAAGATGCGCTTAACTAAGCACGCTCTTCACGCTGTCACCTATAAGATATACAAAGCATAGAGCTAGACTAACAGCTAGGTAGCGAGCCTCTTGCTGCTAGATGTCTCTAGCGCCTTTAATAACGTCTTACACGCATACCTGCTTTATAATCTATAGAAGAGATAAGTAGACAAGAAGATAGTAAAGTAGATTATAAGCTTTCTTAGCAATAGGCACACAAGCATTGTAGTTAACAGCTTCTAGTTAACAGCATATTAGATTAATATAGGTATTCCCTAAGAATTACTACTGTTACCTATTCTATACCTCTTCTATAACGCAGATCTAATAGATAAATATAATAATATACTAAAAGCTATGTCTATAGGCTATATAGACAATATTAGTATCCTTGCATAGGGCAAGATAATAGAGTAGATATATAAAATACTAGGATAAATCCTTAAGAAGGTATAGTGCTAGGCTAGCATATATGCATCTATTTTTGCTCTAAATAAGTTTTAGCTTACTTACTTTATAAGATTATGCAAACATATTAATATTAAGACACTAATTTAAACTAAATAGAGCAAGATATAACTTAAAGTAACTTATAAGTACCTTAGGCTAATAATAAATGCAAAGCTATACTAAAAAGAATATATAGAGGAGATTAGATAGAAAGCTATAAAGATAGTAAACGTACTTAGCTACCTTAAAGAATCTAACTAGAGCACTAGCCTACTTAATCTATAATAAATCTATAAAGGTACTATACTTCTATAGATAATATATATATGCTTAATATAGTTAAATACTAGTATAAAAGAGAAGCTATATACTAGAAGAATGCTTAGTATACTATAGAGTATATAGGTAAAAGTAGTAAGAGTTATTAGTAGCACTTATAGAGTAATATTAAGAGTAGTGCTAGATATAAAGTTATTTCTCTTCCTTATTAAGTAGTAAATTTAGAAGTATAATATAAATACTATTATCTAGCTACTTTTAAGTAGAGATATTATAGGCACCTTAGGGTTCTAGATAAGCATAGTATAGCTAATAGCTATAGACAAGGCTTATATTAGATATATAAGCTCTTAGGAGAAAGTATATAAGGATATAAAGAGTAAGTAAATTTAAGATGTTAAGATATAAGAATAGATCCTATACTTTCTTACTCTACCTTAGAGATATAGCCTAACTACCTATATTAATATAACTACTAAGAGAGCATAGATATAATACAACTAAGAACATATAAAAGATAATAGCCTAAGTATCTATATAGATAGTAGTAGTATTAAAGGCAAGATAGGCTCTATAGCACTATATCTACTTATATAATAGGTATAATCTATATATATAGAGCTAGATATAGCATTAATAGTATATATAGTAGAGCTATAAGGTATTAGCTTAGCACTATAGATTGCTTAAAAGTATATAAGCTAAAATAGTATATAATAAGACATTGCTATATATATAGATAACTAGGCTACTATCTAGTCTATTACTAAGATAGAAAGATATTTAGGTGCCTATATTCTTATAGACATTATATAATAGGTCTAGGAGCTTTAGAATAAAGAATAAATAGTAACTATTTAATAGATACTAGCCTATATAGGTATCTTAGGAAATAAGGCTATTAATAAAGTAGCTAAGGAGGCTACTAGATAGAGAGAATATAGGCATAGAAGCCTACTAGTAGATGCGCCTCTCTACCTATATACTATAAGGTTAATAGTAAAAAGATAGTATAAGATATAAGTAGAGTAGGCATAGATAGCAAAGTAGTATATAGATATAAAGAGCTACGCAACCTATAGATATATACTAATACCTACTAAAAAGGTACTCTAGCTCTATAAAGAGCTTACTAAGCAAGAGAGTGCGCTGCTAGTATAGATATAGACTAAGAAGATTAGCTTTAATAACTTCCTCTTTACCTAAAGAGTACTAGACGTTAGTAGCCTATACTGCAACTATAGAGCAAGATAATAGACTATTGCCTATATCCTCCTCTACTATAGTAAGTATAGAACCCTCTAGAACTATATCTTTGCTAACTTATCTAGATAAGATAATATCTAGGCTATCTTAAGCATACTATAGCTAGCTACTAAAGCTATCTAGTATATAGAGTAGATATAGATCTCTAGGTAAAATAGAGATTATAGGTATAAAGATAATAGCTAAGTACTAGAAGAAGACTAAAGGTATTATAGATATAAAATATAAGAAACATATACCTCTATAAGCCTAGAAGTATAGTAATTAGTTAGTAGAATTATTATCTAGATAAGGTTAGTAGCTATGCATAGATAGTAATAAGAGGGAAATAGTAGGTAGTAGGGATAGATAGTTTCTTTTAAGGGATAAAGTAGAGTAGTATAGATTAATATCTATACTGCATTAGCTATCTGCTAAGCCTACTAGCTAGGTATAGCTATATTTTATAGCTATAACTATATAGAACCTAATTAAATTAAATTAAATTAATTAAATTAAATTAATATTACTAGATTCTGCGGGTTAGATTTATAGTAAGGCTGCTATAGCGCCCTTATACAAGAGCAAGGCTTTTAGGGCTAGATTAATCTATTTAGTTTACACTTTAGGTAATAAATATTGTTATATAGTTAGGTATAGAGTTTATAGGTATAGAATGTTAAGAAGAGTATATATGTCTTATATTATTTTAGTATTATAGCTTAGCTTATATCTAGGTCCTTATATAGCATAATTAGTAACATAGTTTAGGTTTATAACAGCGCTTAGCCTATAATAAATGTCTTATAGTGCTGTTATATTAAAGATAAAGTATATAGCTACTTAAGCAGCTACTTACTATTGCTAGCGTATTAACAGCCGTGTAGGTATAATTAATTACTAATAATTAATTAGATCTACTGTTAAGAACCTCCTATATGCACCCTATCTTTGCTTTATTAAACCCTATTGCCTGCGTAGAGCAATCTATGCTTAAAGTAGGAGTACTATGCGTATTTTCCTGTGCAGGGGGTTTTCCTAGCCTAAGGGACGGACATTACTATATATTATAGGCTAAGCGCTGTTGTGAACCTAAACTATATTACTAATTGTGCTGCGCAAGGACCTAGATATAAGCTAAGCTATGATGCTAAAATAATACAAGATATATATACTCTTCTTAACATCCTATGCCTATAAACCCCGCACTCGACTGTGCGACACTATAACACCTCTCTAGTACGTACTAAGAAAAGGCAGGGCTTAGGCATGCACCTCAGACCGCATTGCAACAACAAAACAATAGGCGTCTACCTAACTATCTGCAACTCCAGGCAGTCATATATACTAGAGCTGGAAGATATCTCTGTGCAGATCCTGCTACACAAAAAAGACATCTTCGCCAGTGGTTTCAGAAAGTCGGCTGGCAGAGTTCACGCTTCCTTAACAGTCTTGATGCGATCGAAGATTTCTGCATGTCACATTGGTAAGTTAAACGCACGTTTAAACAATTTGTCATAGCTAAAGTGAACTCGTGCCAAGTCATTACGCCAGAATACGCCAAAGATCACTGCGTGACTCTAGGAGATGCGGCCTTTGCCACCATAGATATTGGCACAAGCTTGGCAATAACCAGCGCATATTGCATAGCTAGCAAGCTGTCCAAGATCACATCCAATAATCAAATTCCAAACGTATTGCAGAAGTACGAAGACCTGTTCCGCCCATAGGTAGAGAAAAATCAAAAAGGATGGACCCAGGGTATGCAGCTCGCGAACCCTCAGACTGCGCGGGGCGTATGAATTTTCCAAGCCATAGCAGGGTCGATGGCCTTCTTGAATGTGCCACAAATGCTGATGCGTTTCTTCGGTACAGACTACAAGAACACATGGAAACTGCCAGACTTTTTACGTATAGTAACCCGTTCATGATCACAGCGAACGCTTCAGTTCTTGGAGAACATTCTCGTAATCTCAGCTCTCTTAACATAATTCTGCAAACGACATGATATCTTGAAAAGTTGTTTTCACTCGTGCATAGACCTATCTTATCGCTTATGCTACGTTTTCTTTTCGGCTAGCAACCAAACAAAGTTCGCATCTCTCGTAACTTGCTTCGTCTCTCTAAACAAAACCCCCAGTCCCGCATCCTCGAGCATTTTGACACTACCTGCTTCGCCCCAACTACTCCAATACATCCAACCTTTGTCCTCATTCAACCAGTTCTCTAAAACAGTAGATTCACTTTGCTCAGCCGCGAAGTTGGCAAGAAAGAGGCCACCAGGCTTTAGCCATCTAACGATCTGGTTGACGAGCTGAGTTTGCTCCTCACGAGGTAGATGAATGATACTGTAAAAGCCCGTGACCGCGTCGAATGATTGGTCACGGAAAGACAGGGTCATCATATCTCCTTCCAGAAGACTGAGACAATTTTCGTAGCCAGCCAAGTTCTTGCGAGCGATATCCAGCTAAGATGTAGATAGGTCGTTACCCGTGACGTGTATCACAGGCTTTTCAGTGTCGAGGAGGCGCTTCGTAGCTGGCACCCCAGACCCACAGCCGACCTCAAGTACAGCGGCTGTATTTCCAGCTCGATTCCTAAGACGAGAAAGCAGTAGGTCGAGGTAGTGAAGTCGGACGGGGTCGTCAGGCTTGGTGAACACAGAATTATAGGTATCTGCTATGGCATCGTACGCATCTTTGAGACGGCCCTTCACGTTTTCAGGAGCTGTTAACAGTCAGTGTGCGCCTTAGAGTGCTTAATGATCTTCCACCTTTTTCTGACATGATGAAAGTCAAGTTTTGAGTCCGTATGCGCGGCAGTCCTCTCTCTTATTTAACCAGTAAGCACGCCTACATCGAGCTAGTACGCTGCCGTTCCCTTATCTCATTTTCGGACGCTCCCAGTTGTGACTGGTGCTGACTAATCCTGAACACTGTGTTCGCAGATAACGTACCCCACGGGCGAGTCGCTCACTTTTGTTAAGACCACACTACCGTGTCCGTGCACTCAATGCGCGGATTCAGTCAATGCGCTAGATTTACTAGGAAAATTAACAAAATCTTAGAACTTTAGAGCTAAATATCTATTTATCTACTTAAGAAACTAATATACTTTCTTAGACTTACTATAGGTTAATTTGAATTCTTTATAACTTTATAGTAGAATCTTTTCTAAAATTTCTATTATTTAAGGTACTTTTTTTTTAAACTAGTAAACTAGAAAATCTTAACGTAGGTGTACAGCGAGCGGGCCAGTACACCGAGCGGGCCACTTTTGCCAAGACCACACCAAAACCCAACCCATTATGGCCCAAAATACCACAAATTGGCGCTGTATAAGGGAAAACAAGCTGTAGTATTACTTAGGAACCTCATCTGCTCTATTCTTGCACGTTCGCGCGTTGTGCCCACCCTCTCCACACCGTCCACAGCATTGTTGGGATGGTTCACCTCCTTCAGCGCGCACCCGCTTCTTTACCCTCTTACCATCACTACGCGCCCTAAACTCCTGCAAAGCAGTCAACCACTGGCCTTCTTCAACTGCAAGGCTTCCCTTAGCGTGAATACGCCTTCTTTTGTGTGATTTTTGTCGTGTAGCAGCCTCATTAGCCGCTTAAAGCTCGCTGATTTCCTGTTGTGCCAAAACCAGCTTGTGCGCAATAATTGCTGCCCCCTTTGACACCTTCTCAAACGCCTCAACCATTAATGTGGGAGAGCTGTCTATATGCCTCTGAATCCTTGTCTTCACAAGCGTCGATTGTGACCCAAGTTCCAGGGTATTGCTTGGGGTTTGCGACTGCTAGGGCTCGTTGTTTATAGGGAGTGGTGGTGATAGAGTGCGCAGCTTCATATCAAGGGTTAATATGACCCGTTCTGGGTCATAAGGGACTAGTCCTGCGCCTCGGAACCCTCCCTGGATGTTGCTAGGGGTAATGGCTTTCTTATGAGCTGCTTTGAAGCATAGCAGGAACTCCTGCTTTATAATGTGGTTGATCTGGTTGCGCATAAGCTTATTAACCTCATCCCCATACGCCTTCTTCAGAGGGCCAAAACAAGCCACGTTAAGGGGCTGCAGGAGATGCGACGAGTGCGCAGGCATGCATAGGGTCACAATCTTGTGATCCTTGCAGTATTGCTTGAATTCTGCAGAGTTGTGGCTCCCGTAACCATCAATAATCAGCAAACGGTAGGTGCCAACAGTACATGTCTTTGTATGCCTGTTAAAGTGCTTCAACCAGTTAAAACCAAGCTCGTTGGTAGTCCAGCCGTTTTCAGAGATAGCAATAGTCCAATCTTGGGGCAGGTTGTCGTCCTTGTACCAGTTAGACAGGTGTTGGCGGGCTTTGAAGATGATGTAGGGCGGAATGGCCCATCCTGTGGCATTGATGCCCTCAATGACTGTTACCCACTCCCGGTTGCCCGGCTGGACCTGCTTTGCTCGTCCTGGCTTCTCTGCATCTGTGACAACGACTCTAGTAGATATCTGGCCCATCATGAAGCCTGTCTCGTCGAAGTTGTACGTGTCATTGTCCAGGATACCATACTTGGCTTTGATATTGGCTACTAGGCCAAACCAGCCCTAGATCACCGCAGGATCCTCGCAGAGGGCTCGCTTGTAGTCGTACTTGCGATTAAAGACTGTTTTGAGCTCCTCCTGACGCGAAACAAACCTGCTGGCCCACCTTGGGCCAACAGGGGCCAAACCGCGCTCTTTTTGCAGAGAATTGGCCATATCAGCTACAATTGTAAGCTGAGGGGACTCTCCTTGCATAACTAGCTCAAGTATGCGCATAACAATCACCTGCTCCTTAGCGCTGGTTAGATTACGTGAGTTAGCCATAGTATCAACGCGTGAAGGTTGTCCTGCGCGTTGATGGTCTAGTGTAGTTCGAGAGACTCTGTAGATAGCTGCAGCACGTTGCACTGGGAGTTTTGCGTCTTGTTTAAGAGCTTGAAGCGCAAGCTGGATCTGACACTCTTTTAACGCGTTAAAATGGGGTTGGTAGGGGGGCATTTAGATGGTGATGGTGTTTTGGTGTGGTCTTGGCAAAAGTGGCCCGCTCAGTGTACTGGCCCGCTCGCTGTACACCTACGTTAAACTTAGTTAATAAACTTAGATATTAAAATTTAGTACCGTGTGTCCTGTCGGCATACCTGAGTAGGGAGTGTGCGAATGCTGACCAACCGAGAAAGTGTTTAGTGAACGGTGGAACGTGAACTGCGCGCATATATCATATCTGAGCCTTGGCACACGCCCTAACAAAGCGTTTGGCGATCTGCACACATTTGTGATCCGCCCGAACATCACAACACGAAACTTACGCCATCTTCAACACACCATAACTCCACCAATACGTGTCCGAATAGTAATCGATTGCAGGAGCGAAATCGTGTGAATCAGGCAATGATTTCTTGTACAGAAACTGTAAGCTGAGTACACTGTATTACAGACTACGCTGTCGCGAAGGTGCAGAGATATTCAGGGCTCAATGAAGGCCCAGGAGGTCATGGGAATAGAGTTAAGGCAACGTATCGCAGTTTGAGCGCATAGACGATTCACGAGGTGTTGAAGGGATGCTTCCGACATGGAATTCTCGGGATTACTCATCTTTCACCCAACCCACCCACCACACCACCCGGCGTCGCGTCTTACACAAGCCTTGTCGCTGTGCAACTGCAAAACTCATACTAATCTTTTTTGCATGGCGTAGTAGTAATGCGACCGACAACCGGTGCATTCATGGGCTCCCCTGCACCACCAACTGTTCATCTCTTTCGTGCATTTGTAATACACTCCGCCAAGTTGTGCCATATGCAGGCTAGGAAGTACTAGCTAAACGATAATCCAAACCTGGGTATTTAAACTGAGCATACATGCGAGGGAGGCCTAGTCACTTCTCAGGCATCAACATCTACATACATATCCTCGATCCACAACCGATTCTCAAAATTTCATTCTTAACCAGAGTCTCGTTCGTCTCCTTCCTCTTCCTGCTTTTTGCACTTATACTACGTCGCCGTACTACAAACATGGCGAAAATCCCAACGACTCAAAGCGCCATCGTAGTCAAGGACATCGGTAAGCCCATGATCTTGGTCTCAAACTGGCCTGTTCCTTCCCCTGGACCCAAGCAAGTCCAGGTCCGCGTCACAGTCGGGGGATTGAATCCCCACGATCAGTACGCTCGCGACTTTGGACTCTTCATTGGAGACGATCTGCCGAATCTCTTGGCTAACGACGTCGTTGGCGTGGTAACTGCGCTTGGCGAGAGCGCGAATCGATTCAAGGTTGGGGATCGTATCTTCGCACAGGCGAGTGGGAAGAAATCCAGGGGGTTGCAGGAGTATGCGGTGCTGGATGAGGATTACGCTGCGAAGGTGCCAGAAGGATTCAGTGATGACGAAGCAGCAACGTTGCCGACAAACATTATTGCTGGTGAGATTGGAGTTCCTCGTACCCTCTTTTCTTACACACCTATCATCTACAAGCCGCCATCTTCAGGTTAAGAATCCATCCTAATAACTCCTCCCACAGTTGTAATCGGCTTCTTCGCCCCCTCCAACCTCGCCATTCCCGCCCCCTGGACCAACAAGACTACCACCGAAGACACCATCCTCATCATCGGTGGCGGATCCAATTGCGGCCGCTTCGCAGTTCAGCTCGCCCGCCTCTCCGGCTTCACCCGCATCGTCGTTGTCGGTGGTCGCGAAGCTGAACTGAAATCCTACGGCGCCACACATGTCGTTGATCGCCATGGCGGCCACGAAGTCGTGACGAAGCGTGTCCGCGACATCGTCGACGACGATCTCACCCTTGCTTTTGACGCTGTGAGCCTACCTGGCGAACAGCATCTCGCCATCAATGCTTTGTCCAATTCCAGGACGGGCAAGTTGGCGCGCTTGTTGTCCCTGCAGGGAAGTGTGCAGGAACACCTGGTTCTGCCGAAACAGAGCGAGTATGAATTAAAGAACGTCATGGGTGCATCGCCTTTGAATCCTGATGCTACCGTGCCCTTCTGGAAGATTGTTACCGATTGGCTTGTCCAGGGTGAGCTTCAGGCGTTGGAGTATGTGAGTGTGAGTGGACTGGATGTGGCGAAGGTGAATGAGGTGTTGGATGGGTATGGAAGTGGGAACAGGCCTAAGCAGACGCATTTCAGTATCTCAAAGATCTAGAAGCATCGAATCAGACGACGCAACGTCTTTAGGGAACTTCGAAAAGCTCGGTAGTGTGCAACAATATCATACACACCCGGCTTGTCTACCTGCTGTCCCTTCAGCACGACTTCCCCTCCCTCTTTTCTCTCTTCTCATTTTGCCTCCTCTGCTTTTCCACCTTCTTCCTCTTCAAATACCGACAATAGCGACCATACCTCCACCCAATCGAATCGTGCTTACGAGCTTTGCTTAAAGAATGACCTGAATACTTGCTTGTAAAACTCGTCAGTGCGTACTTAAGGATAATGAGCCTACTGATTTATATAAGTGCAGCTAGGTACAGAGTGCAGTTATGTGCTGTCAGATATGCTAGCTCGCAACGGTAAATGACCAGCACTCCGGAGAAGCGGATAATGGCTTCGCCCTCAAACAGGCCGTCGGTTGTCAAATCTGTCCAAACATCATAAGCAGTCGCTGATATACAGGTTGAAGAAGATGGCGTCAAGCTGTCAGGACCCCCAACGGTAAGGCCCGCCCAAATGGATTTCATCGTTTGCACCTGAATCTCGGACAGTCTGAGACCGTATATTTCGCCTAGGCTCTGGCTAAGGGCCTTGCAGACTTGCCAAGCTCAAAGTACATAGCACAAAAAGCGGTTGTAGTAGGATTAGTATCTAGCTTGTGTAGCCTGCTGCTGCGGCTATTCTAATAGACAAGCGTAGAAATGTAAGCCCTAGCTCTGCATACAGCAGCGTAGAACCTGCAGCTTCTGTTGAAACATCTCCTCGCATTAATCTAGCATGAGAGTGAGCACCCCTAGTAGCCTCTAAAAGTCTTGTCTCAGCAGAAGTGCCGTGGATCTATTTGATGCAATTCTACGCACTAAGGCGAACGCCTTAACTAGTGGAGGCGGCAGCCGCGCAGTTGCAACAATCAGATGGAGCAGTTTGTAGGCAGACTAGCGCGGTCAGCTATAGCTATGCAGCCAGTTAGTCTTCTTGTCATGCTCGAGTTCGCTGCTTAGAGTCATGGATTCTTGCTTCCCTTGCAGGAATCTAGTTTCCTCCTCAGCCTCCGTCTGCAGAAGAGCGATGGTGGCAGGACCATCGACAACGGACTGGTCGTGACTGAGCGCAACATCCCCCTCACGCTGCGTGAAAGGTATGGTGGTAGCCCCGGGCCACGCTCTCCCAACGTTAGATCGAATGGATACCCACCTTTCAAGGAAGCATGAAAGATTGTTGCGGGTCCTAAGCTATCCGTCACACTGTGTCTTTCGGAAGTGGTGCAGGAGCGAGTCCCAATTGACAGTTTTGTAATTACAGTGTGGGCAGAGGTATCCCGACTCTGGTAACGGCAGGCACTTCAATGGAGCTGTCCCAGCTGGGAGAGATGTGACATCTGCGTTGGTTTGGGACGCAGACACGTTCTTGTATTTAGAGACGGCGGCCTCGCAAAACGCGTGACGGACATTGTGATAATAGCGGAAATGATGATAGAGAGTCTTACACGACACGATGCTTATGCATGGGCTTCACATAAAGTGCTCGAACTGCGTGAGATGAGAGATAATGCTTGGGAGCTCTTGCCTAGTTGGCTATAAATTGTTAGCAATGGCGATAAGTGGGACAGGCTCTATTTTAGCGAGGCCACACTTCTTCCTGTTTCTCTACTGAATTCTTGATATAAATAGTCCAAGAGCAAGACGGGGGCGCGCTTTTAAGAGGCGGGCTCTTCGCTGGATCAGTTGTATAGACGGTCCCATCGGGGACTGGTAGGAACAGGTTTTCCAGACCTGGCAGAGCAGGCGGTCTAGTACAGGTATAGCTACCCGCCCAAAGGCTCGCAGATGCATGCGAAGACAGTCAGAAGGCAGCATTGCCGCTGCAGGGGTAGTTCTTAAGCACATCCATCAGTTCCGCTACGGTATTTAAGTAAGCTTAAACGGGGGGTAAAGGGGGTAGAAACCGGGCTTAGGCCAAAGTAGAAACGAGAGCAGGCCGAACAGTGGGAATAACACGAGTCGGGCCCTTAATCGTGAGTGTTTCGTGGAAGTAGGCTCTATTAGCGTGCTTGGAAGGCGCTCCTGGCTTCACAAAGACAAGCAAAGTGGCGTGGCCAGCGCTATTGATCAGATAAGCTATCTGATAATCACTGTAGATAGTATAGCGAGACTAGATATAATACACAAATATGTATGCAAGAGGTATAGGTAGCCTCCAAATACAACTCCAGGTGGTTTTATGCTATACAGCGCCGAAGGAGGCTGTTGTAGACTATAATAGGGTGCCTTCCAGTAGGATCTTGTCCTGCCTATTGATTCTTTCGCCCGTAGGGTGCATTGATTGTACTTGCTAGTTCTCTTAAAGAATAGCCTTCTCTGCATGCACAGGAACATCTTTAGGTGCGTTGCGAAAAACATCGTTATTTTTGCTCTGAGTCTCTTCGTCAGCAGCACGGTGAGGGTCCAGCCCAATATTGGTCTCGCTGAAGCTGTCGGCGACATTTCTGTACGCCGGCACAAAGTTGACACATAGAGTGTAGGACCAGGCTGCGATGTAGAATGCCAGAGGCACTGCCATAGCAACGGCGGTAGGGGCGGAAGACTTGTGATTCTGAGAGTCAGAAGCAACAAACAGTAGGGGGGGAACGACTGCGCCGCCACAGACACCTCCGACGATAAACCCGGATCCGCGCTTGGAATGGCGGCCTAGACCGCGCATACCGAGAGCGACGATGGTAGGGAAGATGATGGATTCAAAAAAAAACACCAGGTAAAGCACAATTAGGCCTGGGTTGCCGCGTTCTGTGATGGTGGGAACAAGGAATATGACACTCAGAGTCATGTAGACTAGGAAAATCCAACGCGGCTTCATGAATTTCATCATGGCTGAACCAGCGAACCGACCCAGTGCAAAAGTGCCTTGCGCACCGGCGAGGTAGCGTGCACCCGTGGCAGAGCTGGTTCCCTTGACTTCAGTGACATAGTTGATGAATGCACCGGCGATGGCCACCTGACCTCCGACATAGCAGAACTGGGCAAAGGTGGCATGGAACAAACGGTATTGTCTTCTGAAAGGCTTGTCGTCAGTGCCAGCACGAGTCTCCTCAGCCTGGAATGCCATGTCGGCATCAGTCACTTCAGGAATGGGGGCGAAGTAAAACACAATGGCCAGAAGGAAGACGAAAACAGCAGTGGCGAGGTAGGTCCACTGCACGTTCCTCAAAGACTCAGCACTGTCGCCGGTGTCCTTGAAAAAGACGTATGATCCCAAGACAGGAGCTACGACGGTACCAACACCATTGAAAGCCTGGGCGAGGTTGATCCTAATTTCTGCGTACTTTGGAGGCCCGCAGACTGTGAGATAGGGGTTCGCAGCAGTTTCGAGAGATCCAAGTCCGTTACCGATGACGAAGATTGCGGCGCAGAAGCCTCCGAAAGAACGGTACACAATGCATGGCCATGCGACCAGGGAGCCAATGCCAAACAGAACTAGACCCCAGATAAAGACGGCCTTGTAGCCGTAATGGCGCAAGAGCCAGTTGGCGTGGCCAAGCGCAGCAAAAGGATAGGCGCCAAAGTAGGCAGCCTGGAGTCCAGAGGAACGAGATTTGGTGATGCCGAGCGTCTCCTGGAAATGCTTGTTGAGAGTATCGATGAGACCATAGGAGAAGCCCTGTCATACGTTAGTCATGCATAGAACGCACTCAGCGCGGCATCGTTGGAAGCTTACCCATAGGAAGAACAGAACAGTGACGAGACACAGGGGAAGCAGCGATTGGCGCAGCGTCAACTCTGCAGCCCGAGTCCTAGCGCTATCGCTGTTCTTGAGCGCATTCTTCTTGAAAAATTTGCCCATGGTGAAGCAAGTGGATGATGAAGTGCTTGAGTGAGCTGATTGCGGTCTGGATGTGTAACAGATGAGCTCGTAATATAGACCATTTGCGAGTCACGAAACTAGTGCTAACGGAACGTCCGAAAAGAACGACGTGCTAGTAACCCCGCAGTCTGGGGAAATGCCGAACTTGGCAGCTGAAAAACATGGGGTTGCCCCAATCCAATGTCGTGGCGGTGGGGGGGGGCTGAAGCTGGGGATAGAGTCCGGGGTGCAGCGTGAAACGTGAAGAAGCCGAACATCACAGAGTCGGCGAACAAACAAACGCACTTTCGTGCCCATGTAGTCGCCGAAACTTGGTGTGATTCTGTTCTGATTATGCGGCTCCTAGTTGTGCCACTTGCTCAGAGTCCACCTTCATGAGGTACGTATCACATCGACCTCTGCGAAAAACTTACATGCTCTCAGTCTTTCTCTCTGTGCAGAACTCAAACGCGGCAACGCTGCATACGATCGACTCTGCTAGCCCCGTTCCCCACTCATCGCATGCTCCCAATTATAGTCTGCTGAAGATCCCATTCTAGAGTTTTCTTGTGGTCCCGAGTCTCGCCTCCATCATTACCGCAAGCAGCGCAGAAAAGCCTGGAGCCGCCTCAGAATACTGAACCGAGAGCGTAGCCGGCGCTCTAGAGCAAAGACTAAGAAAGTCAGACAAATGACCAAAAACGTCACCATGTGGCGATCCTCCCGGCTACTCTCGACTCGTGACGAAAGCATGAGCCGAGAATCGATCGCCGACGTGACTCAGGATGATTTTAGTGTCACGCGCGGGTGGTGTCGTTAACACTTCGGGCGCTTCCAGAGCGACCCTTCCCATCCCTTTGCACGGTCTACTCGGGTGCAGACTTCTAGCATTCTCCCACTTGTTTCGTGACACAGCCCGGTTGCCTGCTTTTTGGTGCACATGTTGAAAAGGCAAAGACTAGCACTGGGGCGCTGCTCTAAATGTCGATAGAGATCTGTATCCAGATTGTACAGTTTTGAGGGAATGTTTCTCATATTAGATTGACTCCACCATCTGTCCTGCGTAAGGTTACGTCTTGCGGATCTTAGACAGCAAGTTACAATCGTTGTTCTGCAAATTATAGTCTTTGTTTTGCGTGTAAACTAACAATAACAGTTAATTGACCCTGTTCTACATAGAGATGGTGATATTCTTGAGGATCTGAAACTCGGCCAGGCCATACTTACTGCCTTCCTTCCCCATACCCGACTCCTTGATGCCGCCAAACGGTGCCTCTGGTGCACTAATCTTTCCTGTGTTGACACCGACCATGCCGACCTCGAGCTCCTGCGCTACCTGCCAGATGGTGTTGAGGTTCGCCGAGAAGAAGTACCCAGCGAGTCCGAACTCGGTGTCGTTTGCCATTTGAATGACTTCGTCGGCCGTGTCGAAGACGAATATCGGTGCCAATGGACCGAATGTTTCCTCACGAGCTACCAGCATGTCTGAAGTGACGTCTGTCATGATGGCGGGCTCAATGTAGCATTTGCCCAGGTCCCGACGAACCTTTCCTCCGTGGAGCAACTTGGCGCCCTTGGCTACGGCGTCGTCGATGTGGCTCTTGACCTTGACTACAGCCGCTTCGTTAACCAAAGGACCGTGTGTTACAGTAGGGTCCATGCCGGACCCAACTTTGAATTGCTGAGCACGCTCGATGAGTGCGTTGACGAACTGATCGTGAACACCGCGCTGTACGAAGAGACGATTCGCGCAGACGCATGTTTGTCCCGAGCACCGAAATTTGCAAGCAACAACGCCCTCGATAGCTTTCGCAATATCGGCATCGTCGAAGACAATGAAGGGTGCGTTGCCGCCAAGCTCCATAGACACCTTCTTCATTGTCCCAGCAGCCTTCTCAGTGATCAACTTGCCGACCTTAGTCGAGCCAGTGAAGCTGACCTTCTTGATGATAGGGTTTGTGTATAGCTCCGCGACAGCTGCGCGGTCGCGACTAGGCACGACTTGAATTGCATTCGCTGGCAGTCCTGCCTCCTGCGCGAGGTGAGTAAGTGCAAGTGTGCACAAGGGCGTCTCGCTGGGCGGCTTAATAACGACTGTGCAGCCTGCAGCCAACGCCGGGCCAAGCTTTCGAGTGATCATGGCGATGGGAAAATTCCAGGGCGCAATAATGGCACACACGCCAATGGGTTGCCGGACAATGAAGTTTGTGTTCCCGGCGTTCATCGAGGGAACAATGTCGCCGTACGAGCGAATGGCTTCCTCAGCAAACCAGGAGAGGAAGCTGGCACCATACTCGACTTCTCCCTTTGCTTCTGCCAGCGTCTTTCCGTTTTCCGAGGTCAACAGTATTGCGAGATCGTCTGCATTCTGTCGAACGAGAGCGGCGAATCGATGTAGTAGTCTTGACCTCTCGTGCTCAGTGGTTCTCCGGAACTCTTGAAAGCATTCGCGGGCGTGATCGATTGCTTCTTTGAAGTGACCAACGCCGTGATCATCGACTTCTGCGATGACCTTGTCGGTGGCCGGATTGTACACTGGGAATTTCTTGTCTCCAGAAGTCCTTGTGCCACCAATTAACCCTGATTCGATGACGAGAGCCTTGTTTGACAAGGCTGCTCGCAAGGTTGTGGACTGAACGGCGCTGACCATGTTTGATTCAATTGGTATTACGTGGATGGATCGATGCCTGAAGGTGGCTACAAAATGTCGAGGCTCTTAATGCAAGAGCAAACGCAGACGGAGAACAAAGCTTAGCGTGAAGAGCATTTCTTCTCCGGCGTGGTATTGCCCCCCGCATGACGCTTATATGGTCTTCGGCACAGAACCCATCTCTCGGCCGCTCTTGTCTTTGTGTAAGTAGGGCCGCATCAGATGCCCGCTGTGTATGCTTTCTGTCGTAACAACGACAGAAGACGGTTGTGAGATTAGTGCGAATCTGACACTTCCGCCGGCCGGCTATATGGCTATCCTGCTGAGTCTTGGCTCCGCCACCACAACCGAGGCCAGGATCCCGGCCCCGATGAACACATGGTCTCAGCCCTAGAGGTAATGCTGTCCATGTTCATTCAGATAAAGATAAGTGCGTGCGTGGTTCGCAATCCAAGCCGTAAGAGCTTCATCTCTCTCCTTCAGTCATGATTTCACACAATGAAACTCAGCCGACTACGGCGTCACTTGCTAGTGGGCAGGATGCAGACAATCAGGCCGTACGAGAAATAAGGAAACTTGTCATCGACATCTGTCGTCAGAACGGCGGAGGGCACGGTGGCTCTGCAATTGGCATGGCACCGTTAGCTGTTGCTCTCTGGAAGCACACGATGCGCTACAACCCGCAGAACTCTGAAGTACGTTGTATTTGCGATTTCGAAGGCTTCACTTGAGCTCGCGCGCTGACGGAGGTGACGTAGTGGTTCGACCGAGATCGTTTCGTCTTGTCCAACGGTCATGCAGCTATGCTGCTGTACACGATGCTTCACGTGTCTGGCTACCCACACGTCGTTGCTGATGAGCTGAAGCTCTATGGCAGTGCAAAGACTGTTGATCCGGAGACTGGAAAATGGCTTGCCACCATTTGCCATGGTCATCCAGAAATCGAGGTGCCAGGAGTCGAAGTCACGACAGGTCCACTTGGACAGGGCGTCGCAAACGCAGTGGGGCTTGCCATTGCGTCCAAGAACCTGGCTGCATCCTTCAACAAACCCGACGTGGAGCTCATCTCCTCTCGTATCTACTGTGTAACAGGAGACGGATGCCTCCAAGAGGGTGTTGCCAACGAGGCTATCGCTATCGCTGGCCATTTGAGGCTAGATAACCTGGTCCTGCTTTACGACAACAACCAAGTGACGTGCGACGGGCCGCTAGACTGGATTGTATCTGAAGATACCAATGCAAAAGTAGCGAGTATGGGCTGGAACGTCATCGATGTTATGGATGGCGATTCTTCGGTTGGTAGCATTGTCCAAGCTCTGGCTGATGCGAAAGAATACAAAGGCAAGCCGACATTCATCAACATTCGCACAACCATTGGCCACGGTACCTCGACAGCGGGAACTTTCAAGTCGCACCACGGGACCTATAGCGACGAAGACGCTGCCAAGTACGCTACAGCTGGAGTCGAGACAAGCCATACACTATCCGAGGCTACTCGAAGGTATTGGCAACAGGCGGGCGAGCAGGGCCGACGAAAGGAAGAAGAGTGGAAACAAAAGCTTGACCGGTATACGGCCGCGTACCCGGAATTGGCGGCGCAGCTGCAGCAACGTATCGAGGGCAAGATCGACGTGGAAGCGATTTTGGGGTCTCTTGAAATTCCGAGGACGGCGACTGCGACGCGACAATTCAACGGGGTGGTGTTTGGTAAACTCATGGAGTCGATACCCAATCTATTCGCGGGCGGCGCAGACTTGTGGAACTCGAACCAAATGGGGGATCAGTCGGAGCGCATCTTCGATGGAGCGCATCCGGAGGGACGTGTGGTGCGTTATGGTATTCGAGAGCATGCCATGGCGTCCATCTCCAACGGGCTCGCTGCGTACTCGCCGGGGTGCTTCCTGCCTGTGACGGCAACGTTCTTCATGTTCTATCTGTACGCTGCAGCGGGCGTGCGGATGGGGGCATTGAGCGACCTCAAGGTGATCCACATTGCGACGCACGACTCGATTGGCGAGGGCCAAAACGGACCTACGCATCAGCCGGTGGAGCTGGACTCGCTCTTCCGAGCGATGCCCAAGCTGCAATACATTCGACCAGCCGACAGTGAAGAGGTCATCGGGGCGTGGATGGCGGCGATTGTGGTGGAGCATGCGCCCAGCATCATCTCGCTGGCTCGAGACCCAGGGCTCTCGCTGATCTCTGGCACGGACCGACACCGGGTTCTGCGTGGCGGCTATGTGGTGGAAGAAACAGGCGAGGCAGAAGTGACGCTTGTGTCGTGTGGTTCCGAGCTAGAGTTTGCCGTTGCGGCGAGCAAGGAGCTGAACGCGGGGGGGATCCGCACGCGCGTGGTCAGCATGCCGTGCATCCGGCTGTTCGAGGAGCAGCCCGAAGCGTACCAGGACTCGGTGCTGTCGGAGAGCAAACACGTTGTATCGGTTGAGGCGTATGTGTCGAGCATGTGGGCGCGCTTCTGCTCGGCTTCGGTGGCCATGGATTCGTATGGATACTCGGGAGCGGGACGGGAGAACATGCGTCGGTTTGGCATTGACACCGAGGGGGTGGTGCGCAAGGTCAGGGCGCTAGTCGCAGGCGCAAAGACGTCAGGGCCACGCCGGCGGTGGCAGCTGTTGCGGTAGTCTCTGGCACTACCTGGAGTAGGGTTAGGTGCGAATGCATACCATACTACCATGACTACCTATTGCCTAGTCGTCTACCTAGACTAGTCGAGTTGACATCCCGCGCGACGCGCGACTCTTGTGTCTCTCTGCTGCTAGCGACCCTACTCTCACACTCACGACGACGCTTGAAACATGACCCAGTCGCCCGTGCACGAACAGGCTCACGCTCACGCTCACGCCCATGCGCACGCCCACGCGCACGTCCACGCACATGCACGCGCCCCCATCCGCTTTCGTGCTGCCAAAGCCTGTCATACCTGCCACCAGAAGCGCGTCAAATGCGATGCCAGCGAGCGAGGCACCCCTTGTACCCGCTGCGAGCAGCGACGAGAGCCCGAGTGCACACTGATGCAGTCGCGGAGGGGCATCTACGCCCGCAAGCAACGCCGACCGCCCCAGCAACTCCCCGCCGCCGCCGCCGCCGCCAACCCGCCCGCCGCCAACTTGCCTGCCGACTCATCTACTACGATCCAACGAGACGTAACCACAGCAGATGCCGTCGTTGTCGCCGCCGATGATGCTGATGCTGCCGCTGCCGCCGACGCGGCTGCCACTCAGCCCACCGCGACGCCTCCCCACCCACCGCCTGCACCCAAGGACCCCTCCAGCGTGGAGAGCACGAGCAACGCCTCCTTGTCCTCGTACCGCGATATCAGCTGGGCGACCACCTTTGACCATCTACTCGAGCGCTACCACAACGGAGGAGACACTCTCAACAAGCACTCCATCACCTACATAGGCGAGGCCTTTCCCCTTGGCATCGTCCTCAAGGATCTTCAAGGCGGTGCCAATCGCCCGCTGCTCCACCATCCCGGTCCTCCCTGCGCAGACCAAGATGCTGCCGCTGACCACGCCCGTCTTTCCCATCCGCCTGGCATGCGCGCAGAGGAACTCGCCTTCCTCGAATCAAAGCACGTCTTCACAGCGCCCTCGGACGAGACGGTGGATGCCCTCATCAACATCTTCTTCGAGCGCGTCTTTCCTCTATACCCTATTGTGAACCCCTACGAAGTCCTGCTCCAGCACAAGTCGCGACGCATTCCCTGGATGTTGCTCCACGCCCTCTGCTTCATCTCCGCCACCTACTGCCCCATGCGCCTACTTCGCCGTGCAGGCTTCAATGCCCGCGCCGAAGCCCGATCCCTGTTCTACGAAAAGGCAAAAGCCCTCTTCGACATTGGCTACGAAGGGAATAAGATTGTAGCCGTTCAGGTCTCCATCATCATGAGCTTCTGGGGTGGCGGCCCCAGCAATTACTGGAACTTCTACACCTGGATCTGCACAGGCGTCACCATTGCCGAAACACTAGGGTTCCATAGGTCCATGGCTAGAGCGACCATCGAGCCACAAGACAGAAGTCTGATCAAGCGCTTGTGGTGGATTCTCGTCATACGAGATGCCACTTGCGCCTCGCTAGTCGGACGCCCATTCAGGGTAAACCTCGACCACTGCGATGCCGACCCCTTGACCGAAGACGACTTTTGCTACGACCAGAGCCTGTACTTCGAATGCATGACGAGCCCGCTAGTACAGCTCTCCGGTCTCTACCAGATCCACGCAACCAAGCTGTCACTCATTCTCCGCCACATCATCGCCGCCCGCTTCCACCCACAACACCAAAACACTTCGGCTTCGTCCTTGTTGCAAGAAATGATGACGGCCTGGCGCAACGAGCTGCCCGCAGAAATGGCATGGCCCGATCGCATCAAGAGCCCACTCAACGTCTTCGTGTCCACTCTACGCATCTTGTACAACCACAACGTGATATTAGCACACGTCAATGGCTCCATGGACCCAGACCCCGGCGTCTTGGACGGACCCTGTTCGCCAAGGTCGATACGAGAAGAGGTCATGAGCGATGCTGCCCAGCAGATTGCTTCCGCTTCCTGCGATGTCGTCATTACCCCCGATGGTCTTCTCCCTCCGCATGAGCTTTTCCACGGCCTATTTGTCGCAGCCGTGGTGTTCTACATGCAGACCAATAGCCGCGACCCAATGGTTGCCCGATCCGGCATGTCTGGCCTGACCAATTGTAAGATGGCTCTACATGCTGTTCGTGATACTTGGGATGCAAGCCCGTGGATCTCGCAACTATTCGACAAGGCCCTTAGCCTGTGCTTGGTCACACACCGTCCAGCAGCGGGAGAAGACGTCGGCAGTATCAGCGCCGAAGCCGACATGGCTCCCAACGACTTCGCTGCTTTCGATCTGGACGGCTACTCTATCCCAAGCTACGGAGGATGGGCTGTCCAGGGCAATTTCTTCGACATTTCTTTAGACGCTTCATCATTCATCCACATGGCTCCCACTTTTGACCAAGGATCGGGCTAAGGCGATACGGTGGGGCTATAACGTCTCCTCTTCAGATCGCAGCAGAACTCCATCACCACGTAGCGCTGTGCGCGATTGGACTTGGCAGTGAGGCAAGTGTGTGATTGATATATGTAATGCAATGGTAATCGTGCTCTCCATGTACAAGATACGCCTTCCGATCTTGATTAAGCCTGTGACAAACACACTACAAGCATACGAACGTGTCGTTGACACGAGCTGTTGTTAAGTTATATGCCATAACACCACCCCCCCCAAAGACCAGGTTTAGCGTGTACATAGGCTTCGGATGCAGCCTATTAACTCTGAACAGTGGCGCCGTTGGTTTGACTTCGTAGACCGGCTGATGCGCAGCAATCGCGAAAGCAGCACATACACCTGTCGAACGAGCTGGTCATGGCCTAGGCAGTGCGAGTCATTGGCTGCATACACACATGTACGCCACGTACCTAGCAGTGTCGTGTGATATATAGTAGGGGCGCACTAAATGTGTCTTGGCAATGGTAGACGAAGCTACTGAGGGTATCGAAGACGCGGCTATATGGTGTAGAGGTACACGCAATGCCCAGGTAAACACCGAGAGCGGCGGGGTAGCCCTACCGAACTGGATATCCCTGTGTTCACACCCCGCAATTCGGAAGTTCGCTCCGACCCGAACGTTAGACCATGCTTCGGCACATCAACTTCAGGACCAGTGTAGCCGCTTTCTTGAACTCCTGAAGAGATCGAGCCACGACTCTCGCGGATCTCCATATAGCCGGCCTACATGCCAAGACTTGCGAACCGTATGGTGGTCCATTGGTGGCACAACTTTGATAGCTAGGATCTTCGAACGCACCGGGTCGATGTTTCGCACCGAATGGGAGAACTTCTCACAACGCCCATAAACGTCTGGGTTCCTTCCAACATCTCCTATCTTCCACCCCCTCTCAACACAGAATGGCACGAACTTCAGAACCGCGCCTTATCATCATTGGCAGCGGCGTTGCCGGAATTGCTTTGGCCTGCCGACTTCGTAGCCAGTACGGCTACCAAAACTTCACCATCTACGAGCGCGAGCCTAGCATCGGCGGCACTTGGTACCTCAACACATACCCAGGCGTCGGCTGCGATGTCGACTCTCATCTCTACTCGTTCTCGTTCAATCCCAACCCCGACTGGTCACGACGTTTTGCCGACCAAGCCGAAATCCTGCAATACATGCACAGTACAGTCGACAAGTTTGGCGTGCGACCTCACGTGCAGCTTCGCACGGAAGTCGTAGCAGCAGAATGGGACGTGGCAAACAAGGTCTGGAGCGTGAACCTTCGCGACACGATTACGGGCCATGCATTCCGCCGAGAGGCAGAGATGCTCGTCTCCTGCGTGGGAACCATATCCATCCCTAAGGAGTGTGACATTCCTAGCAGCGAGTCTTACAAAGGAGCTATTTTCCACTCTGCACGGTGGAACCACAAGTTCGACATGCAGGGCAAGAAGATCGCCGTGGTCGGTAATGGATGCTCCGGGGCACAGCTGATGCCTTTTGTGGCTGAAAAGGCCTCCAAAGTGGTCCAGTTCCAACGCTCGCCTCAGTGGATCAACGAACGCCCTAATCCATCCTTTTCGAGCTTCCAGAAATGGTGCTTCCGCTACATTCCATTCTGGAACAAGCTCTACCGCTTCTATCTCTGGCGATCTACAGACGTACTCCACAGCCTTTACATTACCGGCTCCGAGTCGCTCGAAAAACAACGCGCAGTTGCGCAGAGAGAAGCTGAAGAGTACATGACAAGCATCGCGCCAAAAGCCTATCTCGATATGTTGATGCCCAAGTTCCCTCTGGGTTGCAAGCGTCGCGTTTTCGACCCCGGTTATCTCGAGTGCCTTCACAAGCCGAACGTGGAATTGACTACCGAACGCATTGTCAGCTTCACCGAAACTGGCCTCCGAACCTCCAAGCGGACCATGGATTTTGACGCCGTGGTGCTATCCACCGGGTTCAAGATCCAGGAATTTCTCTCGCCGATCAAGATCGTGGGCGCAAACGGTCAGTCTCTCAACGAGCACTGGAAAGATACACGCGGCGCCCAAGCCTACAAAGCCACTTTCGTCCATGGCTTTCCCAACTTTGGCATTGTCTTTGGCCCCAATTCGTTTCCAGCGCACAATTCCGTCATCTTCAGCAACGAGACACAGGTCGAATTCATTCTCAAGACCCTCATCAACCCCGTACTGCGCGGCAACTTCGAGGTTCTCAACGTCAAGCAGGCAGCTGAAGATAGCAACGTCAATCAGGTGCAAGCTGGTCTCAAGAACATGGTGTGGAATGAGGGCTGCGCCAACTGGAACCTCGACGCGCACGGCCGCAACACTACCAACTATCACGGACCAACAGCTCAGTTCTGGTGGGATTTGTATTGGCCTGTGTGGAAGGACTTTGAGCTAAGTGGAGGCAACAAGGCCTTGCCGTGGGCACCATGGACGAAGCTTAGTATGTGGACTGTTGGCATCACGGTGACGGCGGCGCTTGCCGTACAGAGCTCGCGGTCCTCTGGAGCGTACCTGATGAACACATTGCCACAGTCTAGATAGCTGCAGAGCATTGAATAGTTCTCAATCCTTAATCGCAATCCCTAATCTCATCATCGCACAAGTCATCTCTCTCTCTCGAATTGTGACAGATGTTCTGTGGTCGGATCGATGCATGTGAACGACAGACGTATATATCTTCAGTGGAATCATTGCGTCGGCGAACGTGGTCCCTTCTGAACGCTTGATCAAAGGCATACACACTCGGGGCTTTCAGACGATCGGCGAGAACGATTGAATCTTGTCTCACGTAGAGAAGAAAGACACGCTACCAAGACGCGCTACATTAATGCCACTGAACGTGTGCGTCGCTTTCTCCCTGGCCGATTCTATAGCCGGATAACCGGAGTGAAACACCGCAGATGAAGACGGCATAAGCGAAGTTGCATGCACAACTTAGCAACATTGAAGCGGCTGAACGACTAATTGACCACATGGGGCTACGTATGGAACTTGGGTCTAATCGATCAAAAGTCCGGATGGCCGGTATAAAGAAAGAGTCAATCGTCTGGGATGCTTGTCAACGACGAAGGACAGCAATCATTGCTATTTTCGATCAAAAAGACCCCTAAACCCTCAGCGTTACCACAATGGCACAAGCTCAGCCTTCGACACACCGTGCAGCCGTGCTGCGCGGTGCCAAGGCGCTCGCATTTGAACAAATAGAGACACCAACCCTCCAGCCACACGAAGTGTCCATCGCACCTCGCGCAACTGGCCTTTGTGGAACGGATCTTCATTACTACCAGAACGGTCGCAATGGCATCTACACAGTGAAGGAGCCCCTTGTGCTTGGACATGAAGCCTCTGGGGAGATCGTCGCCGTCGGCTCCGGCGTAACCGACTTCAAGATTGGCGACCGCGTTGTTCTCGAGCCCCAGCTGGCCTGCCAGGAGTGCCAGAAGTGCCGCTCAGGACGCTACAACCTGTGCAAATCGATGCGATTCAACGGCTCGGCAAGCGCAGACCCTCCCGTTCAGGGCTCGCTGCAGCGAGCGCTGAACCACCCGGCTTCTCTGGTCTACCATCTGCCAGACAAGCTGAGCTTCAATGAAGGTGCACTCGTTGAGCCCTTGTCCGTGGCGCTGCACTCGGTCCGCAAGGGCCGCCTCGACGCCGGCCAGACGGTCTTGATCACGGGAGCGGGCGCCGTGGGCTTGCTGTGCGCGCGCATGGCCAGGATATCCGGGGCCGTGTCCGTCACCATGGTCGACGTCGACGCCGACAGGCTACGATTCGCAAGGGAGCACGGGCTTGCCAACGCAACCGTGCAGATTCCTTTCAACACGCAGGAGGGCGAGTCGGCCGGCGACTTCATTGCGCGCATGACGGACAACGTGCGCAACGAGCACGCCGGAGAAGCCGATCTGGCGCTCGAGTGCACGGGCATCGAGTCGTGCTTGAACATCTGCATCGGGTCCGTGGGTGCGGGGGCGAAGATTGTGGTCGTGGGGATGGGTGCGCCGCGACAGGAGCTGAATCTGGGCTTGGCGCTAGTCAGGGAGATTGAGATTCTGCCCATCTGGAGGTACACAAACACGTTCCAGCCGGCGATTGATTTGATCGCTGCCGGCATAGTGGATGTCAAGCCTATGATCACGCACACGTTTGACGTGGAGAAGGTAGTAGATGCGCTGGAGTTCTCGCTGTCCAGACCGGCAAACCTCATCAAATGCGTTGTTACTTCGAAATAGCTAGATCAAGTCAGACTTCTTGGTTGAAAATCTTCTTTCAACTGACTGCAGCCGCGTGCGCGTCTTGATTTCGCGTCGCTAACGGTGGCATGGCTGATTGTGCCAAGCCAGTGTGCCGGGTATTCTGACCCTCTAACCATACAACCGCGTGGACTGCCGGGATGATCCCCAAGAGGCCGAAGCTAGTCCCGATTCCCCGCCCGTTGCATACCCAGTGATGCAAGCTCTTGCGGACAGGGTTGGCGTTACCGACCTCTACAAATGCTCCCCACGATACGTGAATTTGCCCTGAGTGATTAGCGATGACAAATAGACGAGCCATTACAATAAAGTCTACCTTTTGGTCCTCAGAAAACCCGCATAATAATTATCCATTGTCAACATCTTGCAAGCTCTATTTAGCACAGTAGCAAACCACCAAATCCCAGACCAACGTCACTATGAGTTGCAATCCCTCAGCCCCTGATCGTGAGTGCGACCAGTACCTGAAGCGGTCGGTGATAGATCTATTCTCCTTGAAGGATCGAGTCACTGTTATCACAGGCGGCGCGCGAGGAATCGGTCTCGCATTCGCAGTCGCGTGTGCTGAGATGGGAAGTCACGTGGCAGTCTTGGATGTGAGCAGCACACCACACAACGACTTCACCAGATTACAGAATGATTACGGCGTGAAAGTCAAGCTTTACCAGTCAAGTACCTCGTATTCCGGACTGCACGACACAGAGTTCTGACAGAATTCATAGAACCGACGTGACCAGTTACGAACTTCTGGAAGAGACCTTCAACAACATCGTTAAAGACTTTGGTCGAGTAGATGGCCTGTAGGTAAAATTCTGGAGAGGATGCTGCAAAACGGGCTTTCTGACGCAAACAAAGCGTAACCGCGGCCGGCATCTGCCCTGACCAGCCCTTCACGAAACGCGACCCGGCCTCTGTGCGAAAGTGCCTCGACATCAACGTTCTGGGAACATACTTTACCGCTCAGCTGTTCACGAAACAGATCGAGAAGCAGGATCAAGGTCAGCATTCACCTCGTGGCGGTTCGGTGGTCATGATTGGGTCTATTTGTGCGTACATGGCCAGCAAAGCCCAATTCTTGAGCGACTACTGCGCAAGTAAAGGAGCCGTCGTTGCGTTGGCAAAGGGATTGGGAGTTGAGCTTGCGCCAATGAATATCCGAGTGAACAGCATCTCTCCAGGGTACGTTACTCACATAAACGGTGGTTGTAGTCGATCCCTGCTGAGGCCAGATATAGCTACACAGCAACAGACATGACGCTCTCAATAGCGGATTCGCGACCTGAGCTGTTTCACATCTTCCAGACGGAGCCGCCCATGAAGAGGATGGGTGACAGGGCAGACTTGAAGGGCGCGCTGGTTTACTTGCTGAGCGGTGCGAGTGCATACACGACCGCCACTGATGTTCTGATCACCGGAGGGCTGCATGCGGGCAGGGTTTAGTGGATGCAAGCAAAGGTATCTTAGAAGAATCTGCCCAATATCGACAATGTAAGATCTTCGTAAATGTAAACGGAAGTTTTGCGACTCAGTGTTGCCATTGACACAGTTGGCTGTGGGTTATTGAAGTCGGTGATTCGTTCAATAGCCAGATACTTCGTCATTGCATCTGCATATGCCACACCCGGAAGAGCTTTCTCACAAGCAGCGCTTGTGCGCCTGCAGGGTTCATCATCTACCGTGATTGAAGACCAGCTTCATTGACTGACATAGGATTGGTCTCCATTACTAGATTACGCAAGGGCGGTTAAGAGATTTGCGGTTTAGATATCATATGAGCATGATGCTCTAAGAAAGATGCCACTATAGAGCGCAGACGTCAGTGAGAACGCATTGAACGCAAGATGCCCCATAATTCCTCAAAGCTGACCAACAGCATCGACCTAGGCTACATCCTAGTTTGTAGAAGTTGTCTCATAATATGGTCGGCTTACATTATTGCATCACCGACGTTACAAGGAGAAGCTACGAGCAAGGACATATCTGATTGGTCCTAGCTGACGCGATTGGTGCAAGCTGGAAGCTGTCATGTCTTCTTTTCTGTCGAGAAACTAGACGTCTACTGCAAGGGCGGCAGAATTTGTGCAGACCTCATTCTCTCCCAAGAGAGGAAGTAACCTTGTGCTGTGTCAATCTCCTCCTTAAATCCGACCTCTCGACCCCGGCTCAAATCATACTGCCTGTCAAAGTCAAACTGCACAAGCATGAAGTGTACGTGACCCCAGTTTTGCTCTTCCGTCACCCTGGTCTTGAGACCGTACTTATCCGCAAGTGCCTTCCACGTCTCCTGGTTGTCCTTGACGAACTGCTCCATCGGGGTGGTGTTCGATCTAGGGCCTTCGCCCTTGAGACCAAAGTGCGCAGCGAGCTTAGGCCATACTTGCGCCCATGTAACTGTCTGTCCGTCTGCGACATTGAAAACGCCGCCGTTGCCGCACATCTCAATGTGCGTTGCAGCATAGATTTCCATTTTCGCAAGCACATCCTGGAAGGTGTCGGAGTGGGTAGATTGGTAACCATGCTCTTCTCCAGGGAACGGCACAACGGCACCCTCGCCATGTACCTCTCGGTATATGGAAAGATATAAGCCAATGCCTTGTGACATGTTCATCGCGTTTGATGTAGGTGTGAACCCGACAATGCCATCAGGACGGATTTCTGAGAAGGTCCATGACTTGCCCTTAGACAGTTCGGTGAGGAGATCGTATTGGGTGTAGTAGAAGATCTTGCTTGCGTACGGCTCGGGGATGCGTGGCATGTCCTCGCGGAGGGGTGGGTGGACACCCACCTCTTTGGGGAATTCTAAACCATACCTTCGAAAGCTGTCAGCAGACGTTTCCATAGCCGATACAGAGGGTTCGGAGAAGGGGAACAAAGTGAGGTAGCTTACCCTTTGCCGCCAGTCTGGAGAATGATTGTTTTGAGTTTTTTGGAGACCCTTTCAATGGCTTCAACGGCCACTCTTAGCAGGTCAGTGTTGATTTTCTTCAGGCTTTCGAAGTCCCCAGTCTGTATGTATGCTGCAGACTATAGTTTAGCCTATGTGCTTAGTCGTGCTCGTGAGAAGATCGTACCGGTGAAGAAAACATGCGTGATACTTGCTGCATCTTCTACCTTCTCCTTTAATAATTGCGAGACTTCAGAGACCGATTTCGTCAAATCGATACCGTTGACGAGGTTGAGCCTCGGATCCGCTTGAAGCTGGGCTTGCTCAAGGGTGAGCGGTCTATTTGAGAGACCAGTGATTCGCGAAAATGTTGTAGGGTCAGGATATCGCGTGAGCTGGTTGAGCAGCGCCCAGCCAGATATTCCAGAGGCTCCCAAAACTAAGGCGTGGGACATGATGGCGTGTTGAGATGCAGCTGTTGGTTTCGAGACTATGTAAAAGCGTAGTCAGCTGATTGAAGTAAGGCAAATTTCACATGTGGTGAGAGCATGGTTATATTGACTGAGAGCCCAGGGAACGAAGAGATGACGTATTGTTCGCATTTTAGCAGGCAGTCGGGGAATCGATTCGGAAGAGTCCCCTATTGGGTCTGGTTGATTTTCCAAAACAAGCCCGGCGGATGGCGAGACTACTATAGCCAAGAACCCGAAGTGACCGGGCCAAAACCAGCAGAAACCGCGTGTTGACACGGCATCTCTTCCAGAACTGCGACTGGCGCACCTCTCGACAGGTGATCTTCTTGATTTGTACAGGCGACGGTGCTGAAGTGACCAAGCGTGTTGTTGCTATGTGTCCCAAAAGGGGACGATGCACTCAAAATAGTCCAGCAAGTTGCATTCCGAATTGTCGTTTAACTGCGTCTCTGTCTTTCCATGGGCTTCTAAAGGTACATTAACATGTCATCAACTAAGAAATTGTCAGCATACTCCCCTGTGCTCAGGCAAATCCGGCTATATGCCGAACTATGCACGAATGACCGCTACTCGGTGAACTCGAGAGCCGAATGCTTCGTCATTGATAGCAAAGGTACGCAGGCTGCATGATAGACCCTTCATATCTTCAGCATATCAATCATAGCAGCCGATGGACTTACTGTAGAGATCATGAAGTTTACGGTGGGCGAGTTTGTCAGGCGCCAGAGACCCAGGCTTTAGCATGGACCGTAACTGTAATGAGCACATTCTGCATCTGTGAATTTTTGAGGCCTGACAATAGAAACTGCTAAGGCGTGGCTGCTGTTGACAGCTGCAAGTAAGGGTGATCTCCGGTCGCCTAGATGAGGGGTACCGCAAATACCGTACATGGATCTGGTGTTCCCAGATTGGAGGACCCAGTGCGTCTCTAAGATTCGGATCGCTAGCAACACAAATCTCTGTTGCGAGCTTCAGATCGCCCAGATGACTCCCAGGTCTGAGCATGGCTGAAAGGTTGGCCGTCATGCGAGCTTCCCCGCCCTTCCTACCGCTACCGTGTCCGTGCGCGTGTGATGCGCCGGACCACCAAAACACCCCTTTCACCCCATCTCCACCACACCGCAACGCCATAGGTTTAGAAGAAGCCCTTGCAGAGTGTGATACTTTTAAAGACAAAGATGAAATTCCATAACGCACCCCACAGACGAATGGAACACTAAACGAGTAAAACACTCTTGCTAAGCGCCTACTAGACTACCTTTTATATACTAATATCTTTACAACAACACTATTTAGACACGTTAAAAGAAGCTTAGATAACGTGACCTAACTATAGCTAGTAAATAAAAAAGAGAAGTTATAGTTATAAATAAAGAAAACTTAGAAGGTATAAAGTAATATACTAAAAGCTTCTAAAAAAGTACTAATATACTAGATAAGTAAGTCGCCTAGATAGGTAAGTTGCCTACTCTACTAAGACCCTACTAAAACTTAACCCTATTTTAGCCTATAACACCTTGTTATAGGCCTATAAATAGTAATTTAATATGTTATAGTATAGAAGAGCTATCTATAATCTCTTTTAATATATATATAACTTATACTCTATCTCCTAGTACTACTTATAGCGTCTTATAGTCTATTAATCTTTATTAGTATATACTATCTTCTTTATATATTTTCTATTACTATATATAGTAAACTCCTCTAGAGTAGTTAATTATATACTCTCTTTAACTATTAGAGTCCCCTCCTACTATAAATGCTTTCTTTTATATAATTTATATTATATTATAGCCTTATTAGTATCTTAAAGCTTAGAAACCTACTTATACACTAATACTAGCAAATGCGCTATTATCTTAGCACCTTTAGAGAGCTTTTCTAGCGCATTTATAATAGAGGAAGGTAAGCTATCTATATACTTTTAAATTCTCTATTAAATTAGCTTTAATTAAGACCTAAATTCTAGAGTATTCTAGAGTATATAGAACTACTATTAAGATTATACTTTAAGTAAAGCTTATAAGCACTATTTAATTAGTTCTTAGGGATAAATACTATTAGGGAAACTAAAGGGGTCTTGCACTAAGGAGTATAGATATAATCTATCTATCTTAAGGGCAAGAAGTAATAATAAGTAGTATAGAGTAGACTATCTAGCTTAAAGGTTAAGTTAAGATCTAATATTATAGATTAATACTTAGGTTAAATATAAACTATAAGAGTTATATTCTTACTTGCTATATACTATAGAGAGTATAGTAGCTTACTAGGCTTAATATAAGCTATATAAGCTAGGCTTACTAAGCTTAATATAAGCTGCATAAGCTCTATATAAGACCTACTTTAGGCTTAACTACTAAGAGGTAAGCTTATTATATAACTTATAATAAAACTATACTATATAGGATAGCCTATATAATATTATACTAAGCGTGTTAGTATTTACTAGGTATTAGCATCTAGTTAGTTATAAAAGGGTAATTATAATAACTACTAGAGCTTATTAAAGATAGGAAGTAGTAATAGAGTGCATAGTAAAATATTAAGGCCTATTATAACCTATTCTAGGTTAAATAGAATTAATCTAGTACCTCCAAACTCTCCCTAGATATTACTTAGAGTTATTACTATATTATATATATATTTAAAGTATAGCAGAAACTTAAGTTTTAAGATATAGGTAATCTAGTTATATATAAGATCTTTAGCTTAGTGCCTATATACCTTCTTTAATAGTAAAAAATAACTTATATTAAGTAGCTATTAGAAGTATAATAAGTATAGAGGCATATAGAGTATAACAATCTTTCTCTTCTTATAGTATTATTAGAATTAGAGAGAGTTATAGCTCTTATAGCTATTAATAATTAGTAGTTAGTACTCTCTAACAGCATACCTCTCTATATAGGCTTTAAAGTACTATAGCTACTAGAATCTAAGCTTATTTATAGTCTAACTATTCTTAGAGACTATAATAACCTAGTTATAAGGTATTATATTCTCTTTATACTAGGTAGAAAGGTAGTTATAACCTTAGAAGATAATAAAGAGTAGAATAGCCTATCCTATACTATTTATACTCTAGATAGCTATTATCTACTCCTAATTACTCTGTTAAACTGCCTTTAGCTACCTTTAACACTCTAAGCCTATAATAACTACTACTATTAATATCTAGCCTATTATAAACCTAGTTATATTAAAGTTATATATATTTTAGTTCTAGATACTATACTTAGCTTTAGTATTCTATATAAGGTAGAACTAGCCTTATATAATCTCTAGATTCTTATAGAGAGCTTACTTATAGTTATACTTATAATTAAACCTTACTTAGAGCTTAGAGTAGTACTTAATAAATATATTAGGCTATTTTATACTAATATAGCCTAGATTATACTTTTTATATAAAGAATTAGCTATATTAGCTACTATAGCTAGCTAGAAAGTAAACTCTCTTATATCTAGATTAAGTATATACTAAATAATTACCTTCTTCTTATTCTTATCTAGGTTCTTTAATTTAAGCATATAATCTACTTATATAGGTTATCTAGTATATTAATTATATAGTATTCTATATAGCATATTATAGAGAGCTATAGTATATTATAGAGAGAGTATTATATCTTATTTAATAGCCTAAAGTATAAGCTATATTCTAGCTTTCTTTAAAGGTTCTAATTTATATTATTATTATAGTATTATATAAGAGAGATAAGTTTTAGTAGGGTCTTAGTAGAGTAGGTAACTTACCTATTTAGATAACTTATCTATCTAGTATATTAGAGGAGTTATAAGTTATATATATATATAAAGAGTAACTAGTTATAATATTATACTTTACTATAACCTAACTTTTTTAGCTTTTTATTACTATATTTATCTCTAAGAACTAATATACTCTATAAGTAAGCTAATTAATAGGTAAGCTAATTACTTTTACTAAAAATCTAGTATTCTCTAATTATCTCTCTAGTCTCTTGCTACTTTCCTTTTAAAATTATTTTAAGAATATTTATATATATTCTATAGAATATATTAGAGTAATATAAGCCTTAGAGCTATATAAGATAAGCTATTAAAGTCTCTATATAAGCTATTTTAGGTCTATCTAATTCTAGTAAACTATAGGTAAACTATACTTATAAACTTTAAAAGCTTTATAGAATACTATTATATATATAAATATAAAATATCTAAGTTATAGGCTTATAGAACTAGTAGTTATATAGATATAGTATTCTTACCTTATTATAGTATAACTATAGTTGCAGCTAATTAGAAGCTATTAAGTATAACCTAGTAGCTCTTAATTAGCTAAGACTACTAAGCTTTTAAACTATTCCTAACTAAGTCTTTCTTCTTACTATAATCTACTACTATATAGCTCTTTAAGCTATATTCTATTATAAAACCTACCTACTATTAGCTTAGCTAGTTACTTAGTTCTAGTGCTAATAGGTATAAGGCGCTATAGAGTAGAACTAGTATATATACTCTACTTATAGCTATTACTACTTAGTAGTAAATAGTCTATAGTCTATAAATAGACTTTATAGCTAATAACTCTATTATCTTATTATATTATAACTTTTCCCTTAGTTTATACTAAAGGAGGTTCTAATATTCTATTTACTCTCTTACTAAGGTAAAATATTATAGAAATAGATTATAAGTACCTACTCTAGTCCTTTAGTAGAGAAACTTACTTCTAAACTCTAGAAGGTATAACCTCCTAAGACTTAGAATAACTCTTTTATAGTAAGAGTTATAGAGGCTCTTACTTCTAACCTAAGTAGCACTTAATATACTCTTTCTAGTAATATAATTAATAGAACTTAGAGCTAGTAGGTATAGACTATAGCTATGCCTAATAAGCTTTACTTACCCTTACTAGGCTAGAATAGCCTAGTATTAGATAAAGTAGACTAAGAATTATAAGAGTTAGAAGTAAGGTAAAAAAGAGCTACTAAACTATAAAAGGTAGCTATACTATAAGAAGTCTAGGTAAGATACCTTATAGGTAATATAACTACCCTCTAAATAATATATAATAGTCTCTAGCTAATAATTATAGCTTCTATTATTCTTACTATAAGCCTACTATACCTAGAACTACTATATATCTTTATAAAGTATAGCTAGATAGACTATAACTACTAGAAATATAATTATAAGAGATATTTCTAGAGATTACCTACTAACTTTCTATAGAAAGTTTAGAAAGTTAACTTTAGTATATAATACCTCTTAGAGACTATAAAGAGCCTCTAGTAGTTTTATTATGCTAACTAATATTATATTCTTCTATTATAAGAACCTACCTAGGTAGCCCTAAAAGTAGTTATACTAGGCTTCTTAAGCACTATCTTAGAAAGGAGATAAAGAGTAGATAAAGTAATTTATAAGGCTTATATACTCTCTTAAAGAAACTTAATAGATCTATTAGATTATATAAGGCCTTTCTAAAAAGAACTAAGTAATACTTATAAACCTAAGCTCTAGATAATAGGCTATATCTATATATTACTTAAAGATATATAGAAGTAACTTTTTATATATCTAGAAGAGTATTATATAATACTTACCTAGGTAGAAGAGACTATAAACTTAATCTAGCGTTAGAGGAGCTAGCTAAAGGCCTCTAAGGAGGAGAAATCTTAAGAGAAGTAAAGTAAGTAGAAAAATAGCTTAAAAGGTAAGAGAGGACTTAAGGGGACTCTAAAGTACTATAAAGAGAGGCCTCTAAGGTATAAGAGTCTAAAATAGCTTAAAGGTAAGGCCCTTAAGAGTAGTTAGACTAATATTACCTACTATAGATATAAAAAAGTTAGATATATCTAATAGAACTATCTATACCCTAAGAAGTCTAAAAAGCCTATAGATAGGCAGAACTTAGGAAAAGATAAGAGATAGAAAGTATAGATCTATCCCTTCTTACCTATATTACTTACTTTAAGGAGAGTAAAAATCTAGATATACTATATATAGCCTTATATCTAAAGCCTACCTAACTACTTATAGTAAGAGTATTAGTAGTTAGTACTAATATAATAGAAGCTTTAGTAGACCTAGGCTTATAGCTAAATCTACTTTATATAGTAATAGTAAAAAAATATAGACTATAGATAGATCTATTACTATAGGTTTTAGCTAAAGAGGTAAATAGATATAGTATCTATATATATAGTACTATAATAATAGTAATAATAATAAAGAACTTAAAAGATAAGAAATAAGTCTATAAGATTCTATTTATTATTATAAATCTTTATAGGTATAAAATATACTTTAGAATACTATAGATTAACTATTATTAACTAAAACTAGACTTTATAAAGTAATATATGCTATTTAAAAGTATTAAGGCTAAGAGAAGGCCTAGATATAAAAAAATAGCTATAAAAGATACTAAAGAATTTAAGTATAGTATAAAAGACCTTAGTATAGATATTTAGATATATCTTATTAGCTTTATAAGCTAAAAGAGGTAGAAATAAGTTATTATTAGTAACTTACTCTTATAATACTCTAAGTATATAGATATTATATTAGAAAAAGAGTTTAATAAGTTACCTAATTATAGATTAGGTAACCTAGCTATTAACCTAGTTAAAAAGAGTATTATACTATTCTAACTACTCTATAAGTTAAGTAAAGCTAAGTTAGTAGTTCTCTAGAAATACCTAGCTAAATATATAGCTAGAGAGTAGATATATTAGTCTAAATCTCTAGTAGGTGCTTTAATCTTCTTTATAAAGAAAAAGGATAGTACTTTAAAGCTATATATAGATTTTAGAGGCCTTAATAAGGTAATAGTTAAGAACTACTACTTTTTATCTTTAATTTTAAAATCTCTAGATAGACTAGCTTAAGTAAAGATATATATTAAGCTTAATATTAGAGATACTTACTATAGGATTAGAATTAAGGAAAAAGATAAGTAGAAAACTACTTTCTATATAAGATATAGCTATTATAAGTATATAATAATACTATTTAGCCTTATAAATATACTAGCATAATTCTAAGCCTATATTAATAAGGCTTTAGTAGGCCTAGTTAATATTACTTATATTATATACTTAAATAATATCTTAATCTTCTTTAATAATAAAGATAATTATATTAAGTATATTAGAAAAGTACTTTAAAGACTAAAATAGGCAAAGCTCTTTATAAAGACTTTAAAGTATAAATAGTATATAAGATATATAGAATATCTTAGTTATGTTATATTACTTAAAGAGGTTAGTATTAACCTAGAATAGGTTAGAATAATCTAGAAGTAGCTAATACTAACTAATATATATAATATATATATTTTTATTAAATTTATAAACTATTATAAATAGTTTATTATAGAATTTAGTTAAATTATACTTCTACTTATATTACTAATAAAGAAAAAGCTAGAGTAGGCTAGAGGTAGCTATGCTATAAGGAAGAATAAAAGTTAACTCCTTAATCTACTAGAAAAATTATAGTAAGCCTTTAAAAATTTAAAGAAAGCCTTTCTAGAAGTTTTAATTCTAGCTTATTTTAAAAGAAATAAAGATATAAGAGTAGAAGTTAATACTTTAAAAGAGGTAATATTAGGTATTCTAAGCTAGTATAGCCTATAGCTAGAGATAAAAAATTAATAAAGACTAATTAACTTCTATTTATATAAGCTTATCTAGGTAGAGTATAATTATAATTATTAGGCCTTAGTACTAAGCTACTAAGCTAGGCAACCCTCTAAAAGGTATTACGACTTACTCTAATAAGTAAGCCCTTGCTTAGTATAGTATATATTGTTGTTCCATCCCAAGTCACATGAGATGAAACCTGACAATATCCCCCTTCTTAAGGTGCTACGCCCTAGGGCATGCCGCGCGCCGCAGCCACGCTCGTGATACTAGACCTTCTAGCAGCTCTTAGCACCCGTAGTAAATCTATAACTAGCTACGAGCCTTAACGCTATAGTCTAGGGCACGCTAGCCTAGTCTAGGATCCTCTAACCTGTGTAGCGTGCCTTAGCACTAAGGTTAACGCGTATGTTACCTGTGCTAGCTTTTAGCTAAAACCTAGACCTAAGTGCAGAGTAAGAGCTTAGAGGCTTATAGGTATAGCTTAAACCTATGCCCCTTGCTTTAGGTATTAGAGTAAGTTAATTGTTAGGCCTTAGTACTAAGCTACTAAGCTAGGCAACCCTCTAAAAGGTATTATAACTTACTCTAATAAGTAAGCCCTTGCTTAGTATAGTATATATTATTATTCTATCCTAAGTTATATAAGATAAAACCTAATAATAATACTTAATAACTAAGAGCTATTAGTAATTATCTAGAGCTTAAAATACTAGAGGTATTACCTCTAAGAGATTTATTTTAAGGTTCTTACTAATTATATAAACTTAAAATAGTTTATAGAAACTAGGGCTCTAACCTATAGGTAGGTTTAATTAACGTAAAGCATCAGCGAGCCGGCCACACCAGCGAGCCGGCCACTTTTCCTTGGCACTGCAACTTCTCCGTACAATACAATATGCAACAACAACACAAGCAGAAATTAACTTAACAAGAAGGTAGACTTACTCTTGCCCTTCAGGCGTACACTAAGGGACAGTTTCAAAGCGTGCGACGCGCTGCTGCAGCCTACAACGTACGTCATCAACGGCTCTCTGACCGGCTCCACAAAATCACATTTCGACAAGAAGCACTACTAAACAGCCAGAAGCTCTCTGTAACTGAAGAGCAAACAATTATACAATATATACTTGAGCTTGACTCGCGCGGATTTGCCCCTAGGCTCTCTGAGGTGGCAGATATTGCAGATAAACTTCTTGCTGTACGTGGTGGGACACCTGTTGGCAAGAACTGGGCAGAGCGATTCGTCCGGCGAACAGAGAAGCTTAAAATGGCCTTTAATCGAGCAAAGGATCGTCAGAGAATACTCCAGGAGGAGCCAGGAGTTATTAACGCCTGGTTTAAGCTCGTACAGGACACAAAAGACAAGTATGGGGTTCAGGATGCGGACATCCACAACTTTGATGAGACTGGCTTCCAGATGGGAATTATTGGCTCAATAAAGGTTGTTACAGGTTTAGAGAGACGTACAAGACCAAACCTTATCCAGCCAGGTGATTGGGAGTGGGTTACAGCTATATAGAGCATCTGTGCTGCTGGGTATGCTATCCTACCCTTTATTATCTACAAAGGGCGTGTACACATCTCTGCCTGGTATGAGGAGACCAACATACCGTACGACTGGAAGCTCTCTGTCTCTGAGAACGGATGGACAAACAATCAGCTTGGCCTAGAGTGGTTGAAGCACTTTGACCAGCATACAAAGGCGCGTCAAAAGGGCTTGTATAGGCTGCTTATTTTGGACGGCCATGAGAGCCACCTTAACCAAGAGTTTAAGGATTACTGCCTGGAAAACATGATCCTTACCCTTTGTATGCCTGCTCACTCATCACACATCCTCCAGCTACTTGATGTGGTGTGTTTCTTACCGTTGAAACTAAAGTACTCTCAACGCGTATGAGCCTTGGCATCTAAACGCGTCTACCACATTAATAAAGAAGGCTTCCTTCTAGCCTTTAGAGACGCATTTTTCGACGTGTTTACGTACGAGAACTGCAAGAACGCCTTTAAGGCTTTAGGGCTTGTGCCTATTAACGCGCAGCGTGTCTTGGATCGCCTGGATGTTCAGATTCGTACGCCACCACCAGCACCCCTACCAGAAACACCATGGCAATCCCAAACACCAAGCAATTTATATGAATTTGGGTCACAGGCAAGGCTTGTAAGGCAAGCTATTGTACAATTACTAGAAGTAGCAAGAGAGGGGTTTGCATAGCTTGTAAAAGGTGGTGAGCTTATGCTACATGAGAATGTTGTACAAGCAGCTCGCATTCGTGAGCTTGAAGAGCAATTAGCAGTACTTACTAAGCGCAAAACCCGGAAAAGAAAGCAGATCCAGCATGGTGGTACAGTAGAGTATGGTGAAGCAGCAGCTTCTATAGCTGAAAGCGCAGCTGCAGCTCGTACAGTGTTAAAAAGAGCGCGTGTTAGGAGTGGTCATGAAAGAGCCCAACCAGGTCAACGGCACTGTGGCAACTGTGGGAAGACTGGGCACAACGCGCGTACGTGCCAGGAAGATGCAGAAGAAGATTCTGCATCTGATGAAAGTGCGTCGTACGCAGGTTCTGCAAAGGGTAGTAAGTAATTGCTTATCCTGTATGTAGTGTTCGCAGTGCCAAGGAAAAGTGGCCGGCTCGCTGGTGTGGCCGGCTCGCTGATGCTTTACGTTATATCTAGTATTAAGCTAATATAATTTTATTCTCTTTTATAAGCTAGAGAGTAAAAACCTAGCTAATAGTCTATTAAGAAGACTAGACTATATAGCTAAAGTATAGAGACCTATATAGAAGTATAATAAAGCTTTTATATAACTACTAAAGAATCTACTATTTAAAAGAAGAGATAGCTTCTTAGTAGTATCTACTATATTAATAAGGTTAATAAGGCTAATAGAACTACTAAAGAATACTAGTAAAGTGCTATAAGACTTCCTCTAGTAGAAATAAGTAATTATTATAGAGCTTTAAGCTATTAAGGATATAAAAGAAATAGACTTAAGTAGAATAAGTATATCTAAAGAGTTAAGCCTAATATTAGACTAGAATACTTTAAAATAGGTATAAACTAGTCTAGATAACTAAAAAGAACTCCTTATAATAGAGAAGAAAGTAGTTATACTAGAAGAGTGCTATAATAATTCTATAGCTAGATATTTTAGCGCTAGAAGAATATTAGAAAAACTCTAGCACTATTATTAATAGAAGAGGATAAGAGGTAATATAGAGTAATACTATAAAGATTATATTTTTTATAGAAGATCTACTTCTATAAGACATAAGCTATATAAGCTTCTAGCTTTACTAAGCCTACTAGAAAGAGTATAGAAAAAAGTTATAATAGACTTTATTATAGAACTTCTACTAAGTAAACTTAGTAAAGTAGTATATAATACTATACTAGTTATAGTATACTAATTAACTAAAATAGCCTATTATATTCTAGTATAGAGTAATTAAAATAGTACTAACCTAGTATAATTCTAGATAAGAGAAATTATATAACTTTAGAAGGTTTTAAAAAAAATTATCTTAGATAGAGAACTACTTATAAATATAGTATACTAGAAGACTTTTTAGTACTATTTAAACTCTAAAAGAGTTCTCTTCTTAGCTTACTACTCTAAAATAGATAGATAGATAGAAAGGTAGAATTAAATATTAGAGTAGTACCTAAGATACTACTATTCTTTAGAATAAGATAATTAGACCTTATAAATCTCTATTATAGAGTTTATATATAATAATAGTATATATATAAATATAAAAACTACTCTTTTCTTAGTAAACTATAAAAGAACCTAAGAGAGGTAGAGTAGCTTAATATACTCTTTAGGTAAGAAGAATTACCTCTTAGAAAGTAAGTAGCTATATAGGTGTTAGCCTTATAAAAAAAGTATAAACTTAAAATTAAGGCTACTAACACCTACTAAGAAGTATACTAAAATAAAAGCTAATTACTTATACTATTTAGTATTAGAGACTAGGTTATAGTATTAGTAAGATATATAAAGTTAATAAGGCTAAAAAGAAAGCTTAACTAGAAATATATAGAACCTAGGTATATTATAGCCTTTAAGGGCCTATTATTATTTAAAGTAGACCTTTCTAGAGTAAGAAATATCTACCTAGTATTTTATATATCTTTACTAGAACCTTTTAACTTAAAAGGCTTAATACTATACCTTAATATACTAATTATAGATATACTATATATATATAGTAATAATATATAGAATATAGAAAGAATTATTAAAAGAAAATAAGAGAAGAAAGGCTAATAGCTTTATCTAGCAAAATATAAAAATTTCTTAAAAAAAAAGAACTTCTAGAAACTAGAAGTTAATATTTTAGTAAATATATTTAAAAAGTTCTAGAAAAAAGAGAATCTCTACTCTAGAAGAAAGAATAAGCTATTAGTAGCTAAGAGGTAGCTAGAGTAACTACTAAAAGAAGAGAAAAATAATTAAAGAACTTAATAGACTTAAAGAAATTTACTTAAAATTTATATGCCTAGAAACCTATAGTTACCTTTATTATTTTTTCTATAGAGTTTTTTTTTAAGTATTTTATAGTACTTAGGCCTAGAATACCTTAGAATAGAGAAAAAAAGTATATTATAGTAATTTATTATCTATTTTAAACTCTAAGAATAACCTATAAGCTTTATAAGAGAGTAGGTATTAAAAAAAAACTATAAGAACTCTAAACTATATATAATACCTTAGAACCCCCTAGAATAACCTATTACTACCTAGAACTTCTTATTCTAACTTCTAAAAGTATTAAGAGTAGCTAAAGTAGCTTAAGTAGCTATAATATTAGTATTCTTAGCTTTAATAGACTTAGTAATAGTACTATAGGCCCTACTAGTTAAAGGAGCTCTAGTACTTTTAAGAGTAGTTTTTTTAGTAATTAACCTATTAATAATAGCTTAAGCTTTATACTTCTTAGTACTAATAAGTATAGTTTCTTATAAAGAGGTTAGAATAGCCTAGAATAGAGTAGAATAAGTTAAAATATATTAAACTTACTTTCTTATAGAGAGAATTAGTCTAAGTAGCTATAGTAGCCTTTAACTTATACTTATTACTTTTAGCTCTAGTAATAGTAGTAGTAGTATTATAGCTCTTAACTTTAGGCCTTAGGCTAGTAGTAGGCTTAAAATTAATACTAATAGTACTAGAGTAGAGAAATAACTTCTTAGTAAAGAGTAAAAAACTACTAGAAAAGTTAGTAATGCTTTAGAATACCCTAAAATAAGCTTAAATAACTTATAAGCTAATATTCCTAGCTATAAAGTATATAGTTATGCTTAAAGTAGTAGTAGTATTAGTATTCTTCTAAAGAGTAGAAGTATTAAACTTAAGAATAGTAAACTAAGTCTCTATAGTATTAAGCTTATTATTATAGCTATTAGAGCACTAGAATAGGTTAGAAGAGGTATAACTAGAGTATTCTAGCCTAAAATAAAGTTATATACTATATAGTACTTATTATTATTAAAGAAGTATTACTTATACTTTAGATACTACTAGGTAATAGTTTTATAGGTACCTTTCTAGAGCTTAAAGATAAGGTAGGTTATAGTAGTAAGAATAGAGAAGTAATAGCTTCTTTTACTATTAAAGTAACTACTATTACTATTATAAGTATAGTAGTTAATATAGTAAGTATAGTTATAGTAGAAGTACTAGCTAGAGTCTATATAGATATTTAAGGCATTATCTTTATCTATAATAAGTAAGAATAGATAAGAAGAGCTTAAAAGGGCCTAGAATAGGGGACTATAGAGTATAAAATCTACTTCTAGAATAGTTAGCAATTATTCTAGAAATAACTTACTAAAAGAAACCCTTCTAAGTATAAATAGGCTAGAATAGCCTATAAGATACCTTTCTAGGCTATATAGGTATAAATATTAAAAAGCTAAAAAAAAGAAAAAACTTACTAAGAAGGTAGTAGAGTATAGTAGAAAAGGCCTAGAATAGTAGAGGGTAACCTCTTATATACTATATAGGGACCTATAGGCCTACTATATAGCTACTACCTATACTAAAGTAAAGGTAAGAGAGAGAGAGTAAATAAAGTAAAAGTAAGTCTTTTACTTATAAATCTTTTAAAATTAATAGTAGTTATAGAAGCCTCTAGAATAGCTTATAATATAGTAGAGTAGCTTATTTTATAATAATTCTAGCTAGTAAGTTCCTCTCTACTATAGTTAAAGATCTTACCTATTTAAATAGAGTATTTAACCTAAGAAAGAGAATAATATTAGCCTAGCTAGTTATTTAGCTCTAGTACTAATAGGTATAGAGTGCTATAGAGTAGAACTAGTATATATACTCTACCTATAGCTATTACTACTTAGTAGTAAATAGTCTATAGTCTATAAATAGACCTTATAGCTAATAACTCTATTATTCTATTATACTATAACTTTTCTCTTAGTCTATATCTAAGGGGGTCCTAATATCTACCTAGTTACTATCTATTATAGATAGCTATATTAAACTAATATAATACTTTAATAGCTACTTTTCTTCTACTCTATTATATCTATACTAGTATAATACCTAACCTACTTTATAATACTATATAGCTTTTTTCTAAGAACTAGCTACTTACTACTACTTACTATAAAGTACCTAATTCTACCTATAACTCTAGAGATAATAAAAGACCTTTATACTAGTATTAATAAGTACTCTAGTAAATAGCTTATATATCTATATAATAGTAACTAGTATATATAATATCTAGAATCTAAATACTAAGAAAAGTATACCTAAAAATAACTATTCTAGACTATTATAATTAAAAAAGATAAAGTTATTTACTATTAAAAAGATTAGCTTTAGAAGTATTAATAATAGATTACCTAATTAGAAGTTAAGAAGGCCTAACTAGCTACTACTACCTTACCTACTATATAGCTCTTCTAACCTACTACTACTCTAACTCTTACTACTACTACTAAAGTATATATAGATAGCCTAACTAGACTAACTATACTTACTACTACTTTACTTTTCTAAACTACTAGCCTTAGTAAAAAGATACTTAATCTAAAGAAATATAATAGATCTTACTAAGACTTTCTCTAGTTTATCTAATAAGTTTATAGTAAGATAAATACTAATACTAACTATTTCTCTATAGCTACTAGTTATATAACTTATATAGCTAGGTACCTAACTAGAAAAGCTTATACTCTAATACTCTCTAAGATTAAATATAAAATACCTTAGTTTATTAATTATCTTAAAATACTTAAATATCTAGAGAGAGCTTTTAAAAACTCTAACTATACCTAGAATGCTTAGAATAAATTATTCTAACTATACTAAAAGTACCTAGACTTTAGTACCTACTATACTAAATTCTAATATCTAGCTCTAGAGATAGAGATACTAGATAGTACTCTAGTACTACTACTATTTTAGAGAATCTCTTAAAAGTTATAAGATATACTCCTATATAACTTTACTCTATCTTCTAAGTATACTACCTATATAAACTGTTTATAGACTCTAGATAATAGATACTAATAATATTAGTAATAGATATCTTAAAACTAAAATAATATCTATCTAACTATACTAATAATAATACTCTATCTACTTAAACCTTATCTATAAATAGTAAACTAATAGACCTTAGCTTAGTATATAAGAGTTATACTATATTTAACTCTTAAGAATAAAAAGAGAAAGAAGAGTATTTTTAATATAGAGAGAAAGAATACTTTATTACTACCTACTTATTATCTACTCTAATAAAGATAGCCTAGCTAAGAGAAGGCTACTTAACTAGCCCTATTTATAGCTATAGCTCTTAATCTTAAAGAGGCTACTACTTTCTATTACTAACCTTATTAAATAGCTTAGTAAAAGGTATAGCCTTAATCTAAGTTATAACTAAGAGCTAAACTAGTACTTTACTACTACTAATACTACTATAGAGCTATATAAGACTTTCTTAAATAAAAACCTAGAAAAGAAAAAAAGAAACTATACCTAACTAATAGTATAGAAGGCCTTACTTAAATTAGAAGATTATACTATTCTAACCTATACTTTAACTAGCTCTAGTACTAAAGAAGTAGCCTTTATTAATAAAACCTAGGCTATATTAAAAGGCTTTAGACTAGAGTTAATAAAAACTCTAATACTCTTACTTTACTTTAATAGAGAAAGAAAGAATTCTACTACTATTATATACTTTCTAGTTACTAACCTAAGAATAAATAACTACCTAGAGAAAAATACTTTCTTATTTATTACTAACTTATCTTACTACCTAATTATTCTAGAAATTCTATAGCTAAAGCTATATAACTCTAAACTAAAATTTAGAAAGAAAATAATACTATTTAATAGTAAATACTACTAATAGCGCTATAATATACTAGTAAAACTATTATATATAACGTAAAGCATCAGCGAGCCGGCCACACCAGCGAGCCGGCCACTTTTCCTTGGCACTGCGAACACTACATACAGGATAAGCAATTACTCACTACCCTTTGCAGAACCTGCGTACGACGCACTTTCATCAGATGCAGAATCTTCTTCTGCATCTTCCTGGCACGTACGCGCGTTGTGCCCAGTCTTCCCACAGTTGCCACAGTGCCGTTGACCTGGTTGGGCTCTTTCATGACCACTCCTAACACGCGCTCTTTTTAACACTGTACGAGCTGCAGCTGCGCTTTCAGCTATAGAAGCTGCTGCTTCACCATACTCTACTGTACCACCATGCTGGATCTGCTTTCTTTTCCGGGTTTTGCGCTTAGTAAGTACTGCTAATTGCTCTTCAAGCTCACGAATGCGAGCTGCTTGTACAACATTCTCATGTAGCATAAGCTCACCACCTTTTACAAGCTGTGCAAACCCCTCTCTTGCTACTTCTGGTGATTGTACAATAGCTTGCCTTACAAGCCTTGCCTGTGACCCAAATTCATGTGAATTGCTTGGTGTTTGGGATTGCCATGGTGTTTCTGGTAGGGGTGCTGGTGGTGGCGTACGAATCTGAACATCCAGGCGATCCAAGACACGCTGCGCGTTAATAGGCACAAGCCCTGAAGCCTCAAAGGCGTTCTTGCAGTTCTCGTACGTAAACACGTCGAAAAATGCGTCTCTAAAGGCTGGAAGGAAGCCTTCTTTGTTAATGTGGTAGACGCGTTTAGATGCCAAGGCTCGTACGCGTTGAGAGTACTTTAGTTTCAACGGTGAGAAACACACCACATCAAGTGGCTGGAGGATGTGTGATGAGTGAGCAGGCATACAAAGGGTAAGGATCATGTTTTCCAGGCAGTAATCCTTAAACTCTTGGTTAAGGTGGCTCTCATGGCCGTCCAAAATAAGCAGCCTATACAAGCCCTTTTGACGCGCCTTTGTATGCTGGTCAAAGTGCTTCAACCACTCTAGGCCAAGCTGATTGTTTGTCCATCCGTTCTCAGAGACAGAGAGCTTCCAGTCGTACGGTATGTTGGTCTCCTCATACCAGGCAGAGATGTGTACACGCCCTTTGTAGATAATAAAGGGTGGGATAGCATACCCAGCAGCACAGATGCTCTGTATAGCTGTAACCCACTCCCGATCACCTGGCTGGATAAGGTTTGGTCTTGTACGTCTCTCTGAACCTGTAACAACCTTCATTGAGCCAATAATTCCCATCTGGAAGCCGGTCTCATCAAAGTTGTGGATGTCCGCATCCTGAACCCCATACTTGTCTTTTGTGTCCTGTACGAGCTTAAACCAGGCGTTGATAACTCCTGGCTCCTCCTGGAGTATTCTCTGACGATCCTTTGCTCGATTGAAGGCCATTTTAAGCTTCTCTGTTCGCCGGACGAATCGCTCTGCCCAGTTCTTGCCAACAGGTGTCCCACCACGTACAGCGAGAAGTTTATCTGCAATATCTGCCACCTCAGAGAGCCTAGGGGCAAATCCGCGCGAGTCAAGCTCGAGTATATATTGTACGATTGTTTGCTCTTCAGTTACAGAGAGCTTCTGGCTGTTTGGTAGTGCTTCTTGTCGAAATGTGATTTTGTGGAGCCGGTCAGAGAGCCGTTGATGACGTACGTTGTAGGCTGCAGCAGCGCGTCGCACGCTTTGAAACTGTCCCTTAGTGTACGCCTGAAGGGCAAGAGTAAGTCTACCTTCTTGTTGAGTTAATTTCTGCTTGTGTTGTTGTTGCATGTTGTATTGTACGGAGAAGTTGCAGTGCCAAGGAAAAGTGGCCGGCTCGCTGGTGTGGCCGGCTCGCTGATGCTTTACGTTATATACTATTCTTAATATCTTTATAAAAAACTACTTTAAAAATATTATCTATTAAATTACTAAATCTAAACTAATAGTACTAGATATTAGGCTAGTCTTACTTAAAGCTATAAGTATATATACCTACTATAGCTTAACTATATACTAAGTATTACTTAAATAAGTAAATAATACTTTAAGAAATATAGAAGAGAATAAAAAAAAAACTATCTAGCTTCTTATTAAACCAAAAAACTAAAGTAATATATTTAGCCTAAAAGAAGCTAAGAAGCTACTACTCTACTAACTATATAACTATAATATTAAGCTTAAAGATAGTTAAATACTCCTATAGAGACTTCTATATCCTATATTTTAAGCTTAACTTATAATACTAAAGAAATAGCTTAAAGAAAACTTCTATAAAGGTTTTATCTATTTAAGCTTCTCTTTTACCTTATTACTTATATTATTTATACTAAAGCTAGATAATAGCCTCTATCTATATATAAACTATTATAGCTTAAAGAGTATATCTAAAAAGAATTAATATATATTACTACTAACTAAGAAGATACTAAATAGCTTAAAGAGTATAAAATATTTTTTAAAAATTACTATTATAGTAGTATTTAATAATATTAGAATTAAGAAAGGCCTTAAATATCTAACTACTTTCTAAATAAAGCTAGAATATTTTAAGTTACTAGTAATACTCTTTAGTTTTACTACTACTTCTACTATATAGTAATACTTTATAAATAATATTCTATACCTATATATTAACTTATTCTACTAAGTATATCTAGATAATATTCTAATTTATAGTAGAATATAAAAGAAATATAAATAGTTATTATAGAATTAAGTATATAGCTTATATATATAGTGCTTAAACTTTAGTATAGCTAGAAGATATATACTTTAGAACTTAGAACTAAAGAAACTAGCTCTAATAAGTAACCTATATATAGGTTATAGGCTTACTTAATTATTCTCTTTATATAAATAGTTCTTCTATCTTAAGTTATATAGAATTAGTAATCTATCTTATAGATTACTAGAGTATAGTTCTAATAGCTTAATAATAGTATATAAGAGTAGTACTATAGATACTATAAAAAAATTAGCTATATACTAAACTATTTAAATATAAGTTCTTTAAGTTAGAAGTTATATACTTTAGATTTATTATTAGAACTAAAGAAGTTAAAATAGACTCTATAAAAATTAAGAGAATTATAGAATAGTAAATACTAAGAAATATTACTAATATTAAGTTATTTATAGGTTTTATAAAATTTTACTAAAGATAGATTAAAAACTTCTTATATATACTAGCCCTAATTACTACTCTAGAAAAGAAGAGTAATATACTTTATAGGTAAGTTACTTAATAGATAAGTTACTTACTTTTACTAAGCCTCTACTAAAACCTAACTTATTATAGTTTATAATACTATACTTTAGCACTTTATAGTAGACTATAGTATATAATATTATTTAGAGACTTTTTTTATATTAATCTTATATATTTATATATTATATCTAGTCTAATTATACCTTCTATAGTACTTTTAGCTTAGCTTACTTTCTTAAGTATATACCTACTTTTTTACTTTCTTTCTATTACTATATACTCTAAACTTCTTTAAAGCTGCTAGCTACTACCTATCCACTATGAGGTGACGAGAGAGGCCCTATCCAATATGAGGTGACGAGAGAGGCCCTATCCAATATGAGGTGACGAGAGAGGCCCTATCCACTATGAGGTGACGAGAGAGGCCCTATCCAATATGAGGTGACGAGAGAGGCCCTATCCAATATGAGGTGACGAGAGAGGCCCTATCCACTATGAGGTGACGAGAGAGGCCCTATCCAATATGAGGTGACGAGAGAGGCCCTATCCAATATGAGGTGACGAGAGAGGCCCTTCTCGCAGCAAAATTAGCTTAATATCGCTTAGCGTTAGGGTTTCGCACTAAAATTAAGGAGGCGACTCGTCAAACTTCATGTACCCAACTCATCAGAAACAAAGCACTGCACAGCAATTTCGCTCATACAAAGTCGTCTTGTACGCGTCTGAATATTGCGCCGGTATTGTTGTTTTCAACAAATTACAGATCTACTGATACAGCAGGGTTAGGGTTAACTTGGGGTTAACTTAGGGCTCACGATGGAGCTAGTGTGGGACAGCCGTCTGTCAACACCGCAAGAGCGAGTTAACACAACAAGCAGCAGCGCACAACGCCGTAAAAGAGGCTTGCAAGTATCGCTTGACAATTGCGATAAGATTCTTTGCTTTTTGCAAGAGTTTGGTGTTTTAGTATGCAGGGAGCATTACACTGCTGTTGTTAATCTTAACACGCATCTCTTGCAGCATCACAGTGTGCCCGCTGCAACTCGAAAACAAGTTGTTGAACGCTTCAATCAATTCGCGCTAGTTGATGCAGCAGACGTTGAGCTTCCAGATGAGCCGGCGCGACCGATAGAAGAGCTTGGGAAACCGCTAGACGGGCTGCAGTGCAAGACATGCAGCTTTATCACTATCAACAAGGACACAATGCGCATGCACTGTAAGAAAGATCACCAGCAAGCTTGGCTAGGAGAAAGAGGCGCGCTCTATCACACTGTCAAAGTACAGAGCTTTTTCCGCACAGGGGGTTTACAGCGATACTTTGTTGTTGATTCAGCGGTAGCCGAAAATGCTCTAAACGACAACGTCGAGGTTGCAGTTCAGAGGCAGCTTGCTGAGTATAAACTGACACAACAAGGAGTCGAGGAAGAGCTGCAAACGCTAGAAGAGGCCGCGAAAACAGACAAGACAGGCTGGTTCAAGCGGACAGGCTGGTTGGCGTTCTTCAAGGATCGAAATCTTGTTCATCTGGCCCATCAAGCCCGGGCTCCCGATCGGAGCGAACACAAGCTCAAGCGAGCTGCTCAGCTGGCAGAGGGACTGATTGAGAGAAGCGTTAAGGGATTGGCTACGCTTCCGCAAGAACTCAGGCGCTGGCTGCGGAGCGCAAAGCAGAGCGAGATCGACGTGCGGCCGTTGGGGCGACTGCAGAACCCAGAGAGTCAGGCTGTGTACGCAAGCTATATAGTGAGGTTTGTCTGCTTCTATCTACGCGTGCTAGGAGATGAAGAGCAGCGGATTATGCGTTTCCGACAGCAGCGCGACACAGCTGCTCGATCCGAAAGCAGTGCGGCGTTGAGCAGCGACGAAGACAGCGAAGACGAAGCGGAAGGCAGTGAGGCTGACGACGACAGCCCGCGGCCCCGGCGCAGGACACGCAGTCAACAGGCACCAGACATGATGAAGGACACGCGCGAGCTCTTCACGTGGACAGCTGAGCAGAAGTTGTATGCGATCAGGCTGTGGGACGCGCTAGATGGCGACGACAGAGGCGCTCAGACGGAGGCGCTTCTTGCGTCTATCAGCTCGTTCATCTTCACGACGTATCATCCCGTGGCGTTGTCTACTGGTTTGATTCAGTTTCTCGCAGTGCTTGGGATTGATGTAGACACGGGCCGCTTGCGGACCGCAAAGAACTACTCGTACATGCTGGCGGGGATGGTGTACTGCGTGCGGGTGCTCGCTCTGGAGAAGCTGCTCCCAGGAGGGCAGCGCGACACGCAGACAGAAGAAGACCGCGACAGTTTTCTGGCAACGCGGCACAAGCAGCTAGCAGACGGCACGTTCAGCCCGATGAGCGAGATGATCAGCATGCTGGCGTACGGCAAACACATTGGACTCACGGCCGGCAACTCAGGCAACGCTTACTGGTCAGAGGACAAGCAGACGTTCTATCTGAACGGCCGACCGATCGTCATCCGCCGCTTCTGCAAGATGGCGCAGGACTTGTTGGCTGAAACAGAGCAGATGCTGTGGGAGCTTTGCTGGGTGGACGGCGAGGAAGAGCGGGTTACCGTTGATTTGAAGCAGGTAGTCGACGACGTCACGTTCACAAAACGACGCACGTCGTTTGTCGACGCTCCAGGCAACAAACTGCAAGGCGGGCTGGCTTGGATGCTTAGGAGAGCGATGACTACAGCGGGCGGGCTGCGATTAACGCGTGCGGACGGGCAGTGGAGCGTCAAGGCGGTGCGGCAGTACATGCGACAGATGGATCGCTTCTTGGAACTGCTGCTCTGCAGCGTGCACGTCACGTCAGGGCAGCCGGGGAGGGGATCGGAGATCACGACGATTCGGCACCGCAACGGCGTACTGCAGGACCGCAACATCTTCGTCGTGGACGGGCAGGTGATGACAGTGGTCCGCTATCACAAGTCGCAGTCGCAGTGGGACAAGCCGAAGATCGTGCCGCGCTTCTTGCCGCCGCAGCTGGGGCAGGTGATGGCGGTTGTACTTGGTCTACGTACAGCCGTTCCGCGAGTATCTGACGCTGCAGGTGCTGGGCGGTAGCTACAGCGACTACGTGTGGCACGACGCGCAGGGCGCGTGGGACACCAGCCGGCTCACGAGGGTGCTGAAGCGCGAGACAGGGAAGAGGCTGGGCGTGGTGCTGCACACGCTCGACTACCGGCACACGGCAGTAGGTATCGGGCGAGTCAAGGTGGGAGAGTCGTTCAGCAGGGGCTATCAGGACGACGTTGGCGAGACAGAAGAGGCGGAAGTGGACGATGATGGCGAAGACGTTCTTGAGCTGCAGAACTCACGCACAACCGCAATGGGGGTAGGCAACTACAGCGTGCCGATGGATATCGTGAAGCATCTCAGCGTGCGGTCCGTTGATGCGTTCCGGCCGCTTAGCGCAGCATGGCACCGCTTCTTAGGGGTGGATGGGAGCGCAGCGAAGCCCGTAGAGCCGAGCAGGACGACAAAGCGACGGATGAGCAACAGCACGTCGTCGGCGCTTGTTGGGCTGCCGAAAGAGAAAGAAGTGCGGTTTGCAGACCCGCGAGCCGACGCGATACACAGGGGGCTGCAGCAGGTGCTAGGCAAGCAAGATGTTGGCTTTCGATCGGTGGAGCAGGAGCAGGCTTTGCACGCGGTGCTGGAGAAGCAGACGCCGCTCATCGTCGTGCTTCCGACGGGCGGAGGCAAGAGCTTGCTGTTCACGCTGCCGGCTTGCGTGGAGGAGCCGGGGGGTAACGGTGGTCGTTGTGCCGTACCGGGCGCTGATTGAAGATCTAGTCAGGAGGATTCAGCAGTGCGGCGTCGAGTGCATGGAGTGGAAGCACGGCGAGAACAACCCGGCATCTGTGGTGGTGGTCAGTGCAGACGTAGCTGGCGACATAACAAGCACTGGCAACTTTCTTGGCTACGCGCGGATGCTGAAAGGAAAGGGGCTGCTGCATAGGGTGGTGATTGACGAGTGTCATCTGGTGTTCACGGCGAGGAATTGGCGAGAGAAGCTGCTGGCGATGAAGAACTTGCGGCTGCTGGGTAGTCCGATGGTGATGCTGACAGCAACGCTGCCGCCGCTGCAGGAGGGAGAGTTTGAGGCGAGCATGCTTGTGCGTCACGCAACGTACATAAGGGCAAGCACGGTGCGGCCGAACGCGCGGTACTTTGTGTCATGGTGTCAGCGCAACAAGCTTGAGGAGACAGCGCTGTTCATGTGCAAGCGGTGGGCAGAGAAGCTGCGGCGGAGTAGACAGAAGGGGGTGGTGTACTGCAAGAGCAAGGTGCAGTGCGAGCGACTCGCGACGGAGCTGGGCTGCGGACACTATCACGCAGGGGTGGTAGATCGCGCAGACCGGCTACAGGAGTGGGTGGAGGGGGGCGGAATGATGGTGGCGACGTCGGCGCTGGGGACGGGAGTGGACTTTGCTGGCATCGTGTACATCTTGCACGTAGGCACACCGTGGAGCATGAGCGACTTTGCTCAGGCAAGCGGACGCGGGGGACGAGGAGGAGAGCAATACGATGTGGTGGTGCTGGTGGGGCACGGGGAGGTGGAGCAGGTGATGGAGCGAGAGAGAGAGAAGATGGACGTGCTCGCGATGGGGCAGTTTCTGATCGGCAGCGGGTGTCGACGAGAGCTGATGAGCTCGTATCTGGACGAGCGGGGGCAGAGCTGCGGGCAGATTGGGGCAGCGGGGTGCGATCGATGCGGAGAGGGAGAGGAGGTATGGATAGAGGAGCAGGAAAAGTGGTCGCAGGAGTGGGGGGTGGTGGAGGAGGCGTTTGGGGAGCTGCGAGAGGGGTGCGCGATATGCTGGGTGGTAGGGCAGCAGTTCAAGACGGCGAGGGAAGAGCAGTGGAGAGATCACAAGGCGATGCAGTGCACGGCATGGAGTAGAGGAACAGGGATGCAGGCAGATCAGTTTCGGGTGAAGATGCGGGACCGCACGGTGAGGAACAACTGTCGACGGTGCTGGGTGAGTCAGAAGTACTGCGCGACGGGGGAAGGGATGGACAAGCGGTGTCAGTGGCCGAACGTGGTGGTGCCGCTGGCGTTTGCATCGCGGTTGACAAGGGGTGGGATCCGGGCGATGGGAGAGCTGGGGTTTGCAGAGACGGGAGACGAGGCGTACGCTGGGTGGCTGGGAAAGCCGCACAGGTCGGAGATTTGGGGACAGATGTTTAGCAACGCAATGGCGATGGCGATTAGGCTAGTGTTGGAGGGGTGGGGACGAGAGGGAGAGGAAGAGGAGGGTAGCAGAGTAGAGTAGCAAGCAGGGGAATGGATGAAGCAATGGGTGTATATGCGCAGCAAAGCCGTGATAAGGTATTGGCAAGAGAGTAACAGGGGGGTGGGTGGTGGGCCCGTCCGGGGCAGAAGAAGGGGGGGTGGGTGGTGGGCCCGTCAGGTGTCACAAGCAGCGGAGCGGTTGGGGTGAGTGGGAGAAGAAGGGGGGGTGGGTGGTGGGCCGTTCAGGTGTCACAAGGAGTGGAGCAGCAAAGGGAAAGAGAGAAGAGCATAGCAAGGTGTAGCAAGGTGTAGCAAGGTATAGCAGGGTGTAGCAAGGTATAGCAGGGTGTAGTAAGGTATAGCAGAGTGTAGTAAGGTATAGCAGGGTGTAGCAGGGCGTGGTAAGGTATAGCAGGGTGTGGTAGAAGGCTAAGCTATAATAAAATATTACAAGTTAAGAGAAGAGGAGAGTAGGTAGTAGGTAGTAAGAAAAAAATAGGTAGTAGGTGTAAAGAAAAAAGTAGGTAGTAGAAAAAAAAGAATAGGTAGTAGGTAAAGAAAAAAAGATAGTTATTAAGTATAGAAAAAAATAGCTAGTAGGTATAATAAAAAAAGTAGGTAGTAAATATAAAAGAAAATTAGAAGAACTCAAGAGAGAGAAGAAGAGTACATGGAGTGGTAAACAAGTTAGTAGAGTATATAGACTAAAGAAGTATAGTAAAGTAGTTTATTGGAATAAGTTAGAATAGATGAAGTTGATAGAAAAAAAGGGTGGTAGTAGAGGGCTAGAGAAGAGAAGAGGAAGGCGGTAGAGTAGGGTAGTAGAGTAGGATAGGATAGGGTAAAGTAGGAAGCAAATAAAGTTGTGTAGAGAAGCAAGAGCAATAGAGGTGCAGGCAAGAAAGGAGAACAGGAGCAGTAAGCAGCAGAAGAAGAGGAAGCAGGCAAGTTATAGGAGGAGAGAGAAGGAAGTATATAGGAGAGAGAAGGAAGTATATAGGAGAGAGAAGGAAGTATATAGGAGAGAGAAGGAAGTATATAGGAGAGAGAAGGAAGTATATAGGAGAGAGAAGGAAGTATATAGGAGAGAGAAGGAAGTATATAGGAGAGAGAAGGAAGTATATAGGAGAGAAAAGGAAGTATATAGGAGAGAGAAGGAAGTATATAGGAGAGAGAAGGAAGTATATAGGAGAGAAAAGGAAGTATATAGGAGAGAGAAGGAAGTATATAGGAGAGAAAAGGAAGTATATAGGAGAGAGAAGGAAGTATATAGGAGAGAGAAGGAAGTATATAGGAGAGCGAAGGAAGTATATAGGAGAGAGAAGGAAGTATATAGGAGAGAAGTAGAAGGGTAGATAGTAGGCGCTTTAGGTGTTACAAGAAGTAGAGCAGCAAAGGGAAAGAGAGAAGAGCATAGCAGAGTGTAGCAAGGTATAGCAGAGTATAGCAAGGTATAGCAAGATATAGTAGAGTGTAGTAGGGTGTAGTAAGATATTGCAGAGCGTAGTAAAAAGTCGAGTATTATAGGGTGTAGCAGGGTATAGTAGAGTATAGTAAGGTATAGTAAAGTATAGCAAGATATAGTAGAGTATAGCAGGGTGTAGTAAGGTATAGTAGGGTAGAGTAAGGTATAGTAAGGTATAGCAAAGCATAGTAAGAAGTAGAGTATAGTAGAGTGTAGCAGAGTATAGTAAAATATAGCAGGATATAGTAATGTATAGTAGAGTATAGTAAGGTATAGTAGAGTATAGTAAGGTATAGTAGAGTATAGTAAGGTATAGTAGAGTATAGTAAGGTATAGTAGAGTATAGTAAGGTATAGCATAGTAAAGTATAGTAAAGCATAGTAGAATATAGTAGAATATAGTAGAATATAGTAGAAGGCTAAGCTATAATAATATATTATAAGTGAGAAAAAAAGAAGAGTAGGTAGTAGTTATAAAAAAAAGTAGGTAGTAGGTATAAAGAAAAAAAAAGGTAATAAGTATTAAAAAAAGAAATAAGTAGTAAGTATAAAAAACAATACAAGAGAATAGAGAAGATAGAAGAAAGGTATATAAAATAGTAAATAGATTTGTAGAGTGTATAAATACAAAAGATATAGTAAAGTATTTTAATAGAATGAATAAGAATAAATAAAGTAGAGAAAGAAAGGAGGAAAAGGAGAAAAAAAGAAAAGAAAAAAAAGAGAGAAAAGAAGAAGGGAAAAGAAAAGAGAGAAAAGAGAGAAAAGAGAGAAAAGAGAAGAGAGAAAAAAAGAAAAAAATAGAGTAGAGAAATAAAATAAAATTAGAAAAAAATAAAATAAAGTAAGGTAGAACAGAAAGTAAAACAGTAGAAATAGGTAAAGATTAAAATAGGATAGAGAGTTTTTTTAAAAAGAAGGGAAATAAAGGTAAAGTTATTAGAGTATAGGGTTAGGAGTAAAAAAAGATTAAGTAGTAGAAGAATTAAAGATTAAAACAGAAAGAAAAGAAAAAGCGCAGCAAAACTATAATAAGGTATTAAACAGGAGGGTATTAAAAGGGGTGGGGGGTGGGCCCGTAAGAAGGAAAAGGAGGGTGCCCGAAGGGCAACCCGTCGATGGGTTTGGGTTAGGGTTAGGGTTAGGGTTAGGGTTAGGGTTAGGGTTAGGGTTAGGGTTAGGGTTAGGGTTAGGGTTATGGGTTAGGGTTAGGGTTTAGGGTTAGGGTTAGGGTTAG